>NW_025999977.1:20131668-20245709 GCF_001458135.2 Marmota marmota marmota | reverse complement strand
GAGAGAGAGAGAGAGAGAGAGCGAGAGAGAGAGAGAGAGAGAGAGAGAGAGAGGAACAAGGTTTGCTGCTTTCTGCCTAGTAGTTTTTTTTTCCCTGTGGGCAAGTCATTCAAACACATTTCCCATATTCAGAATAACCTGCCAATGATACTTCCCCAATGCTTGTGATTGTGTTAAATCAGATGGGATGTTTGGATACTGTTCTTAGTCAATCACAAAGTTTCATTCAAATAGAAACTTTTGTTATTTCCTATTATCGACACACCTTCTAAGTATTCTTCCTTGCTCACTCAAGAAATCAAATATTAATAAGAAAGGAAGAGGTCTGTTTGACTTTCTTAACAGCTGGTGAAAGAAGTATTCCTGCACATATGTGTCAGTGTGTGTGTGTGTGTGTGTGTGTGTGTGTGTTAAGGAGTTGGGGGAGGAAATAGAATTCCCTGCTGGAGACCTGGGATAATCCAAGCTCAGACTCTTATTGGTCAGAGGGTCTAAAAGCATCTCCGAAATCTCACCAAGGAAAGAAAAGTAATAAACTCTGGCAGAAACTCTTCGTATGTCTGGTTACCTTGACTCTGAATCAACTGAAAACTGCGGGGACTAAGGAAACTTTGCATACGCAATTTCTCCTTATGATATCAAGATGATGAGTACATTTTTCTCACTCTTTAAATTTTAAACATGCATGCATTCTTAGGTGTTGCATTTTTTTTGAGCTGGTATTAAAAATACATATGTTCTTTCACATTAAAGTGAGAACAGAGCCTTGTGTGTTGTATTATTAATTATGTTCTGGAAATGAAATTCTGGTCAGCCTCTGCAGAAGAAGTATGCACGAGCATGTGTGCGCGCGTGCGCACACACACACATACACACACACATACACACAAACACAGAGGCGTGTACACATCTATAAGCAAGGGATTTTCCACTTGTGTGCTGGCCATGTGGTGTGATGCTGGTGCCTCTGACTCAGCGGGTACTTACTCTTGAGGTCTAAATTCCTGGCTCCTGCGGTGATCTGTGTTGTGATTTTTGTGTCAATCTTTACAGTGTGGAGATTGCTGGTGTCCCTTGATATCATCACGTTGTGCCACTGATTGTCATTGAGTGGTTTATTAGAACTCCCTTTGATGAGGTTAGCACCATTTCCCAAATCAAACACATAATGTAAGTACCTGAGGAGAAAATGAAAGAGAGGAAAGTGTCATAATGTTTTGATGGAGTCAAGCCACATGTTTGGTGGGGCGGGGGGATTCTTGGGATCAAACTCACAGCCTCTTGCCTGTCAGGCAAGCACTCTACCTCTAAGCCACATCCCCAGCCCCAAGTCAGGTATTACAAATGGTGATTTGAGTCTTTTACAGGTGGCTCCACCCTTGCTAGAAGTCCTGAGCATGAGTTCTGTGAGGCTAATCAGAGGGGAAGAAACTACTCCATTTCAGCAGAAGGGAGGATCATTCAATATGCTTTCCACATTTCCAACTCTCTCTCCATTATCTGCTCACCACACTGCATGGTGGTTCTCAGTTTCTTACACCCCCTTTCTAGAATCCCTGTTTTTATATTGGAAATGAAATGTTCTGGAACTTTATATATTTGGCCTATTGTAAATATGCAATAACAGCCACTAAATGGGTGATTGATAAATGTTCAAATAAATAAAGTCATCAGTTTTTCATCCTACTTCCAAAGAAATTTTTTTTTAAAAAAATCCTTTCTAAATTATTCAACTCTGTCATAAAATTAAATTAAGTGAGATTTAGTAAAATTCAAGTAATCTGAATACTTGAATTAGCAGAGATTGTCCTATAGTCTTGTATAAATTCTTTTGCAGAATATATTTTGCATAATGAGGAAATACACAGGGAAAGTGTGATTTTTATAGAAGGCCTAATAAATTAGAACTTGATGTTATCTGGACTTCATCTGTGGAGATGTCTATATAAAGGACTGTACTGAATCCATTTTTATTTAATTCCTCATTTATGAGGTCCCTGTTCCTGTTTACCACCTTATATGCCAGCACATTGTTTCACATGTATTTTTTTGAACTAGAGGTCCGCTTGTCTGAAGTTTTATTTATTTGTCATTGAGCCAACATACACTTACCCTTTAACTAATTCAACTACGATAAAGTCATTTCCATCCCCACTGTTATATAGAATTAGCCCATCAAGGGATGTAGTCTTGAACTGGAAGAAAAGATGCATAGAAGTGTAGGCCTGCAGGGTAGCTAAGGCAACGTAGCTCGATTTGGTCTTGAATGTGACAGGGTCTGCTATGATGTTCCTGAAGCCAAATCTGGCATTGAGCTCACAATAATCGATGTCACCATTTTTACATAAGTCAATGTATGCCATTCCATTAAAGGTCAGGCTCTGCAGGTGTCCAATGAAGTTGGAGGGGACAGAAGAAAGATACCGACGTTCTGTGATGATGCCAGTCTCTATGTTATGGAACTCCAGCCTTGTATGGTCACCTGCCATTTGACCTAAAGTAAAAGATAACAAATTATTATCATTTTCTGTATCTGAAAGTTACTTTCAAATGTAGACTTCCATAGCAATATCACATTTTAAAATATAAGAATCCCACATCATCCTTGATAGTTACATATAGTAAGTACACATAGTTGATGTGTACACAGGTTACGGGCTAAGGCTGGCTTTTGTAACAAAATGTTCTTGGGTCAGGTTTGAATTCCTGTTCAAATTTTAGTCTTATTAAAAATCATCCTCAATAAAAATGTTTCAGAATTTCTGGAAAATGAGAGAAAGAGAGAAAGAAAAAGAGAAAGAGACAGATAGATAGATAGATAAGACAGATAGATAAGATAGATAGATAGATAAGATAGATAGATAAGATAGATAGATAGATAGATGAAGGATGGAAGGAAGGAAAGAAGGAAGGAAGGAAGGAAGGAAACAATAGAGGAGAAGACATGAATAAGAGGAGAGGAAAGAGAAAGAAAAGGTGAAAGGCAAGCAGGGAGAAAGGAATCAAGGATGACGACTGTCCTAAATCATCCCAGTAGAAATTGCTACATCACAGCTTTAAGTGATATTTTTCTTTATATTTTTTCCCAGAAAAACATATAATTCTATTTGTTCCTATACTAATAGAAAGAGTGAAGAGTTACTGACTCTTTTTCCAATAGTGGACCATAAAAATAGGTTAAAGTTAAATATATTATTTTCACTCTTCCTTTCCTGTGACAAGTATGCTAGCAGTCTTTCTTTGAGGAAATGTTCTCTCACATACCTCAGAAATCTTTGAATCTCTGGAACAATGCCATTTTCCTGGCATCATTTTGTTTTGGATAACCACACTGAGCACAATGTACTCATTTAAAGCATAAGCAAATTGAGAATACCATCACATTTTGCTGCATTACTACAAGGTACAATCTTGAAACATCCTCGCAGGAAGCTGGGGATTGACTTACTGATTCACTAGTCAGTGCTGCTGATTTCCCAATCTTCATTCCCCCAGATTTCCCAAATTCATCAAAGCCAACTTAGTTCTGGGTACTCTTTACTAGTAGTTCCTTCCTAGCATCCTGTTCTTTTTTTACTTTTATTTTATTTTTATTTTTTTGAGTTATAGTTGGGCACAATACCTTTATTTATTAATTTTTTTTACTTTGTATGTGGTGCTGAGGATCGATCCCAGCACCTACGGGGTGCTAGGCGAGCACTCTACCACCTAGCCAAAACCCCAGACCCTAGCATCATGTTCTTGTCTAATTACACTCTCTGCTGCAAGTCAAAAAGGTCATTTAAATTACAATCAAGTTCTTCCAGCCAGATTCCTGACTAGCTTCCCTGCCCAATTTTTGCATAATTGGAAAATTTACTAAGCTTACCCTAGCCTATCATCCAGGATATTATGAACATAATTAATAGAGCCAGTTGCAGAATCAGCCCTTGATAAAATGGGCTGAACCCCTGGGCTTCTTCCCAGGTGTTATGAAGACTGAACAGCCCACCTACATGGGTTCTGAAACCAGTGTGACAGCCCTCCATGTCTTTAAGCAAAACAGTAAAATATTAGGTGGTATCTTAAGGAATTGTCTATATGTGGAATATAAAAGACGTGCCCTTTGATGTGTAAGAAAAACTGTTTACATATTTAATTGACTTTGTTGATCATAAGCTCATCGCTGTAAAAAAAAAAAAAAATTCCCTGAATTGTACTTTACCTAACTTTCAAACACTCTTTAGTCATCCTTAATCCTTTCTGATATCACTCCAGGCATCCTCCCCATGTTCTCTCTTTGGCTATTGGTTTATTCTGATTACCACTCTACACACTTCTTTGTAAAACAAAGGTGTCACTGTAAGTAATCAGGTCTTCTCTGCATGCCATGTCTTCTGAGAGTCTATCTGATGCAAAATACTGTTACAATCCTTGCAATTCTTGCTCTCCTATGACATCGCCTCTTCTCCTATAGTTCTTCTTATTCAATGACCTTGAAACTGCTCTGCAGGGTTCTCCCCTCCTTGGTAGCAAATAAAATCAAACTTTAATAATTTCCAAATATAAAGCTCCAGGGACACCAGAGGCATTGAATTAATAAGCAATGTAGAATGAATATGAAGAGAATATGAAAAATCACCTGGGTTCGGGTATCCCTGGTGTTGATTTTTATCTTTTTTGCTGCTTTAAAATCTTGAGTGTTAACTCAGTGGACCCCAGCCCAATCCTGATACTGCCATGCTCCTTCTTAAAGCCTCTATTAGTCAACAGCCAACAATAAGAAAATATCCAGAAAAAAAAATTCTAATACTTGAAACTAAATACCACTCTAAATTGTCAACTTCTTGGCAGCTCTAAAATAGACAAGAACATTTTGTTTAGTAGGACTGAGAAGTTCAGTGACAAAAATAACACTTAATATCTGCTTTCCTTCCTCAAAGGAATAGAATATTTATGCAGAGCATAAATAATAAAAAGGTAGTAAAATAGTGTTGAGGCAACAATGGCCCAGTCACAAGACAAAAACAGCATGGTCTATGCTCAAAAGCCCACTTTCACTATATTAAGCATATATAACCACACAGACATTGATGGCAGAAAAGCCTTATTCATGGGCGGGGCTGGGGGGGGGGAATTAACACCTAGAAAACATTGACCATTGCCTTTCTTTCTTTTGTTTTTCCAACTGGGAATTGAACCCAGAGGTGCTTAACCACTGAGCCATATTTCTAGCCTTTTCTATTTTTATTTTGAGAAAGGGTCTTACTAAGTTGCTTAGGACCTTTCTAAATTTGCTGAGGCTGACTTTGAACTTGTAATCCTCCTGACTCAGCTTCCCGAGTTGCTGGGATTACAGGCATGTGCCTCCATGCCCGGCTTAAACATTGCCTTTTAAAAAGTTATTTTCTGGGCTGGAAATATAGCTCAATTGTAATGTGCTTCCCTAGTATGTGTGAGGCCTGAGGTCCCATCCTATCAACAACAACAACAACAACAACAAAAGAGTGAATTTATAATTTACTCCTGAGTTTAATCTTCATCAGTAATGCTATTACCTCTACTGTTGCATATGTAATGTACGTCATGTAAATAAGAAAAAGTAAAAAGCTTTAAAGGAGGAAAATTTTATGAAGAAAGATTTTTATGGTTCTAACCATTTAAAAATGCACTGTCATTTCTAGACATTGAGTGGGCAAGAGAATTTAGAAATCTTAATATTCCTCCAATCATGGTGTCTAGGACATACCAGATTCACAGTAACCTCCAATGAGAAAAAACTATAAGCTGGGTATGGTGGGGCACACCTGTCATGCCAGATACCTGGGAGGTTGAGTCAGGAAAATAGAAAGCTGAAGGACAGTCTCAGTAACTTAGTGAGAGACCCTGCCTCAAAATTAAAAAGAAAAATACATAAAAATAAAAGGTTAGGGATGTAGCTCAGTGGCAGAGCACCCCTGTGTTCAATCCCCAGTATCGCAAAGGAAAATAAAAAAAACAATGATTATGTTTTCTGAATGGTGTGTTTGCGTAGAAAGGACAATATCCAAGTCAAAACAGATGACAAGATAAATTATTTCAGGTTCAGCCTTGCTCTGAATTAGATTAAATTTCTGATATGGTACAAAATAGCTCCTAAGCCTTAAATCTATTGGTTAATTCATTTAAAGTCATTGCAGGTGCAGTATATATGCCAGGTGCTGTGCTAGGCAATGAGGAAACAGGAGGGCAGCAGATAGGGCCCTGTGTTCACACAACTCACAGTCCACTGGGGAAAGGCAGACAAAAAGAGGGGAGCATATAACTAAATAAATACTGACACTCAGAAAATGCTATGAATCTGATGATCCAGGTGGGTCAGCGTCAGAGGAATTGGAGCAGGTGCCTGAGATCATATTTAAATAAGATCTGAAGAATTAAGAAGAAGAAGCCAGGCTAAAAACTGGGGAAGGGACAGGAAGAAGTGGATTCTAGGAAGAGGAGACAGCTGAACAAAGCCTTTGGGAGGAGCCAGAGTGAGAGTCCTGAGCCCCAGAGGTTAGTGGCTCACATGAGATGGAAAGGAGGCCCAGGGCAGATCTCTCACCTCATTTTCTGTGTGTGTGTATGTGTGTGTGTATGCCCTTTTGTTGGTACAATAGGTTAGAATGACGTAATTGTAACAGGAATTGGACAAAATAAGATAATTTTGCCGACATAAGCTGCAGGATTTACTAATAATGTGCAGGATGATGGGGAGGCAGGAAGCCCTGGTTCCTGGCTCTCAGGCTTGAGTGACTGGATGTATGGTTCACTCTACTCAGTGAGGACACATACAAGCCCAGACACACAGGATTCCAGAACTTTTGAACAAAGCAATGAGTTGAAAACCAAGTCCTCTCTATGTAGGGATCCAATGTATTTTGTACAGTCCTTTCCCATGTGAGACCTTCCTTGGGTTTCTCTGCTAGTTACTCCTGACCTTGCCACCCTGGGTGAGGGACAGACTGAGTATGTACTGCCCTGTTGAAGATGTGGGGAAGCATGACCTCATGTGAAAGGTTGCTAGTGCCTTCCTGTTTAAGATCTTTTTAAAAAATTCAGATTGCATTATTTAATAAGCAAAAGCCCATTTGCTTTGACAATTCAGGGCTGCTTTGAATGGTCGCTATGGTGTTAGAAAAATGTCCCATTCTAAATGTAATCCCAATGGCAAGTTCCCCTTGCTATTTTTGGAAACCATTTTTATTGTACATAAATCTAGGTGAGCTTTTATTATCAAGAATTGTATCCTTCATGAGATCTTTAACAAAAAAGAAGGTATGAAGGATGGAATGGAAGGAGGAAATGAATTAAATGACTAACCCACATTATTGATAAACTCAGCATGTGAATATATATGTTGAGTTGTAGGCAGGGAGGAATGGGAAGAAGAATCATGAATGAACATTGAATTACTTTTAGTTCATTTATTGGATTATATTGGTATGGGCAAAGCAATTCTGAAATGATTTCAGATGCATTATAAGAATGAGCAAATAAATAAATGAGATCTCTAGGAGTCAAGATTCTTAACTTGGCCTAAAAGATGGAAATACAGAATGTGGAAAATGAACAAAAAATGCTTCAGGTATGAAGGTACCAGTGTGAATTCATGTTGTCAAAATATGTGTATGCGCACATTTAAGCACACATGTAATTTAGATGCATGTGTGTGTATTTATATGAATGTGCAGGTGAATGTATATCCCTATCTGTGCTGATGAAATGGTCAGGAAGCGGACCCCAGCAGTGTGGGGTACACCTTTCTGCCCAGACCTTTTCCTCTCTAGGAAACTAAATGGCTAATTCCAAGAGGGGAGTATGATAAATAAAAGTCGTACCCAAAACTTCATGTCATGCCAGAAAGTAAGAAAGAACTAAAACAAATAAAATTGAAGTTGGGGCATATCAAAGGATGGTAGCTATCAGCTTGCCAGGACTCACACTAGCTAAAACAGGGAAAATTTGAGCACCCAAATAATTAAGAGTAATTATAAATTGTTGGAAAAATGTAGAATCTGGTTGTTCCACACCAATAAAGAAGGGAGGAAAGAGGGAGGGAAGGAGGGGCAAGAAAAAATCAAAGAGACAAAGAAAGAAGGGAGAGATATGGGAGGGTTGTGGATTGCCAGAGAAAATAAGTGTTGGCTGTAAATGTGGAAGGGGTGCTGGAGTTTGAAAAAAATCATTTTGTAATTACTGTGGTGAAGGCTGAATTAGGAAAAGATCTTTGATAATTGTAAAACCCTGGGAAAATTTTTGATAAAGTATAAGGCTGTGGGTTTGGTCTTATTGTCTCTCCACAGTTTATCATTGCCAGGGAGAAAACATAATAATTATACAGTGAAAACTGAATGACACATAGACCTACTAATCAGATTTAACCACCAACAGGGACATGGATGGCATGTGCCTCCCTGCATGCACTCCAGATAGGATCCTGTAAGGTCACAACACTGACAATGTGGTATTTCATTGAGAAATGTTAAACCTGAATTTAATCATGAAGAAACATCAGATAAGCACAAACTGAGTGACTTTACATTCGTACGAGGTAGGAGAGGAATCACATACTTTAAAGATATCAATGTCATAAAAGACAAAGAGTGTTTATGGAAATGTAGATTAAAGAAGACTAAGGAGACAGGACAACAAAGTGATCTGACTCTTCGGGGCTTATTGTGCTAGAGGGAAAAATATTTATATAAACCACATTGAGTGAACTAAGAAAACTGCAGTATGGAGGACAGAAGAGATAAAACACGTTGCATCAACCCAAAATTTACTGAGGTTGGTAACTTTTACTTTGTTAGGTAAAGGGAGTTCAGATCTTTAGAAAACGCATGCTGAAGTATTTTGGGATGAGGTGTAATTTGGTCATTGTTTATAACAAAGGGGTCATAAACAATGACCCCTTTCCCTCAAGAGGTCAAGCTCCACATTGAGGGTGGGCTGTCTGGAGCATGGGAACCCTCTGGGGTTTAATCTAGCAAAGACCTGTCCCTTCTGCCCAAGAACCTTCTTGTGCCTAAACTCAAGTAATTAACGTGGAGATGTGATCTACAGAAGGGGCTAATATCCCTGTGGGTCACATGCTTGGATTGACTTTCAGAGAAAATGAAAGTATGTTGATTCCTCTATCACTTGGCTTCTTGAGGTCTCCAGGGTGGACTGCTCCCCTCAGTCAAGATTCTACAACTTGGGGATAGAACTTGACATCCTTGATATTAGAGTTTAATCTCCTTAGCTAAATAACCCCAAATGATTTATTATAGCCTAAAGTGAAAAGGCAAGTTCACCTGTCAGAAGGCTTGTCCATCCATCTATTTACTTAGAAGCTAAAAAAAAAAGCAGAACTTGCTTCTGTACATCCCCCAAATATACAAGAAACAAAGAAACTGAACAGAAATCAGCATCCAAGCGGTGACTTCAATGTTTTATGAGGCACTAAGATATTTATCAAGCCACGAGATTAAAATGTGCCATAATTTCTTCTTGGATTATTAAAGGACAAAGAAGATGACATCAAAAGTGCTGTTCACTTGGGAGCAAATACCTAAAAGGCTGCTTATTGAAACAAATCGCTGCTAGAAAATCCAGAGTTAATAAAGGTCTGGATGCCTAAGCTGCACGTTGTGCTGGAGGCTTGGTTTGAAAACACACAGCCAGGAAATGAGAAAGTCTGAAGCTTTATTAGAAGAAAAGGCAATGGAGTCAAGGGCATTTACCTGTCATGGCCTGTTGATCATCCACCGTTAACTTCAAACTTTTTCCTCGGCGAACCACACGCACAGTGTGCCACTCATTATCATTGAGGTTATAGCCAGCAAAAAGGGTCTCGGGACCTTTGCCTGTAGAATATGCCAAACAGTCATTATGGACACTCAGATTTAGTCAAGCCAATGAACCTCACAGAGAGTGAGAGAAAGAGACAAAGAAAAGGGGGGAGTCAGGGAGAGAGAGGAGAGAGAGAAAGAGAGAAAGAAATGAGAGAGCGGAGGAAGACAAAGGAGAGAGAGAAGAGAAACTGGTGGACCAATTTTTCAAGCCCATTAGAGTCATAGCAAGCAAGGAAAATGACAAGTTAACAAACATTCAAATGTGACGATTAGAATCTTTAACCTTATGCATTGATCTAAGGCAAGTGAATTAACCTGTTGTCATAAATAGGCACAGTCAATATAGCATTGGGAAGCCTCCCAATTCATACACATACATTTTAAAGGATTTTGCAGTTATCACTTAATTTCTAATGGAGCAGTGATAGTCATGCAAAGTGTGAGACACCTGACCACAGGCCATTAGTTTCCAGCTGAATGGATAACTGGCTGATTAGACTATGGCATGAAGGCTCCAGGGATTTTGCTTGTGTGATGGCTGATCTTGGGCTCTTACGTCATATGCCTACAATAATCACCAAGTTCCTAAATTCATCAGCCTCCTAATTTATGGACTCTTCTGTTGAAAAACTAAGTCTAAAAAACTCCTTACTACCAAGTGATCCATGCATTGCAAATCTGTACAGTGGAGGCCCTTTTGTACATCTAGGAAAACATACTGATATACCAGAGGTGGACAAAACTAATAAATGAGATATAGCCATAAAAGGTAAGGGTTGAGTTGGAAGGAGAGAAAGTGGTGTTAGCCAACAGTGGAGGAAAGGGATTTCCAGCTAATGCCCAAAAGAAAGAGGGCAAGCAGTGCAGCCAACTAAGAAAGAAACTTCCAGCAAATGTACAAAACCCTATGCAAATAGAATTTAGATAGACCCAGGACAGACATCACTTTAGAAAGGTATTTAGTGCAAATTACTGAGATGACCGAGTTAGACTCTCTCTTCAATGTAAAAACAAAGAAAACGTTTTTTAATATAAATGGACATTATGTTAGAAATAAGTATTTCTAGTAATCCAACATTATGATTCATTTAGAAAAATATAAAGTTAAATATACATAATTTCCTGATGGATTACTCTCCCCCCCCTTTTTTAAAAATACTAAATCTCATGGGCACAATAAATTAAGGAAGGACATAATATTGTTGAATTTCATGACTTCCCTGACTGAGGATCAGAATTAGGGTTCACAATTTTTTTAACCGAATTCATCCAACAAAACCAATTGATGTCTAAAGATGCTTGAAGGACATATGTAAAGATATGTAAAGATACAGACTAGGGAGGAGAAAGAAAAAAAAGAAGAAAAAAAAGGGGGGAAACAAGAGAAACCTTAGGGGCCCATTCACATGAGATCAATGTTTGCTTTTAGAACTGTGAGATATCCTCCCCACCCTTGATTTCTCTCTTATGGTGTACTAATGACATATTTAAATTTTTTATTTCTTGGTAGGTATGTTTCTGGGGCTTAAAATGAGCCAGGGATATTAACTATATTGCAAAGTGAATTGCCTCAACTCTTTAAAGAGTATCAACCATCATTAAAATTAGAAATGGTCTCTTGTGTTTCTTTAGAGAAGTTAAATTATACATCCAGATATGACATGAATAAAAACTCTTCTGGATAGAGCAGTTTTGAGAGATTAATCATTGGATAACGAGAGGAAACCTATTGGCTCAGCAACAGCAAAAATACTGTGAGACCAAATGTTGAAAGCAAGTTCCAGGATCAGAGGAACTCTTTCAAGTTTCAATAGAAAAGAAAGAAATGTTAAATAACTCTGCAACAGCTTAGCATCCTCTGGGCACTAAGGGTCATCCTTAGTTTTGATCTTTGAAAAGAGATTACATCATTTTAAAGCTATTTTTATAGGGGAGATTTTTTTTTCCTTAGAAATATGTACTTTTAAAGCAGCTTCACTCCTGTTCTTTTAATTTGAGATATGGTGTCAAGAAAAAGACGAATAAGGGTGATATCATCGTTATACCCCATTCTGGGCTTGATCTTGCAGTGAAATCGTAATGCTTTATCTATGAAACAACTATTTCCATAACAACAGGCACAAAATCCAATTAAAAATAACCCTTTGGTTCATAAAAATCTCTGTGGGCCAACTTCAAGCTTTTTTTCTTGCATTATTAAAAATGTGAACAGATTGATTTTGGAAGACAAGGTTTTTAAAAATGTACTTATTAGTCTCAGTTCAAAATAGTGTTACTCATGTAACATAAAGTGCATTGGAAAGCCCACTGCACTGGGAGGTAAGAATTGCGGTTGTTAGTTCTTGAGCTACTACTAACAAAAAGTTGGGGGGCTGGTGAGTGTTTATTATATACCAGGCACTTTATCTGTTACCTTATTTCATCTTTACATTATCATTAATTTGCAGATGTGGAATTGAAGGCTTAGAAAACTAAAATAACTTGTCTCAAGGTCACACAGCTGAAAAAAAGGCTGAGTGTCGTTTCAAGTCTGACCTCCTCAAAGTCTGCATCATTCTCCTGCATTGTTCTTCTGCCAGCTATGAGACCCCTTGCTTAGCCACTGGACTTCTCAGCTGCCCCATATCAAACTGAAGAAGGTGGGAAAAATGTTCTTTGGGATTCCTTCCAGCTGGCTCTACAGAATGATCACACTGTTAGGAAACCGTACATACACTCTACATAAGGCATGACAGAAGAAAATCTTTAAGTAATACAGTGCTCTGCCTAGGGATGCTGAAATGGCTGTTACTGGGGATGAGTAGAGAAAAAGAGGCCATCTATTTAGGACCAGTTTGTACTCATAATCACTAATTTTATGAAAACACTCAGCTTCTAGTCATCTCAATATTCATTAAGAGACAAGATAATCTATCTGATCTCTACAGTTCCTTTAGAATATCTAATTTTCACAGATTTGTACAATATATGGAATTGTTAAGATGGCATAATTTCTGATTTTTTAAAAAATATCTATTTTTCAATTGTAGTTGGACACAATACCTTTATTTTATTTATTTATTTTTGTATGGTGCTGAGGATTGAACTCAGGGCCTTGCAAGTGCTAAGTTAGCGTTCTACTGCAGAGTCACAACCCCAGCCCTAATTTCTGACATTTTGAGTTGCCAAAATTTTAATGGCAAAGTTATAGTCATTTAAGCTGTTAATGGTCTGAATTCCTTTGGGAATTTCCTTTTCCTTTGGGGTTATCAAAATATCCTCTCAATTATGCTAACTTCTTCCAGAAATAACATGTGTTATGGGCTAAATGTTTGTGCCCCACACTCCAATATTCATATGTTGAATCTCTAACTCTGGAGGTGGTGATGCTAGGAGGAGGGGCCTCTTGGAGGTAATTGGGTTTAGATGAGGTCATAATAGCAGATCCCCATGATGGGATGGGTGTCCCTCGGAAAACAGGAAGCAAAGATAAGGGAGAAGGCAACCCTCAGGGGCCAGGAAGGAAGCCCTCACCAAGAACTGCATCTGCCAGCCTCTGATCTTGGACGTGACACCTTTCAGAATTATGGAAAAAAAAAAAACAAAAAACAATGTCTGGTCTTTAAGCCCCCCAGTTCTTGGTATTTTACTAAAACAGCCTGAATAAACTAAGACACTGAGCAACATTTTAAAGGCTTTTAAAGAAGTTCAAAGCACAATTCCTTAAAGACATCATTCCTTTTGTTTAATAAAAAATTACAACTTATATGCAATTTTATACTTGATCCTTACTGTAACCTACTACTTAAGCCATATATATATTTTTTTCACTTAAGGTAGCAGATTTAGAGAGGTTAAGTGAATTATTATAAGCCTCAGAGGCCATAAGGAGTGGAGTTAAGCCTGAGATTTTGAGATCATTCAACCCCATTAAAATATCCTTCTCATAGAAAATGAGGTAGGAGGAGAAGAGAGGAGCACTGAGGGCCAAGTACCCACAGGTAGTCATCACCAGACTGGGCAGCACAAAGCTTACAGGCTAATGCTATTTTAAAGAATTCCAGTACTTCAAGAGGCAGGAGAGACAAAGAAGTTCACTGAGCCATCTATGACAAGAGATTGTGACCCAAAGAGATTCGATGACATCTCCAGGGTCACAACTATATAATCGAAGAGTTCATGTCTCTGGATTCCCAGTTTAGTTAACTTAAAAAATATCTGGTGAGATGCTAAGCAAGTCAGTGAGACCCTGTCTTTAAATAAAATACAAACAACAACAACAAAAATAGGGCTGGGGGTGTGGCTCAGTAGTCGAGTGTCCCTGAGTTCAATCCCTGGTGCAAAAAAAAAAAAAAAGAAAAAAATCTACCTGTTATATTATGCTTATCTAGAGTGAATGTCCCAAAATCTCTGTCAATGATTTGGTCATTAACTGTTATTTGTTTTGCATCAAAAGTGAAAACTCAACAAAAAATTAATACAGCTTAGTAAGAATGTCCATTCTTTTCAACAGAGGTTAGTCTAAAACTACAAAATAACTATTTCCTGGTCAGGGATATTCATTGGGTTTACTCATAATTCTGTAGCTAATAATTTATTAATAACATATGGAAGTAGTATTTCAGTTGTTTCCTTAATTCAGTTCAAGTTGACTGTCCTTACACAATCTACCAATCCATGAATTCCAGGTGTCTCTAAGATTTATCCCTAAGAAGCATTGGAATTAACTCCAATTGAGATATAGGACAAATGGAGGAAGAGAGGAAGTATATGTGTGTGGGGGGAGGGATTACTTTTCATCTTTATTTGCATATTAGTGCAAATATTAGGTATTTTTAAAGCATAATCTCAGAACAAAGAAAATGGTATGGTATAGTTTATAGTTTTTCACTAAGGCAGGGGATGACAGAGAAAACTAGATTTTGTCCCTATTTGCTCTCAATTAATTCTGTCACCTAAAACAAATCATTTTTCTTCCCTATTCCTACTGTTATACAGAATGATGGATAAGAGCTTATAAAAATATTTTTCAATGGCCAACTTTAATATTCTGTCATTACTAGAAGGATTGGACAGCCTTGAACTATTTCCCCATATTGAGGATACACGAAAAAGGGCAATTTTATAAGGAAGTTCTCCAAGTTTTATTATCCTCCTCATCATCATGATTAGTAATTTCACCATTTTTGTTTTTGCTTGGGTGGGCCAGTCAGAACCCAATTTTTTTTTCTACCCTAGAATTACTCTACTCAAATAAAATCACAAGGAAAATATTGTCATGTGTTAACAATGTGTTCCTTATTTTATATAGTCAAATGTTCACTGGGAACTATGCTTTTATCATCCTGCCTCCCTCCCAAAATAGAGCACAAAAAAAAATCAATAAATGATAGGTCAGAGGCAAGAACCACTCTGTTCTGTGTACTGGAGTACCCTCCTTCTATATGGACAAATTTTCTAGGACACTAAATCACAGATCAAATGTTTATGTGGTGCAATAATTGATACTTAAGGGCTATTTTAGTTTAGTATGGTAACTTATTCTCTCCATATTCAAAGAATCAGGTCAAGGAAGGGCAGTGTGGAAACTCTTAGTCAGCATTTCCTCTGAAAGCTTGCCTTCCTCAGGACCAGAATTGTTATGCTCTGTGAAAATCCAGGAGCTGAATGCGGGCAGTGGTTTTAGCATTACTTTTAAATCCAAGGAATTACTGGTCATAAAAAACACACAAAGCGGGAGTTGCTCTGCTGTTAAAGAAATGGGCCAACTTGTCCCCTGAGACACCACCTGGAACCCCTGGACTCTCTACATAACCCTGTTGTAAATCACAGAACTCATTTCTCCCCTCGGAAAAAGGGATCTTGATGAGAAAACTCCAGCAAAGGTTTTTAAAAGTCATTTGCAAATAACCTTTTTCTTTACAAACTGTATTTGTTGTACAAAAAATGATTTTGTAGTTGATAAGCTAAAAACTATTTTTCGAGAACTTCATTTTTTATGTATATCAAGGTGCTCAGGTATTCAAAGCCACCACTCTTTCTATTATCATCCCTCTAGCATCCCTGCCTGCACTCCCTTGAGGACAATATCCAAATCTATAGACCCTCTGCTGAAGATGGTAGGCTTTTTCTTCAAACGCCATAGGAATTGTGCAATGCATTGATTTCCCTTATTTTCTATCCATTAGGGAACCAAGATTTAGGATTTGTACTAAATCTTTCTACAATTTGATACTTTTTTTTTTTCCTGTAAAATTTGTACATTGGCCTTCCTTCCCAATTAATTATTTGTACTCTTTTGGGGAATCACTCTAAATTCAATTTGAAAGTTTTGGGAACAAAAATCAATACATGAAATTACTTAAGGAAGAAAAGACTAACTTTCAAGAGATGTATGGTAACTAATTAGCCTCTCCCATACTTCAGATAGCTCTATATGAGGCGAGTTGATGTGGCTCAGTCCTCCTGTTTACTGGCAGAGCTAAAGAAACACCTGAACCCTAATTTATTTGGGACCTGAATAACATTCATCACATAATTTTCTTGCTAAAATAAGAGAACATTCTTTGATCTCTGCACCTTTCCCTATTTCTTCCTATTTATAAATATACAACAATACTGCTCTAAATACATTTTAAACAGTGGCTAAAACAGGTGTGTTTTATGCATATTTTATTACATTTGGTTCATATGTAGATTCTCACATATTTCAAGGGACAGAAGCAGGCAGAGTAAAAAAAAAAAAAAAAAACCAAAAAACTTGAACTTGGGTAAGGATCATACTAACCTAGATTCAAAAGCAGGTTTTGCATTTTCTGGTTGCCTACACTTAGGACAGTTCTTAGCTTCTTCAAGTTTCCCTTCCATCATTCACAAATTTAGGATAATACCTGTTCTACTTCAGGAGTTTTTTTGCAAAGACAAAGGGAAATAACAAATCTGTTGTATTAGTTATGTGCCTAGTACTTTGTGTAATTTTAATAAATATTAGTTTACTTTCCCTGCCTTTATAAGGAAATAAGGTAAAGAAAAGTGTATAGGTTGTGCAAACCACCAAAGGATCTACCACTCAACATTTGATTTTTGAAGATACTGTATATTATATAGAGAAATGTATACTGAAAGGAATATACATAATTTTTATTTAAGCAACATAATACATAGTGTAATCTTTAGAAATTAGGCCATCCAAAATTCAGGTGTTTTGGAACAATTGCCATCTTAGCCTGAGAGTTCACAGTATTTGCTTTTTGATATTTAGTTCCCAAAACATTCACTATTAATATGAAAATAAAATACATTTGCAAATGAATCTGATATTCATCAATAAAGACTTTTTAAATTTTTCGGAGTAAACAAGATGCTTATAATTCTGTATCCATTTTTATAGGAAATCTTTTGTGCAAATGTTCTATGAACTAGCTAGTCTGGTTTGTGAGTATGGGATGGGAAGTGGTGACAATAGAGAAAATAAAATAAACAAAGGAAACTTGGGAGTAATGCAAGCAGAAAACTCTTGGAGTTGAGTTTTATAACTGTCTCTGGAACTGAACGATGGATATAGCTGAATAGAAACTTTGGAAACCCACACCAGTTATATTTGAATTTTTGAAATATTTAGATGTGTGTGACGAAAGGCAGAAATTCATCTCTCTACATACCCTTTAGGTAGCTATCTCCCTCTAGTGGTGTATTTTCAAGATGCCAATTCATCTCTATCAGGCACATAGTCTCTTCAACACATTAAATGTAAGTAATTTCTGTCTTATAGTACTACCAAGTTATTTCAACAGCTAATTGAGCATGATAATTCTGATGGGTGTTTCTGCAAAGCTATCACCCAACAAACTGCATAGGTAACAGGAGGATAGAAATTCATATAATTTGTCTTCTGGAAATGATCCATTTACTCTCTTCAATTTATTAATAATAGTTTAGGTCTTATTACAACCATCTGTTTTAAAGATTGGCATCAGTATGAACATGGATCCTTAAGCTTCCATAGTTCTGATATAAATTATGAAAAAATACTAGCATCACTTTACACATGTAAATGGTTCTATATTTATGGACAGATACTCATTTTTTTAGAACATTAAACTGACTGCAACACCATAACAACTTAGAATTTTGAAATTTTAAAGTGGAATATCCCATATTTTATCTGTGGTTTATCCTATCTAGTTACTCCTATTTATTCTGGATATTATTACCCACATCCTATTAATTTAGTTTTAAAGTTATTGTACCAAACACTGATATGAGCATTGGGGATGCCTCAACTCAGAGTCTGAAGGAACTTATATCCTAATAGATCAGGAGTCAAAACACTATTTCTGTAAACGACCAGGTAGAAAATATTCTTGGCAAGCCTTGTGGTCATTATTGCAATTATTCAACTTTTCTCTTATAGTGTGAAAGTAGTCATGGAACATCTGTCAACCAACGAGTGTGACTGTTTATAAATAAAACTTTATTTGAATGAATGACAAACTGTGGGCTGTCATTTTCAGGCTCCTAAACGGCACACACAAATAAACAGAAAACTCAAAATTTCCTTTCCCGTAAACTTTTACATTGAGTATTAAATGAATAATAATAGAAAAATAGTTAAAAGTTTAAGAGTCAGAAAACCCGAGTTTTAGATTCATCATTATCATTGACTCTACATAACCAGAATTATGCTAGTTAGTCTAACTTTTATTACTCTAGGTCTTAGTTGTCTTATTAGTAAGAATATAAATAAATAAAATAGAAATACAAAACTGAAAGAAATTTTAAAAGTATTGAGAAGATTGTAAGATCAATTGTAAGGTCCCTCTACTACTAAATCTAGAATGCATTAGTCTCCTTTTCTTTTCTGCAAATTTAGAAGCTTTCATTAAAAAGCTTGATGTTTGTGCTTGTGTGTGTGTGACAGACACTGAGACACAGTGGGCAAAACTAGGTCTTTATATCCACTTTCCCAGGTAATAACAAGTTTTATTTGGCAGTTGACTTATCCTGTGGTGGGAGGCAGGACCTTGTGGGAAGCTGGAAACAAGCCCTGTCATGGTGACATGATAGGAAGAGAGAGAAGCCCTGGAAACACAAGAAAGAGCTATCACTGTTTGATGTCTGAGTCATGGTTCTTGGCAGCAGCACTTCCTATTTGTAAATGACAGGAGGATGTATTCCTCAGGTTGTAATTATGATGCCCTTAGCCTGCCATTTGACTTTGCTGTTAGTTTTTTGTTTTAAAATAATTACTTTAAAATAATCTAATGTTTAAAAAAATATTAAGGGACAGAAACGTCTCATTAAAGATTTTTATTTCATCTCTCTTGATTTTTAGATATTAGGCTGGAAGTAAAATCTTTTTGCTTTTATTTATGAGTCAGCTTTTATTTATTTATGAAAAATTTAATTGCAAATTAAAATTGGATATGTAAATCACACTTCCAGATTCTTCTTTTGCTGCTCTCTTACATTACTACGGGTACCAAAGCTCCATAATTTGTGGCCCAGTGCACATTGAAAACATGGAGGTCCTGATTTCCAAAAGCAAGAACCTCAAAATAGTGACAGCCAAGTATGAAGCCGACTAGCAAGTCCTTCTAAGTATAGGGCCCTGGGTCACTGCACATGTTGCACATTGTTGAAGCCAGTCCTGAAGCATCCTTTAGTAAGCTCTATATTTGGGAATGTGCAAACAAAATCCATCATTTATCCACATAAGAGGCACAGTAGAGTCACTTTCCCCTTACTGTCATTTAATGACAGTAATGACATTCTCCAGGATATCAGAGAAGCTGTCCTCAGCCTGCCTTGCTGGCCAGGCCTGGTGCCAGTCACCAACTGGGCTTGGTGACAGATCTATGTCCCAAGAACCAGAAGATGGAAGACCTGCTGAGCCCTGTAACTTCTCCCTCTCTTCTCCATTTCTGCTCAAGCTCTTCTAGGTTTAACCAAGGATATATTAACGAGAAGGTTAAGGATCAGGAATGTCCTCCTACGGAGATAATTGCCTTTCCTTTGCAAAGAGACACTTATAAAGACCCAAAGGACAGATACATTTCTTTACACTAAAAATACTATCATTACCCTACTTACATGTATGATTGAACGAATGATGTGACCCTACTTCGTGTACAACCCAGAGAAGTGAAAAATTGTGCTCCATTTGTGTACAGTGAATCAAAGAACATTCTGCTGTCATGTGTAACTGATTGAACAAATTAAAAATAATACCAGGAAAAGCCCATCCCCAATTGTACAGTAAGCTGAGGAAATAATATAAAGGCACACATTAAGCTTAGACATGGCTGCTTTACAAAAACAAACACTAACTATAGAAGAAAAGTATTTGTATTAACTTTTAAAAATCCACTGGAGAAATTTGTCAGAGGCTGATTACATTGTATTAATTTTCATTGCCTTATTATTTAAATCCCTCCTGGGTTTTATCTACTTTCTAAAAAGTTCATATCTTGGTTGGGTGCAGGTGTTCCGATGGGTTTGTATCCTATCTCCACAGGGGGTTAGCTGTGTGACCCAGAACAAACTACTCACATCTGTGCATCTCAGTCAGTATTCTTATCTGTAAGATAAGCTAATAATATAAAGAATTTCACAATATAACTGGATTGAATGCAGATTAATCATGAAAAAACCACACCTGGTATATGGTAAGCTCTCAACTATAATAATGATAATAACTACTATTATCAATATTATGTTGTCTTCTCAATGAGTCTAAAATCTTAGGGAAAATATGCTACAACCTCTAGCTCAGTGCCTTGAGCATAATAACCATTCATTAAGTATTTGTTGAATGAGGTTGTTTAGATTTTGACGGATTTTTTAAAACAGAAGATGAAATATCTCTTGATTTTAAGTTAAGCCAAAGAGTTGATCAACTTTTGGTGCCTTCATTCATAATGAATGATCAATACACAGAGACTGCTGTCCCCTTGTTTTGGTATTTAGAAGCATGGAATCTAATAATTCCTACTGTTGGAGAACATGCTCATTTCACTTACTTGTCTGGATAATTATTTCCACAGCATTTTTGTTCAGTTGTCTTGAACATAACTTAATAATACAAATAGCCTAAGAAAGCGAAATGACCTGAGGCCAGCAGTCAGTAACTTTATGTGCAAAGTAATTAGTTGGCTTAGGAACTGGGGGAACTCAAGGCTCAATGAGTATTTAATTATGAGAAAACACGTATCATATTGGTAAAAAGACCTGGCCTTGGAGAGCTGTTAAAACTGCCTTCCAGAGACTTGTCCACCATTTTCCTAAATTATAACTTTATTCAAGTATGCAGAGAATAAATTTCAGCATTTTAGATGCCTCACCATTTCTGGCTAAATATCAGAGCTGTAGACAAATGAACAAACTAGGTTTGAATGATCTACTAAGAAACTTTTGGTCTGTATAGATTTGACATTGATTGTACCCATTTATGACAAACCAAGATAAATATTTCTGATACAAATACATTTCAATGTGAAAAGCATACATCTTAAGAAATACAATTTACCTTTCAAGAATACATATTTACAACACAGTAAAAATGGACACAGATTAAATAAATATACTACTACAAGAATGTTTTAATAATAGCTATCTTTAAATCTAATCTAGCTCAACTGGCAAGTTTTGAAAGAGGCATAATATAATAAGTCTAATATAATGAAAATAAAATTTGGACTGTGATTTTATTTTAAGGAAAAAAGTTCATTTCCAAGAAATGCTTATCACATAATAAGATAGCCAACCAGTATAAATTTAACTATTAAAGAGTTAATGTGCTTATTTAATCAAGCATTATAAACTGAAAATGTATTCAGTATCACTATGGTATGGAAAAAGGGTTATATTGATTAATATTAATATATAAATGTGACTTGTACAATATCTACACAATGCCAAACTGAATGAAAAAAAAGCATATAGATACTAATCATCTGAATACTTACAAATACTTAAACTGATATTCCATAAATTATCAGGGATTATAGTAACAAATGCAAAAATTATTTGATGAAATGTATGATTCCTTGTCTGTATATCTATCATAATGGTTATATAGTTATTTGCATGGAAAGGTGAAGAAAAATATATTTTACATAATACAAGAACAATGACTTCACTTGTGTTTTACTTTACTTATTAAAACAAGTTGAGGATCACTAAGTATGAGACTAAACTGACAAAATTTAGCACACCCTCAATTGTTTGGAATATTCTAAAATAAGCTTTTTGGAAATTAAGGAGCATAGTTAAAATAAATAAATAAGCCTAAGTTCCTGTCTTTGATTTAATTTTTCCCTTCTTTACTTTTCACTGGGAAGTCATAATTACACTTAAAAATCTACTTCTATTTTTGATAAACTGTGTAGAACGATTTAAGGAATATTTTGTCTTTAGAGTTGTTTTCTTTTTCAATGAAGGCTCCAGTGAAGGCTAAGGACATATAATCCATGATAACATACTTGTATCCTTCATGTAAGAATTAGAATGATAATATAATGATATGATTTACTAAAACCTGATTTATTTTAATTTTAATACTATAATAACAGGTTTGATAACAATTTTTTTTAAAAAGATTACCCTTGGCTTATTTACTAGGCTGAATTTCAGTTACTAACTTGAGTACTATGGTTCCTCTTGGCCATTTATATTAGTAATTAAAAATACCGAATTACTTCTTTGTCTTTGAATCAAAATCTTATGAAATGAATGGCTCACCTTACTGTCCAGAAAGTGCTCTAAAAAGATAATGGCCCAGCTAGAGCAGTGACAGTTATAAATTAAATCATAAGCAGAATTAACTTGGTTTATCTGAAGAGACAGTGTGTGGAAGCCTCTTAGAGCTGGTCAGGCATGTGCATGTTGCTGGGTGATCTTCCTATGGTAAGATGATGGTACGCTTTCCCTTGGGGGGTTATGATCAATGAGGATAACTTACACCAACAAATCTAGAAACATCTTGTCATGTATGGCTCTTCCAATCTGGTTGATTCCTCAAGATTTTGGTCACAGAAGATGCTAGTCAGTTTCCACTTAAAAAAAACACTGAGATCACTGATTTATCAGTGTAGAATTCACTTTTGTACATGTTTCCTCCCTACTCTCTTTTTTCAACAACCTCAGTGACCTGGAATTGCTTGATATTACTTTGGCCTAAAATGTGAGATAACCAACAGATTTTAAAATATGTATATTATATTCACATAGAGGATGTAATGTTTACAATATGTTGCTTAAATTAAAGAACATGATACAAACACAGTTGTACACTATGACCCTATATTTTTGTAGAGTGACTTACCAAATTGCATTTTCAGGAAAACTAGTTGAACTTATGAACACATTATTTAGCAAAGCATTTCTAAAATCTCACTTTTTTTTTTTCTGTATGGTAGATTATACCCAGGGCTTCACATGTTAGTCAAGTGTTCTACCACTGAGCTACATCCTCAGCCCTTTTATCCCCCCCCCCTTTTTTTTTTCTGAAACAAGGTCTTATAAAATTGCCTAGCTGACTGGCTTGGAATGTGCCATCATCATCCTTAGCCTCCCAAGTAGCTGGATTAGAAATGTACACCACCGCACTGGGCTGTTTTTAGCTGTTTTGAAATGAGGTTTTTGTGTTTTGTTCATGTTATTGTAATCATTATCATGGTCTTATTTTTTACTGGTTTGCTTATTTCAACACTGTTAGGTAAATACGTCTGTATTCTAAGAGAATGTTCACATAATTTTATTAAATGATTTCTTTTTCATGTTTTCAACTGGGAACTTTTATAATTTATGAAACATTTATAACAGCAATTTTTAGTCATCTCACTATAGGATGTAAATTTTATAATGTTTGAGTTTTAAGTTTCATTTGCATAAGTTACTACCTTTTCACTCAATGCCATGTAAAACATTACAGAATTCTTCAGATTCTTTAAAGGTACATATTTATTCACATTAGAAATTTTCTGATTTCAAAGATTTTGATTTCTCTGTGTGTCCGATAATTAAATGATGTGAGTTTTACCAGCTACCTACATTCTTCCTATGCAAAATGTAAAATAAATTGTTAATTCTTATATGAAATGTACATTTCTAAAGCAATTTTAACTGTAAGTATTATCTATAGGAAACTGACTTTATAATTTAATTAATTTAAGAGTAATATGCATGCAAACATTTTGAGTTTGTATTTAGATTGACCTTTTGGGAAAGGGGATGGAAAGGTGAAAAATTCTCAGTTATATGAATGATACATTCAAAGAACAAGTAATAATAAACAAATAATCCAATAAACAAATAAGTGCAATAATAATAATAGTCATTTATGTACTTTGAGCCTTTCTTAATTAACATTCAGGGAAATTATTTTCACAGTACATTTTTTATTCATCTTGCTCTTTGTTCTCATTGATAACAAGTAAAAAGAATGTAAAAGAGTTCTGTACACTGAACCTTTCAATCCCCAAATTCTTTGGTGGTGGTTCCATGCATTTTCTCCCCCAGTTTAAAGAGATTTGCCCATTTCACTTATGTGCCACATGTTAACCAGTAATATATGGAAGAAGTTGTATTTTATGACTAAACTGAAAACATTTTTAGTCATATAAATTGAGAAAATTAGCTTTTGTAGGCCTGTAAGTCTTTGTAGGCCTGTGTATGTAGACCTACGTCCCCTTAAGGAGAGTGTGCTATGTGGTCCCCTGCACCAATGATAGCTGATTGCATCAACAGTAGGCACTGCCACCAAAGCTAAAATATGTTGGGTAACTCAGGAGATGAGTTGATTTGAAAACTCTGTCCAATAGGACAAGGATAAATAATGAATCTGCTGTATTCTTTTTCTAGGAGAGCTTCAGTATTTAACACAAATAGAGCCATCAGCTGAGGAAACAGCAACAATAATAACTACTAGCATGCATAGGAAAGCAGAGAATAGGAACTATGAGGGAGAAAGCACCAATGAGCAAGTAGAAGATGTGGAAAACTAAAGGCTCAACAAAAGCAGAAGCAAGTCATTAAAAAGAAGAGTAGTACAGATGCCAGAAAGAGGGAGGACAATAAGTGACACAATGGCAAAACATTGAAAAGGGAGTCTTGGATAACAGAAGGATGGCAAGATATCCTAACCAGTTAGACAGTTAGAACAACACTGTGTGCTGAACAATCTTCCTGTTCTTGAACACCATTCTAATGTCCCCAAAGCCTGTCTGTGTTGTGACTGGAATTATTTCTTGTTTATATCACTGATTAGTATGTCCTTGTAGTCAATATTCATTACCTAATGTAACGTGCATTATTCATTATCCAATGTCATGTTTTTATTTGTTTTATATTGAAAGAATTTAACCCAGTTTAAATTCATATAAAATGTTATAGAAATAATATTTTTGTTCCCGAGTGTTAACCAGGAATGACCTTTAGGAAGTATTTTTAATAAAGAGATAAGAATGCTTAGCAATGTGGAGTTCAAATGCTCAAAAGTATATAGTCTCTTAAATGGATTAGAAATATACTTTTTATTTCTAGTAAAAGTTACCAATTGGATTAAAAAGTCCTTCCTTTGTATGTAATAGTATCATTCAGCCTAAAAGACTTTGATAGCATGACTCCTGAGTTAATAAGAAGTGAATTAAAGAGTTTCTGTTGTACCAAAAACAATTCTAAATTTTAGAAAAACTGAAGAAACGTAAGCCCAGAAGTTTGTTTAGCTACATAAATAATTAAGTAATAAAATAAATTATCTAAATCAAAAATTAAAAAAAAATAAAGATTCTTCAAGGTCTTCAAATTTTTTCACTTTCTGGAAGTTAGATCATGGTGTCGTATTGAAGAATACTTGTGCTCCTACAGCTGGAAGCCACTTACCCTAGCTTTCATGCAGTTAAGTGGACAAAGCCATCACCTTCTGAATTATGCATCTCATTCAGTAGATAGCAGATTCACACTCTTGCTTAGTGGTAATACATAAAATTGAAACCCATGATCATAATATTTGTTTGTATATTCTCTGATTGGCAAGCAATTGATAAGGTATACATTATTAACAATTTCTTTTTGAGTAAAATTAGGAATTCTAAAATTGAAGAAAGATGTGTAATCTATTCTTTTCCCCATGAGTAAAACTGAAGGATTTGGCAGATACTTTAGATTACTACTGAACATTAATACTATCCTAGGGATGAGAGGCTATGTTAAATTTAAGCTGTGGGGTACTGATTAGTCTGTTTAATACTGTGGAAGTTAACTTTTATAACTTGAGTCATTACAGGCACAAAAGTAAAAGACTCAACGTTCCAAATACAGAAAAAAAAAATACTGTGTCCTTTAAAGCTAATGAAATTCTAATCATATATCTTACAATGAGGTAAGCTAAATGCAACAGGATAAAAGCTTACTAATATCAAGGAATGTCTAATTCAAATTTTTACTCTTGATTTTCTGTATTCATTGACAATGTGTTAAAATGCTATCTACAGAAAGAGGAAGGTGAGGAGAAACAAAAGAAAGGGAAAAAAAACTGAAAAGAAATTCAAAACAATGAATGAAGCAGTCAGTGTTTAGAAACCAGCTTTAGCAATGCAAAAAATAAAACTATCGGACCAACGTGCGGTGGTCTCATACACTGAGTAACAACTGCTTTTATAAAAGAAAACTCTCCTCTCACAGAAACCAATAAAGGAATATCAAATTCATAATGTTTACTCTGAAATGTCTTATGTTTTTTCTGGCAATTTCTATCTAGGCCATTTTTACAATGCCAACACTCAACAATGAAAGAGCATTTGTTGAATCTGATCAACACTAATCTGGAATTGTGAATTACTTTCAGCATAGCTTTTTGCAGTGGCAATAAGGAAATGCTTTACTGAATAATAACTAAGACTGGATTCAAGATGAAGTTTCAACTTGCACAAGGGTAATCTTTTAGAATGCTGCAACATTATATATTTCCATATAAGCAATCAGTAAACTGTTCACCCAAATAGAACAAAAGTCATCTACTTTTCAAATTGCCAGTGAGTATTTTATTGCCCCATTTATGTAGCCATCCGACTACGGAAGAAAACTGTACTCTTCTTTAAATTTTATGTAAATTTTAACGTGGATAATTCAAATATGCTTCCTTTAAATTTCATTCCAATTTTGAAATTTTTCTAAAGATCATTGTCATGTCCAATTTACTTTGCTGCTTTTAGCTATTTTTTTTTCTGTCAGAAATATATGATCTTGCTGGGTGTGGTGGTACATGCCTGTAATTCCAGTGGCTCTGGAGGCTGAGGCAGGAGGATCTCGAGTTCAAAGGCAGCCTCAGCAACAGCAAGGTGCTAAGCAACTCAGTGAAACCCATCTCTAAATAAAATACAAACAGAGCTGGGGATGTGGCTCAGTGGTCAAGTGCCCCTGAGTTCAATTTCTGGTAAAACTCCCCCTAAAAAATGATCTCCATGTTTCATATTCAATTGCTGTTAAATTTTTGCTAAAAATCATAATTTATAAAACTTTCTTTTATTCTCTTCCTCTGTATATATTTTCAATGAAAAACAACCACCACAAAAATAAGCTGTGTTTGTATTTTCATCTTCCTTTATTCCTTGAGTACTTTCTATCCTAGCTGGTGGACAGGCATTGATTGATAAATGCTTCCAAACAAGGGATTATTATACATGATGGGGGGTAGAGGTGGTTGACTTCCTTTTACTGCTCTCTGCTCTGCAGGCACTTCACAGCTGCTCTGAACTGAATATTTGCTTCATGTTAGCAAGCGCCAGTCCCCAGAAATTTCCTCATATCTTCTTAAGTAGCTTGCCAAATGGCAGCCCGATCAAAGCAATCTAATATGGCTTAAGTGCCACTGGTTGACATTTTGCTTTCTTTTATTGCATTCCATTTTTATCTACATAGAAAAGTTGGTGATAACTAATATCCAGTTGATCTTTTCATTCTGGTAATAAAATGATAATATAAAGATCTTATTATCTGTCCCAGACATCCATCAAAGTACGTTTTCCAATAACACACTGCTCAGAATGTTTCTTATCAATCTCCAAGTCAAAAGTGAGGTTAAGTACTTGCCCTCAGATTCCCTTTTGTCTCCAGTACATGAGCACTGAAACACAACAAGAATTTGAACTTCAACCCTTGACATTTTGCCCACATTAATGTCATCTGGAATTTTGTCATTTCTGCATCTTAGATAAACTACTTTCTGTGAGAAGCCAAAAGGAGTTGGATGTTCTGCCTCCTAAAATAATGGTTTTAATCCCAGAGAATTTTTATTCTTCTAAGAAAATAAGAGGAATGAGTACAGGAGAAAGCAAAATCATTATAAATGGGGAAGTAAGAAGAGTGAATGGGTAGGAAGCAGGAGCAGGTGGGCAGAAGAGACTCATGTGTTAAGGTGTAAGGAAAGTCAAATAAAACAAACAAGCAACTCACAGATAGTGAGTTCATTAAAATCCATTTTTCTATGGATGTACAAGTGGCCCTAAGCCTTCCTGTGAGCAGAAGAATATTCTGTGATTATGCTATCATTTTGGAAAAACGAAAATTATAGAAAACAATTACATAAAAAAGTATAAAAGCCTCTTTGTATCCAGTGTACCAAATAGTTACTGAGCTTTAATACTCAGCTACAGTCGATAGAAGCAATGTTAGTTTTCAAATTTTCAATGCATGTAAACCTTCAAACTTCAGAACACAAGATTTTTGAGGAATAACAGGAGAGAAAAAATTGAACTATTTAATCAAGCAATACACCACTAACAAGGCCAAATTTTCAGGAAAAGAAAAAGCCTAATCTGTTTGGTTTTATTGTTTGGAATTAGTGGGCTTCAGATTTGAAATTGTTTGGAATTATTGGGCATCTTGGTCTCAGAGTTACCAAGACATTGGGCTATGTTTTTTGGCAAACAAAAAGAATACAGAAATAGACCAAAGGCCTGTGCAGACCCTGCTAATAATGCACTTCAAAGAATTTCACAAGGATTAGAAAATTCCTTTTGCATTCTTTATACTTTAAAAGACTTAATAAGTTCATTCAATACTATGGATCAAGAAAGAGGCTGTCAAACACTAACCTTTTCATGTAAATAATTCTTGAAAATAATTTGTTAATATTCAGTATGTTAGTATATATTTTTAATGAAAATTTTTATGTCTATAATTTTTTCATTAATTCAAACAATCTTCCTTCTTATGTTAAAAGAATGAGTCTTTATAATCATTTCCCATCTATCTTTATTAAAATTTCCTACACTGTTCAGGGAAGAAATTATCAGAGTTAAAAGATGGTGCCTCTGTTAGCAACTTTGATATAAAATTATTGAATCATGACGTTTATTTTCAATACTGGAGATGATGGAAGAGGCAAGGTTAATCTAAATGTCCTTTTATTCCCATCCTGAAGAGAAGAGAGAGTCATAGATAATATATCTTTATTCTTACTTTCCAATTCATGAATTTTCAAAAACTGCCCTAAATTTAATTCCAAATTGCAGATACCAAACATATTTTAGCAATGGTGTAAACTAATGTATATCTGTGAACTCATACTGGTCTGGGATTGTGGGCAGACACATTTTGTTTGCAATCAGAAAGATCAAAACACCCATTTTGACTCTGGAAAGGCCACTATTCATACAGATGGCTCATTTTAAAAAGTACCCTAACCATGCATGAAAACAAGTTTTTGACTTTTAAATGAAAAGAGGCTATCTTTCTTCCATTTAAAGATTCTTGATAGCTTTGCCTGTAAGGGGGGAAATTGTGGCAGCAAAGAATCTGAAAGAGAGAGTCCCAGGAATTCAAAACTTCCCTTTCTCAGAGCAGCTTAACAAAGGGCTGTCCATGGAAGATTCTATCACTGCATCTAAGCTAGTGACACAGGAGTGGCTGAGAAAGAAACATATCTGCCATCTCTTCCAGTCCTGCAGGTTTGAATATAAGCAGTTACATCCTTCTCACCCATTCTTCAATATCTAAAATTGGAGAATATGATACTATGTGTGTTTTACTTTCCATATCAAATACAGATGCCGTAAACTTGGGGGACAGAGAGTACAGGAGGAGAAGATGACTGTAGAAAATGCTAAGCAATTTTAGGTGAACGTAGGAAAATTTGTCTGAGAAGGTTTCTCTTCAAACTTAATAATTGAGAGTTTAATATTAGCTCTCAATGTAAGATAATCTTTTCTGTTATGGCTTATATATTTCCTGTGGCAATTTTCTTAAAGACATCAATTGAAGCACTTCATATTAATCTCACAACACAGTTGATATCATAATTATGGTATAATTTTTAGAGAAGGTGGTGTTATATAGCTGTGATTTAATAAATGTACATTAATCTTCTCAGTTTCAGGCAAACCTCAGACTCACAGAGAATACATATAATAAATCAGGCTTTCATTCAACTATATGTTTGAATAAAATACAGATATTTTAAATTTATTTTTATTGGGTAGCAAATGCACTGCAGGTAGAAATTTTGGCTGATTTAATCACTGTAAGTTAGGTTTGCATTATTTGTTTTGCAAATTCTTACATTTCCTCAAAATTGAGTCTTCTTCATTAAAGTTCCCAACTACATCTGCTCACTATTTTCCAAGTAAGACAAAGGTAAAGAAAATGACAACATTACCTGGTCATTGAATGTTCTTTCCAGTGACTGCTGTCCACTTAAGGCATGTGCAGTCCTGTCCAGTTGTGCACTGAAAGCTCATAATCATTCATTCAATATTAAAGTAATTTAAGTATAACTCATATTTTTTAAAAGGGGAAACTTTAAACCAGCAAAAATCTTGTCTTCAAAGTTATTCTTCTGTAGACTATCCAGAGGAATAACCAGCTCCCCTTAATACCAGAATCTCATGGCATTGGCCAAATGAGTACATGAGTCTATGAGGGTACTATTATGAGAATATATATATATATATATATATATATATATATATATATATATATATAGCCACTGATGTAGCAAGAGAACAGATTCACATTTGATTTGGTTAATTCATCAATTGTTAGTGTTTAAATAGTAACATTTTATGAATTTCATGATCTATATTTAATATAAATAAGAGAAAATAATATATAAGATAGAGGTCTAGAAAAGCATATTCCCCAACATTTTTTAAGATCAAGAAAATCTGTAGTTGCATTGAAGAGTAAATCTGACTTTGTGAGAGAGTATGTCATGAGTTGACATTTTCCCTACATATACGTCTCAGAGCTGAAAATAAAGTGGATCATGGTGTAAGACTTGCAAAATGTGTAGTCCTTTTCAAAATGTGTAAAAGAGATAGGATTAAAAAGGAGATAAGGCATACTTGAAAAATTCCATTTGTATGGGTGTTTAGAGAGGTTATTTTCAGGAAATGTTCTGTTTCAGATGAGTTTTTAATGCATGGCATGTTAACTATATTTTGTAAAAGATTTAATGTCCTAATTCATTTACCTTTTTATTGTGATTGGACAGACTGATTTTAAAATACATCACTGCAAATGTGAGCTGTATGAATACAAATATGAGCATTTGCAATAGAATGAGTTTTATTAGAAAAATTGTCTTGCTTTCGCCAATTTAAGACCACCATTTTGTTCATCAGAAGACTTACTTCCATTTGGAAACACAGCCTAAAGTTTGGGAAATAAGCTCCATCAACTCACACTCAGCTTTCTTCCAAGGAAATAGAACACTGTTTTACCATGGTAATGAGTGATAAGAAGTTTATTAGAGTCATTTTATTAAATAGCTAATGGCTTTGTGATCACTGGAGATTTCTTTATGTGGTCAGCAAAACCTGGAAAAGAAAAACCTAAACATTGATGTAAAGAAATAAAATAAATGTACTTTTTAGATAATGCTACAACTCAAAATAAAATCACAGTCCTTATCTCCTTTCAGATCTCTAGTTCAAGTTCAAACAAAACTCAGTCCATGCATCTTTTCTGACTCATCATTTGGCATGCATATCACAGATTTGAAGGGTTTTGGTTATTTTTGCAGATATATGATAGGGATGTAAAAATTCATTATGTAAATAGTCTTAATGATCAAGGATGAACTCTTTAATAATTTTGTAAGAACATAGAGCTTGGAAAAACACATTTTGCTATGTACAACTTTGAGTTTAGAAGGATTTAATAGTAATTCTCAAAGTGAGAGAAGTTAAGCACTTGCTTTCCATATTTTAGAGAGAAAAACTAATGAAAATAAGACTCACAGTATTTTCTACTGGAGTCCCAGATTTGGCAAAACAAATGTTACTTGAAGTATCTGAAGGTTAACGTAGGTGTTTGCACTTTCTGTTACAAAATACTTGCCACCTCTTTTCCCACATGGGAATGGGAAATGCAGTGGGAAACTCTTCAGCTGTATGATCTTCAAAATGAATTTTTACAACCCAGATGATGGACTGGTCTACTTCAAAAGTGAGATCATGAGTTTTCTAAATGCATTTCTCTTGTTTTCTCTCTTTTTTCTTGACTAGCTTATATCATAATGGAGGAATAACATTTTAAAAATTTTGAATAGGCACTTACTGGAATTACAGTTAATCCTGATACAATCTAGATGGGGAAGAATAGATGAAAAATGAAAATTTATCCTTCAAGGTAATAGCTGCAGACATCCAATAAAATCACAGTCCACCCTTCCGGGGACAGACACATGCAAATATGGCCACTCTATATAATTATACTTTACATACTTCTAGATCCCAGAATCATTCTTATAAAACTGCACCATTGGAAACAACAGTAGAATGTTTTAAAAAATGGCCAATTCAAACAAAGCTACATGGTGACAAATCTAAGTGAATAAAGAGTAGTTAACTGTCAAAGATGCTTGACTTAGACTGGTTGCAACTTTCTCCCCATCTGTGAAAGAACATATCATTGTTTTCAGCAAAATTAAAAAGTGCTCCGTCACAATGGGGTGCAGTGCAAGCTCAGCTAGGCTTAGACATCTTGGACCTCCAAAATCTAATATCCCACAAAGGCCAACACAGTCCTTCAGAATTGAAATGGTCAAATGGACAGCAAGGTAAAATTATTGTCATTTTACCCTAATGTTTGATTTTTGTTTGTTTGTTTCTTAATTTTATTTGCCTGGGTGCAAATAGGTAATAGCGAGATGTTGGCTGGCTTCTATACCTTGTATTAATCGGAGGAAGAGTAAAACAACTGTATGTAACCTTTAGAAATGACAACGGTTAAGGGGTAGTCATTCTTCTGAGCCCACAAGCCTATGCCTTTCTTGGAGCTACCAATATTACCTCTATGGAATAAGGGTCATGATGAGCACTGCTATTGCTTTTCCCTTTCTTATAAGGGACAAGCAAGTACTAGAAGATCAGAATGTCTAGTGTGGATAACACAGACTGTGATTACAGTGGTTATTTTTTTGAAAAAAAAACTGTGTGGAATGCTTGTGTTTATCTATAGTATACACTTGTTGGCTTTGGTTTTAATATTTAATGCCTTTGGGGAACATGAAAAACATAAACCTAGATTCTGTTTCCATATAGCTGAGTTTGTCATGTGTCGTCAACCGCATCAGAAAAGTGGTTGCAAACAGCCAAGGACCAGCACCTACACAACTCTTTCTACAGAATGCTTTGCTGTTGAAAATATTCCCAGGAGTGTTTCCACTCAGATTAGCAGTCTCTTGACTGCAATTAGGTTGATTGCTTTTGATTGACTTGTAGTAACCTAGCATTGTCACTAGAGGGAACTCTAACAGAACAGAAGAGGATAGTGCTGTGTGTTAAGTAGTTAAAGAAAAAAAAAAAGAACTTTATTATTTAACTTAATATCACCAGTGTTAGTTGAATGTAATTACATGCAAGAAACTATCAATGGGTGGATTTTATATTTTATGAGTTACCATTCTGCCCAACACAATTTGAAATTGTAGGTAGGGTTTGTCATAAATGTCTCATGTCATCACATTTGACAAGTGTTTTTTATGCATCTATGTGATTTAAGATGTTTATTTTCCTTCCTCTGTTTATTCATTGCTATGTGTGCTTAACACTTTCTTGAAACACAGTAAAACCTCATTCATTTTTACTCCTCTTATTTGGAGTTAATGTTAATATTGATACTTATTGGGCAGAATATTAAGTCTTCATTTTGTGGAAACTCAGATCTCCTTTAGAAAAATTAAAATAAAAAAAGAAATCCTGTAAACAAACCATACTTTGAAAGTCCAAGTTCGGGATCTGAACTAATTTCAAGTACTTTGCTGTGAGATGATGTCATATTTTGCAAAAAACAATGTGCTAATTATGAATAAACCATATTCATCCATTAAAAATCAGCCTTGCAAGCCCTTTCCTTGACAAGATTTTTCCAGTTATTAATTTGTGATTTTCAATCTAATTGAAAAAGATAAATTGCTTCCATTTTAAAATCTGTAATTCATATTTTCTCTTAATTCAGCCTGACCTTTCCCCCAAATGCATCCAGATTGGTGAGGTTTTACTGTAGAGACTCTTACTGCTACACATAAGCAGGAAAGCATTGTGTTTCTGTAGAAGAGCCTGTGTCCTTAGTGTTCTCATGGCTGTTTGCTGAGGGCCGCAGACTTTGGGCGTTGAAGGGTTGTGGATTGCTGTTTGATAGCAAAATATCACCACACAGTACTTTGAAATAAAAAGGATGGAGGACCACAAAGGTGACTGTTCAAAGGAGAAGCCCATTAAGGAGAATAAGAACAACTGCTGCTGACCTGGGCGACAAAGCTAAAATTTGATATTTTGTTTGCAAATTAAGTAAAACTAGACAGATTTTTTTTTTATTTATCTGCCAGAATATCATCTACAGCCAATAGGAGAATCAATTAATAGAATAACAGGGAATTCAGTTGGAGGCATCATTAAGCCTCATAATTTACATTTTCAATTCACCTCCCTGATAGATCCAGCTTCCCTTTTAAGAACCTTCAGTGGTAGGAATCACAAAACAGTTATGTTAAACAGAAAAACAAAAAGATGCCCCCCCCCCAACCTAAATTAACTTAAATGATGGAAATAAGACCATTAAGTGTTTTAACTTTCCATGGCAAACAGGCTACTTGATAGATGTTTGCAGGCAAAACTGAACAAAAAAGTGAGTAAGTGTTAGTTCAATGGTGGAAGGCAGGTGGTTACCTAGATTGACCGTCAGTTTCACGCGCCCCGCGTCCAGCTCCAGGCGGAGGGTGTCTGCGGAGTCTCTGGACGTGGTCGCCATCAGAATGCCATAGGCACGCTGGGACCGGAACCTTAAGGACACGTCCTCTGCTTCCGTGTGCATCACCACCGGGAGTTGGATTTTCATAAACATACTCCCGTCATAGCTCAAAACCGTGGCCTCTATGGATGGGAAATGAATAGAGCAAGTTCTTGGTCATTTAAATGCATTTAGAACTTAAAAGGGAAAAGGGAAATGCATTAAAGACTTCTAGAGAGAACGCAAGACTACAAAATCAGCCCATCTGCCTGAGAAAGGAAAATTTTTTTTTTAAAGAAAATTGGAAAGAAAAGTCACAATCTAGAGAACTTTCTTAGTGAGGTATCCGCTGCAGTGCAGAAACAGCAGCACCTCTTCTTTTTTTCCCCATAGCACTCTCCACCTATAGCAATGACTGTATTAGATTGCAAGTGTTTTATATGCACCTCCTTCTCAAGAGCAAGAGGTCATACTCTTTTGCATAGCTCTACAGGGTGAACCTGGTTGGAAATATCAGCAGTTATGGACGGCTGAGGTCACTGACTAGATCTGTGAAATCAGACAGCCCTGCCTAGGTTTTGAGTCTTCATCTGCAGAATGAGAGAGTGCTACAGGAAGATCCCTACGGCCTGCTCTGCCCCCCAAAATCCATGGTGCCAAGAGGAGCTACTGTTATCATAGTTGCATACTCTCTATCCTAAAAATGAAAAAAAAATATGACTTAAACATAGGAATGAAGCCAACACTTCACCAAAGGTGATTTTTCAAAAGAAAAAAAGAAAAATCGATAGTATTTTACCAAGTAACAAAGGATGTTTTTTTCTGAGCCTCTCAGTTTAATAAGGTATTTTTTTTTAAAAAAAAAAGCACAAATAGTAATGTCATTTTCAGGTTCATTTACAGATAAGGAGTAACTTAAAACACTCAATGTCCTGAAAATATTAAGCTATCCCTAAAATGTCAGTAAACTATATACCATGGCTATATTGAATAAGGATGGGTGTGGGGCTGAGAATATTGTGCGCGTGTGTGTAATTAAACTAAGGTAGACTCTGTTAACAGGGAAATTGCCTAATATTATATTAAACATGTAAAGAATCGAATATCAAAAACTGTTGATAAGAAACCACTTTAAGAAAGCATCAGCATCCCTCTGTGTTCAACACCATATGGTAGAGGAACGCTGAAAAATAAGAGTGTGTCACTGTGCTTTCTTATTGGTTCTGGTAACTCAGAATGCCAGTTAATAAAAGAAAAACTACCTGGAATTAAAATACATTACGAAATTCTCATTATCTTGGCTACTTACACGGCACAGCAATTAACTTTACTGTTACAACTGTGCTCATTATTAAGACTATATTTTGGAGTTGTAGTTTGGCAAGTTTTATCTTTCAGAAAGTCAGAAAAGTCAAGCACTGTTTCTAAGAGACTTTAAATATCATTTGTTGTCATTGTAGGGCAGAATGTGCATTCAGAATGTCTAAATGCTACATAGTATACCAGATCTCCCTCCATCACCTTCTTCTCTTTTCCATCTACCTCTTGAATTAAAGTTTACTCATCAACTCACATAGTCACGCCCCCTAGCATTTACTAACAGTCCTGACTTCCTTCCTGGGCTCTACTGAAGCAGGCCAGAGACCCCCACCCAGAAGACCCTTGCCATAATTAAGCTTCTACTCTTGTCAGATCAGCGGAATGTCTGCAGAGGTTATTGTAGTTAAAGTTTCCTCTTTCTTGTAAATGCCAGGCTTGCATACAAAATATGGTTTGCACACAAAAGATGTGTTAGTCTGCAAGCTTGTTGTGCACAAAGATACCATTTCTGTTTTCTTGGAAAAAAACTGTGAAACCTGTGTCTGATCTAGAGGATGGAACAGAAAGTACTTGGCATGTAAAACCTACAAGTCCCTCCTCCCACTGGATATAAAGTTCAAAGAATTTCCAAAATCTTTGTTCAGAGGAAGCATTCTTAGGTGAGAGCCACCTCTGAACCCTGCAGTCAATAATCTTGCTTTCTGAAAATTTCTCAAGTGTCCACCCTCTTCTGTCCTACTTCACTCCTGTCCATTGTCTGTGTGACATCTCTAGTTGGAATACAATAGGCATCTTACTCCACTATTAAGTCTCCTACCCTAAAATGAACTAACTCAAAACATGCTCCTTCTCCAATCTTCTCCATCTCAGTAAAGAGTCTATCAGCATTGCTCACATCCAAACCTTTCTGATTTCTCCCTTACTTTCTCTGCCATTATGGAGCGATTGACAAGTCTGCATGTCTCATGTGCTCTAGTTCCAACCTGTCTCTTGAGTTGATTGCTTCTCGTCATTGCTGCTAAAGACCCCAGACCACCTTCTCTCACCTGTACCAAGATCACACCTCCCTCTGTGGTATTCCTACTTCTACTCTTTTTCCCTACACACAGCAGCCAAATTAAACTCTAGAAGAAGTAAATCCAATTATTAGATATCTTGCTTAAAGCACATCCCTCTTCAATGGTTTTCTACCTCAAGTTCAATATCATCTGTACTTTTTTTTTTAACTATTAACCTCAGTATCACCCTAGTCCTAGCCCATCTTGGGCCTCAGGTTTTAGCGTCACCTGCCCCCCTCATTGAACAAGCTCCAGCCAAACTGATATGGCACTTTCATTTGGTGTCTGTCCCACAAATCCCTCCATCTTGAATGGTTTCACCCTTGCTCTTTAATGGCTGGTTCTTTCAGTATTTGGGTCTCTGGTCAGATGTAACCCCTGAGAGAACTGCTTCCTACGCCAGTTATTCTCTATATAATTGTGTATAATATTATCACCTCTCATTTGTTTGTATGGTGCTAGCTATATTCATGCTTCAGAATGCAGGTGTCCTGAGAACGAAGACCAATCCCTCATATCCACTGCTTTATCAGCAGCAAGTGCTCCCCTGAGCACTCACCCAGGCACACAACTGAGACTCCATACATATTACTGGCATTAACTGTTTCACTTGATACTGAAGGTATATGAAAGAATTTCTCTGAATTTACATATAAATGCTCAAGGAAAGAAATTACGTATTTATTCTGTCTGTTTTAAATGGAATTTAATTATGGTAATGCGTGTAACCAAATATTCCTTTAAGTCTATTTTGAAGGCCACAACTAAGCTGTAAAAGACAGACTTGGAAAGGTGTCTATTAATCAGAAGTGGAGCACCAAAGTTGGGCACTGAACTAATCACTGAAAAAGTAAAATATGATCTTAAATTACAGTGATTCTATATCATAGCACAATTTTTTCCAACTAGATAAGAGATTTCCTAATGGGAGGAATATTGAAAACAACAGAGGGTAATGCAAATAGCCAAGTAGTAGTTGCTCAATAAATAATAAATAATAAAATTGCAATGAGCTCCAGAAAAAAAAAGTGTTTTACATATAACCTTAAATGAACTTTGAACTTTACTTTCTCTTTTTCTAAACTTTGGCCAATTATAGTACATATTTGCCAAGCAATAAATGCCTCCGTACCAATTAAAGAACAATTACCAATTGTTAATAGGTTAATAAAACACTGTTACTTTTCTCCAAGTTATTTAGTCTATACAACTAGTCTATATTATTCAGTCATGTTTTTAAAATCATCTAAGATTCTTCTATAAAAAGGAGCTTCATTTGAAAACTGAGTAAGGGGTCCCATCCTTTTAGAAATGTTAGGTGGTCAACAATTCATCATAAATATAATATGAAATATAATCCAGAGTGGGGGAAAAATCAAGGTCACTGGACTTTAACAAGGTCCAAAAAGCTGCAGGGATGAAACGACAGACTCAAATCATGAAACCTGAGTGCCCCTGAGTGCCATTTTCAACAATTCTCAATGTGAAAATAACGTGTTGATAAATGACAACTGAAATCCTAAATAATTCTTCACAATTAGAGTAAATGTTTAATTAGAGGAGAGCTGGAAAATGCAGAAGGTTGTAGTCTAGAGTTGCCAAATAAATGTTAGACAACTTCCTGACATTGAAGGTTATGCTATTTGGCAGCATCCTTTAACATTAGAAAAAATTATTTTATCATTTTCAACATAAAAAGAGTCCTTTAAAAGGCTAATTTCAGTAACACTACTTCCCAGTGGGGGAGAAAAACAGTTTCAACTTTGCCTTCTATATCTCCTTCTCCCTTGTCATTAGGTTTGATAAATTTGCTTTTCTGCATCATTCCTTGTTGCAGTCTAAAGTGTACACCTGTGCTCAGTTTTGCCGAAAGGCAGTCACATATTGTGATCAACGATGAAAATCAGACAGGGAGCCAAATTATATCGCTCTGACATCTGTCCCTCCATCTGCTGAGTTTTAACAAACAAGTATAAAGTAAGTCTCTGATTATACCAATGCTCTCATTTTACCTATCACTGGTCAAGTTTCTATACATTCCTAGTTTTATTAGAAACAAAGCAGGAGAGAATATGCTAAATGTAATTCACATTCATTCAGCATGATTTCTGTATTTTTCTTCCTTAAAGGATTGATACATATAGAACAAAATGTTATTTTCTTAGGTTAGCAAATATTTGTTCTTTCTTAAAAAACCCTTTGCTTCCTTAATGCAGAATGAAATTTCCTGTAATATAATTGCAACATCATTCTCCATGCTGCAGTGTCCAAGGACTTGAGCATACTTTTTAATTACTTTAAATAATTATGTCCATAAATTATCAACTATTTCTCAATAATAAAACAGAAACTTTCTTAGTGCCATTAATTTTTATTTTCTATTTTAAAGAGTTGTCAATCGACTCTTAGAGATCATTGGCCTTAAGAATTGAGTGTATCTGGAGAAAAAAAACAGTCAAAGTCCTTCTTCTGAATTGGATACTCGGAGGCTTGGGCATAATCTTGTGTGTGATGAACTAGGGCATAGCTGGGAACTGGACAGAAGCCAAATTCTGTGGCATCAAGCCTGACAACAATCCCACATTTCCCTTGTTCTCAGGAGGCGCCAGAATGTGAATAAGAAAATTAACTCTGAAAAGCAAAGAGTTCTCACAAATGTTGCTGTCGTCCAGAAACAAGAACTGCACAAAAATGACCATTTTATCTTCAACAACCAACCAACCAGGAGACAAAGAAATCTACAGAAATTTCCAGCCACCCATGAGATAAAAATGTATGCTAAATCCCAGTGATGAAGTTTGCTATTAAATTCTCATTTGCAAATCTGCCTATGCTTACCACCCTTCCTTCTAATTATTGCAAAATATAAATATTCCCTTTCCTTCATTCTGGCTCAGAGAGCTCTACAATTTCTATTTTTATTTTTGCCATATGCAGTAGCAGAATATTTCCACAGGGTGGTACACCATGCATATTGAACTAAAGGCTTTTGCAATTCATATGACAGTTACACATTTTTCTAGCTTCACTTAACCAGGAGGCATCAGAATAATTGGCAGCTTTCTGAATGATTAAAATTAAAACAAAATTTTCAATCATGAAGGTCTGCTTATCTCATATTATGACTGACTGTATTATACCTTGTTAGCTTCGTCAATTTTTCCTCTCTCTAGGCAATTTCCCCAAGCCAGATGAAACAAACACATTTAAAATTAGGGAAGAAAATTCAAAGAGGAAATTTATAGAGAATATAGCCATATAAACCAAAATACACAGATACAGCTAAGTTCCAATGACAATCTATGGGGATTATAATCAGGTACCATCATGAGGAGAATTAATATTTCTATGTGATAAATACTTATCCATCTGTTGTTCTCTCCAATTATATGACACCGAATAGTGATAAGATTTTGGCAGATAATTTGATCTGTCACATATTATTAATTTTTTATTATTTATATTTATTAATATTTTTAATATAACTGATAAGCTGATATAATTCCTTTATATGATAAAGAATCAAAGTCGCATTTCAATTTTGGATTTTATACAATAACTACCTTTGCTCTAAGAAATTTCAGGTTAATGAATTGAACTGTTTCAGGAATAAAGGAAAACAATAACTAAATGCTCATGGCTTTAAAAAAAGATGCTAGGTACTTTTAGGTTAAATGTCTAATAGATCAATGCTATTTGCATCATAAGAGAACAATGGAACAACTCATCAATATTTTCTCATATTGATTTTTCAGTTCCATTGTAGAAAATAAGTGACAACGGGCGTAGTGACTGAAGCATTTATCTAAAACACTGGGTCGATAAAATGACATGCTCAGAACTGTTTGTTCTACTATTTCTGCTGATAGCCTAGTCTGCAGATGAGTTGGTGACAGTTTTCACTCTTCAGTTTTTACTTTAACTCTTGTTCCTTTCTTTTTAAGGGGAAAGAAAAAGAAAAAAAATGTAGCTTTCTCTCCTAAAATAGGAGGAGAGGGGGGCACCTGATCAGAGATCCATCCATCCATAAGACACAGCTAAGCCTTAAAATCAAATAAATGAATGAATCTTCTGCAATTGGTTAGGTCCCAACCAAAGGTAAGTACTTATGAAATTAGGGTATACTTCTGAAAGTATAATATTTAAGTGTTGGTGTAACTTAAATAACTTAAAGTCGGCTTACTTTTCAGAGGATATTTTTCCTTGGGTAAACAGATGAACTGAGCAGGCTGTTTAACCCCATAGTGTCTGGGTAGTTGCAACTAAAAGCTTGGCTTGCTACAAATGCTATTTCTTGGCACAGATATTAGCTCTGGAGGCTGTAGATACTTCTAATTTATGCCACCCTACACACCTTTTTTTTTTTTTTAAACTGTCTAATATCCTGAAGTTAAAAACTAGACAAAAGAGAAAGCAGTTATACATCTTAGGCTCAGGTGCTAGAGGTTACTGAAAACCCATATTTTTATCCTGGCAATATACTGAAAGAGTTGACAGAATCAGGCCCTTGAAGATCATTAAAGGTACATAAGTAATCTTTATCAGGTACAGGAGTTCATAGTTTCGTCCAGCAGCATATCATATATTGTCTCAATGGTCAGTTCAGATTTGGAGTAAACATTTAATTTACTTTTTATCTTAGGGAGTTAGCTGCTAGGTGTTTGAAATCCTACCTCTCTCACAGGACCTGCCAAGATAGCCTGTTCCGGAACAATCACAGACATATCTGTTCCACCCATCCCTGCACATGCCATTATTTTTGCAAGGATTGCTAAGGCACGGTTTTGCTGTTTCCCTGGAGCAGGAGGGCTTCACTCCAGCAGTGCTTTGAACTTCAGCCATTTGCCGGATATCTTTGCTTTGGCCATCAATGAACAAATCCCTGATGCAGCCCACGTAGCCGTAGTTGAGCAGAGCAGTCCACACCTCGGTGGGGAACACAAGGCCAGCCTTATTTTCTGGTAAGCCCCCCAGGTACAACTCATCATCCAAGTCCAAGATCTCACTCTCTCCAGGAGCAGTGTAGGGCGTGCGCAGTGTGTTGACAGAAATGGTACCTGTTGCCAAGACAAGAGAATACAGAGGTTTCAACAGAGCACAAAGTGTTTTAATTATTCCCTTTCTCTCTTTCATCTGCTTAAGGGTGAACTCCTGGAGGGCAGACATTTCTTAGTATTCTTTCTATCCCCACTGGCAAAGGACCCCAGTCTGGTACTTCCAAATGACATTAAGAAACCTATGGGATTAACTAACTTTTCTAAATAAAATAGACTAACTGCAATGGTCGCAGTTGATTTTTGAGAATGAAAATCAAATTTTGCAGGCAACCAATTATGTTTCTCAGCCTCCAACAGCTTGGTCATTAAATAAAAACATATATAAAAAAATCTAGAAATTGGCATTCAGTCTCACTCTTTAGAATAAAGTCTGACTCCCCTCCATTAGTTCTTGTTTTCAAAGTTAGTATGTGTCAGCAAACCAAGGAAAGACCCATTGTCCCTATCTTTAACTGTTTTGATTGGATGCAATGGTTTGACAGATTACCCATGTCTAAAGCTCACTTCCTCATTCTTATCTGTCTGCATCTATTGGCTGACCTCTATGATTTGGGTTTCTTCATCCATCACATGGGCATAATAACACAACCCACCTCAGAAGACTATTCTCTGTGTTAAATATACCAGTGTCTGGATTATAATAAGCATCACACAAGTGCTCAGTATAACATTTCAGTGAAAGAATCAAGTAAAATAAGTTGTCACTTATCTAAGTCAATAAGGTTTTTGTTTTTTCACTTCAAATATTAGGGAGAAAAAAACCCTATTGGTTTGTAAGTATACAGGAATCCATGACATAAATGCAATGAACATGTATTCCCCTATATTGGAATACTTGGGGGTCAGGGAAATATGTGAAATCCATGGGGTGGGGAAATGGAAGATTGAAAGCACTTTCTGATGAAAATGTAAATGTCTACTGTCAGATGGCCAAATATTCTGCAATATCCTATCTCCAGAAAAATTTTTACAAAGATATAAATATGATTTCTACACAGGGAACCACATGGACCCATAACTACATTACACCAGATTTATGTTTTAAGTCTAAATCCTAATGTAGAAGAGGCAGAGTCTGACAAGAGAGAAGAAATTAGCAAAGGTTTGATGCATGCAGGGGTGCTGGGAGAGAGCCTTGGGGATTTAAGGACCAGACCCAAGAGTTACCAGGAGACACAGAGTAGCACATAAATGAGAGGAGAAGGAGTGGGTGTGGGTAGGAAAACACGTTTTAGCTTTTTCACAAAATTCCTAAAGCCCACCATGTGTCTAACTAAGTTCATGGGGCTTCTGGCCCCTACCTTGTGGCCAGGAATTCCCTCCTTGAGCTGGACTGCATAATGGGATGTGACTTTGTGAAGGAGAAGGACACAGAAGCCAGTAACAGAGATGGCCCAGGGGTCCAAGTCATTAAGGGGACAATTGTCTCTCTAGATTTTCACAGAAAGAAATGGAAAAAGCTCCCAGGGGAGAAACACTCAAAGGCATTGCTATTTTGGCCTTCCAACGAGGGGAACATAACAGGGATTTCTGAGGGAGGCAGCAAGACAGGAAAAGGACAAAGTATTCATTTGTACTGTTCAGATTTGTGCCAATGTCTAGAAGAAAAGTTTCATTCAGAAACATGGAAGGCTCCATAAAATCCTACTTAGAAAAATATAAGGAATATCATTTGAGAAATGAAACATATAAGATTAAGAGAGAATGGTGACTCTTTTATCTCTTAAATAGATGGATCATGAAGTGCATTTCTAAAGACTAGTTTTATGTCCAATATTATCCAAAATACCTGAGAAGAGGATCCACAGATAGTTTCCTACCCTCTGTAGCAACTAATGTAAATTAGAATGGGATGAGAAAGAGTTAGTCTTAAGGACAAAAGGAAGGATGGATTTTTAAACAGCACATATTTATATTGGAAGCAAAGGACGACAGACAGTGAACAGTGACTTATGTTTTTAAGACAAAAGAGGGAGGGATGTTACTCTTTTACAATTCGTTCAAGAAGGCTTCCTAGAATCAGTAGAATCCTTGAGGATCTGATATAAAAATAAATACTGCTGAGAATTGTTATGAGACAGAGCTTAGCAAGCAACTATGACAAATTATTACAAGAGTGGGGATAGAGTTGAAAAAAATATATATTGCTCCTGATTCCCACTTTATTTTATTTATGGAACAAGCTTGATTCCCACTTTATTTATGGAACAAGCTTGATTCAACTCTGGAAAGAAAAAAAAAACTTGGCAAAAAAGTATTGTCCTTATTCAGGATGCTATAATTCTGACAAAAAGGCTGCTTGGAGGATTTTCAAGACAAGAGAATTGGGCGGCCATTCTCGCCATTCCCTTTGGTGTCCATAGCTCACTGCACCGTGTCCACACTCTCAGGGGCAAACTTCTGTCAGGTATTTCAAACAGTCATCCATGAGCTGTTAAACAGTGAGCACAAGAGACTGCATCTCTTAGGTTTTGTTTATGGTGTGTTAGTGCCTGCTTTAAGCTAAGTATTATAAGAAAGTCCAGATTTTTTTATGAATGTGCTTATTGACAAGGATACAGTAAAATATTCCCTATAACTTTACCATTAGATCAGTTTTTGTGCCAAAATTCAAAAAGATCATAGTTTTCACATAGCTAAGTACCCACCCCCAACACACACAGTGAAACAAGTTTAACAGGAAAAAAAAAATACTTAGCTCTACTGCCTCTAAGACATTCTGTTATTTACTTTCTCATTATATTCTTTTATTAAAACAAATGCAACAAATTGATTTCAGAAGCAATGAAGAAATTGCAACCTATAGTTGAGAAAACACTGACAGTGTATTGTAGGTATGTTTCTCCACAGTTCCCTATTAGTGTCCTTTTGAGAGATAATTGTAGAATTGTCATGGAAAGAAAAGGCAATGACATATGAGAGAAAAGGGAATATAATCCAACTTTGTACTCATATATAAAGCAAGAACAGTTATGATTCCTGGATTCAAAGTTAAGGAGATACATTAGGCAAATGTGTTTATCAAATATCATTCATTGGATTATTCTACAAATAAACTTAATGAAGGAAAATGACTAAAAAACCAAACACTGTTTTCTCTAATTCTGAAGCATTTGGATTTTAGAGACTCTTTTAAAAAGAGATGGAAAATAATCAAGAGTAGAAGTTAATTTAAGTTGGAATAGAAACAATTATTTTTATATTTTGAAGATTTATATAATAAAGACCCTTTGAAATGATAATTAAATTCCATTGTTGAGTCAAACTCAAACAGATATTTCTATTTTAACCTACATGTGTGTAAATGTCCTGAACTATACCTATTTCTGATAAGGGATTTGAATCACACATCTCCTTAATGATATTACTATGGACATGATTCGAAGGACATATTCACCTGAGCAAAAGAGTCATAACAGAATCTGAATTAGTTTAAACCAATTTAATAGATACATATGAGCACAGTGAAATTTAAATCTTAAGTTTCCCAAGTGTTTATTTAATTATAATTGAGGTATACAGGCAGTGGTTACAAAGAACACCTCACATGAATATTTAAATCTTGTTCATTGATAATTAAATGCAATTGAGTAGTTAACAAAGATGTACATATCAACAGAAAATGGGAATTTCACAATGGCATAAATGAAGTAAACACATTTTTAAGGAAAAATGAAAACCTGGAAATATTATTGGCTTATCCCTCTAAGTTGAATTAATTGAATTTTTAATTTTGAATTCTAGCCAGGCAAACCTCCTATCTTGATAGGTTTTCTTTGAAGTAGTTTGATTAATTTATATGCTACACCTTCCACCATAAATAATTTGTAAGTTTCCAGGGGATTAAATCAAAACTTTATAAAAACATTGTTATATTTAGGCTGTTAAAAATTGTTGACACTACTCATATTTAGGGATTTATTTAGATTAGTTCCTCATGCCTAAATATTTAAGAATCCAAAGCACCCTGCTATGTTATGCTACTTTTTAAAGGAATACAATTAGAGGTAAAGATGGTCATACATACATATTTCTTTTATAATTTTAATGTAGAAACCATATTACATTTTACTAACATTTAATCCATTTTTATGGCTATTGATATAAGCAAAAGAATAAAAAGTTTATAAGTGAAAAGTTAATATATATTTAAGAATAATCAAAAGCATAAATGAGAAATTCTGTTGTTTAAATTTGTATATAAATGGAGAAAAGACTATTGAAAATGCTCTTAGTTTTAAAAGTAGAAATCAACTTTACAATTTGGAAAGGTATTCACAACCTTGGGGTTTCCTTTTCTTACCTCCATTCAATTTTACATGGCTATTCTACTCTAAAACTAGTTTCCATGTTGACAAGAAACACGGTATGAAGATAAGATTTAAAATAAGCTAATTTAATTTCTAGTTTTAAATTACTATAAGAGCCTAAATTACTAGGAAATGAAGGGTAGAAAACAATTTTCTGCAATGGAATATGATTTTGCCTGGTGAGAGGAAACTGATTTTTATGTTCCAGCTCTTTGACTAACTAGTTGTCAAGTTTAGCCAAAAAACATATTCATTAGGCCTTCTTGTGGCTTTTGTGCAAAATAAGAGAATTGACAAGATGAAACTGAAGTTCCCCTTTGAATAAAAATCTTGCAATTGCTGCTTCAAATCATTTTTAAGTTAAATGTCAATTTTATTCACCCATAATTCCACTCTACCTTCCACTATGCAAAAGAATCACATTCCACAAAGTTACACAGAATTCTTATTCTATTAAAAAATTTGAACTCAGTAAAAACTCAATGTGGTAAAAGCAAAATAATACATTAATAATACGATATGATGCAAAATGTAAAATAAATAGTCTCATAAAATTGTTTGAAAAATGAACAAACAATAACAATACCAATAGGGATTATCATTACCAATAAGGATTATCATTAACAATTGGGATCTTAGGTTATGAGGATTATGAGCTGTTAGTGGGCTTTTCTGTTTGTCCTTTGAAATTTTTCATCTTTAAAAAACAAAATGCCATGTATTAGGTTTATGAAAATAACTGAAATAAACTTCATTTGAAAACAAAAAGAACACTATCATCTTTTCTGTTTTCTGCTTACTTGGATTTACCAATGAGCTGAAAACTTAAGGAATAAATCTATATGTGAAAAAATAAATCTTAGAAGAAACTTTAAAAGTTTGATATCTAATATTGGTCAAGAGTAAAGGGTGAAGGGCACTTCATATACTGCAGATAAGAATGTAAACTGAAATACTAGTTAGCAAAATTAACCTGTTACTATATTTTAAAATTAAAAATACAATTGAATCAGCCATTTGGGCTCTTAGAATTTATCCTATAGATTTTTTTGACCAATATACAGAAAGACATTATGTATAAAGACATTAATAAATTAATTTAAAAGACTGACTTTTTAAAAAGGAAGAAAATTAAATGGTCATCAACAGAAGAATGATTAAGTAAATATTACCATTTTCAAACTAAGTAAGGGATGGGGATATATCTCAGTTGGTAGAGTGCTTGCCTTGCATGCACAAGGCCCTGGCTCAATCCCCAGCACCACCAAAAAAAAAAAAAAAAAAGGCTGGGGATGTGGCTCAAGTGGTAGTGTGCTTGCCTAGCATGCATGAGGCACTGGGTTCTATTCTGAACACCACATTAAAAAAAACAAAAAGAGGGCTGGGGATGTGGCTCAAGCGGTAGCATGCTCGCCTGGCATGTGTGCGGCCCGGGTTCAATCCTCAGCACCACATACAAACAAAGATGTTGTATCTGCTGAAAATCTCTCTCTCTCTCTCTCTCTCTCTCTCTCTCTCTCTCTCTCTCTCTTACAAAAAAAAGATAAAGATATTGTGTCCACCTAAAACTAAAAAATAAATACTTTAAAAAAAAAGACTTCAAACTAAGTAATACATGATACAACTAGAACAAATAGCATAGAAAAAAATCTCTCAAGCTTTCTACCCAATAATTGGGAGAGTACGATCTTGTTTATATAGAAAAGCAAATATACAATTTTATACACACACACACACACACACACATATTGATATACTGATTTCTAGAAAAACAGCTGGGAATTTTCCAACACCAAATAAAGTGTGTGATAAAGGGAAACTTATGATTCACTTATGTACTTGTGGAAATGCCTGAACTTTTCACCAATAGCATAAATGAATTCATTTATTAAACACATACCATGTACTGTGTACATGCAGATACACAAACATGTATCAAACATGTCTTAAACCATGTTTCATGTACATGTGCATACACAAACACACATACACCTTTACACCAGCCTGTGTTCACATATGCATTTTAAGAATGATCATTCAGAATGATGGAAGTTGTAAATATCTATCAAGTAGAATTTTACAATTGGAAGATTGGTTTTCAGAAGTTTCACTGACTTCCCCTCAACATTCTACAGTGTGAATCACTGGGGCTAGGTATGGTCAAATAATGCCATATTCTAGGACCTGCCACTTAGCCAGGCAAGCTTAAAAAGGAGATTCAATATATTTATAGAGCAAGGTTTCATCTCCCAGGGTTTTATTGATATTTACCAAGTCCACAAGACCAGTGTATAAATTATAGATGCCAAGTTATTAATTCTCTATGAGAAGAAACCTAACACAGGATGTGGACTACTTCCCATGTAGCCCTATCAATGTGGTATAAAATTTATAAAAATCTATTCATTTATGAGGAAAATTGTCATTTTTAGAGGAACCAGATTACCCTTGAATATGTAACTGATCTATTTTCTCCATTCCCTGCAATTAGACTTCTAATGGGTGTTAAATCTTAAAAGAGTGTTTGGGGAACATGGATTCTGAATAAGGAGAGTACACGAGATATGGAAATGTATAGTAACATTGGCCGGGAATGACTGGAAATCCTCACCTTAGTTAAGATGCCCTACCTCCAACCCTATAGTAGAGAAACAGGCAAGTCCCCAGGGCAGTGCTCAGATGGGTACTGACAAGGTTTGTCCATGTGACTTTCTTTTCTTTAGGAATTTTAATATATTTGAGTCCTACAAGCCTGGGGGCCTAGCTAAGATGCCTCTGCATAGCTCTGCTTTGCATCTTAGTTTTCAATTTCATAATCCTAAAAAATAAAATTTGTTACCTTGCTGTACACAGTAGAACATGACAAGAATAGTGAGTTTTCTCTTTGACTTCAATGTGTAATGATAGTTTGCGGAAAAAAAAGATGACTGGCAGTTTGCGATAAAAGTATTATCAAGTAAAAAGAACATGTATCATCATATTAAACAACCTGAAAAATTACCTTTATACTTTAATTGGAGCTACATAAAATATATGTCCGTATCAACAAAGACTGAAAAAAATGAATACAAATTATTTTGCATGCAGAAGACAATAAATGAATCTTTCTTTAAACATGTTCAGAATAAACAAAATATAAGCATTAATTTAATAAAATACAAAAATTTCATGCAAAACTGACTTCATCTGATCATCTGGTCAAATAATTAACAAATTATTGAAAAGGTATTTCAGCCTTCCCATTGATGAGTAGTGGTTTATGGGTATGGAAACAAAATAAAGTTATTTATGAAATGTACTTAAAATTATCTCAATATATGCAACAGGTTAATAGGTAGAAACATGGGAGGAACATTTATAATCAGAGGGTAAGTCCAAATCAAGACCTAAATAGAGAAATTGTCTAATGGTTGTTCAAGTAGAAATAGCTAAGTATGGTGAATCACTAATGGTACACACAGAAATCAGTGGTGGTAATAGATAGCTAGAGAGTACTGTTCACTTCAAACAGTGATTACTATAAACCTCTAATTATGTGCTCTTGAGAGAGCCTTGTGCCTTTCCCACTATAATTTCTAGTTCTTAAACTGGAACTCTATGACTTCAATTCAAATCTCAATGGCTTCTTAGCTGTTAAATGCAGGCTTACCCATGAATAACCGCTGATACAATCCGCTATACCCTGCTGTACACAAGCGGAACTTGACAAGAATAATGAGTTTTCTCTTTGATTTCAATGTGTAATGATAGTTTGAAAAAAAAAATGACTGGCAGTTTGCTATAAAAATACTTGAGAGGATATCCTTGACTGAGCCAAAGAGCTTAACACAAATTTAAACAGTATTTCCACCCAAGAAAACAGTCATTAACCTCATCCTAATTGTAGCACAATTCACACTTTAGCTAAATACCTGGGCAACTGTTTTGTGTTGAGGTTGGAACCAAAGGAGAGAGAAAAAAGGAAGTCTGGAAGAGGAGGGGCTAGTAAAATACACATGCTTAAATCCTGCAAAGTTTGCAAAAACAATAGGCCTCTTCAATCATATTTATTAACTGAACAATTTAGGGTTTTGCTGTTAGTAGCTAAGCTATCTGCAGAAGATACCTAATTTTCACAGCACTTAAGTTATCTACTCTGATCTTAGAACTAATTCATGCCTGCATTTTGTATGATTCTTCCTTTTCCCACTTAATGCAAGATCTGAAATTTCAAATTTTGAATTGCTCTGTCCACTTGGCCTCCAATGACACTGGTCCTAGAATGAGAAGGCAATGAAAGAAAGCTATATTGTGCACAGAAACAGTTGTGGCCAGAGTGTTGGACAATGTGTGGGAATCAAGTGTCTCTCTCTTTCTCGTGTTTCAGAATAGAAGAAGGGACATGGTTTGGAAATAACCCAATACAACCAATTTTATCCCACATGAGGAAGTTCCAGAAAAGTGTACAGATGAAGATAAGATTTATTATCGAATAAGGAGCTCATAAACCCTTTTTAGTGGACAAAGGGTCAAAGAACAGACCATCAGAAAGATGACTGGCCAGGAAGATTGTCTTCCTTGTCACTAGCATGCTTCTGTGGCTGCATAGCCCACTCCTCTGAAGGAAACTACCTACATGTTTGTCAAATGACATACAGATCTCATAAACAAGCAGAAAAGGAAGTCCTATCCCTATAAAAGCTTGCCATTTTATAAATTTCTCTAATGATTATTTAATTTTCTCAGGGTATTATTTCACCTGTCTGGGTGAGGAGGATGGCAATGTATCTGCAAAAGGACATCATTTATTAGCCTTTATTATATAAACTGCTTTTAAGAAGCAACGCAATTTGAACACATTTTATAAAGTTGCATTTACATGTAAAAGAGTCCTATTATCCTTCAAATTTAAAAATGCTGCTATTTTTATTAGTTGTTTGGTACTGTTATCCATTTGTATTCATTCCTTTTTTTAAAAAATAAAAACAGAGATACTACTATGTCCAAGAAAGTACCAGAAACTGTGGATATATAAAAAAATAAGATAGTCTTTCTCAAAGATGGGTTTCCCTTATAAACTATTTGAAGTATATTAAAATTTCAGTTATGCCCACCAAATCTTAATTAAACTATAACTCTGAACAAGATAACCAATAATTATAGTATATCAGATTAATGATCATTGCTTCATTATAGTCCTACTTAATGAGTATGGTCAACTGAAATGGTCAAAACCAGAAAAAGTAATTCAGGCTCATGCTTCCTCTACTTTAATAGCAGAGGTAATGTGAGTTTTTTTAAAAAAGTGTTTTTAAATATTCAGCTAAGGAGTATTCCAGGGAAATCAGCAGCTATATCCTTAAGGCATCATGTCCTCCTGCCATAGCAGTGCTTTTTATCTGTTCTATGAAAAATAATTTCCATGTACCTTCTCAATATAAGTGGTATGGAAAGGGGTAAAATGAACTATTTCCTGTAATGTTTCTTAATTTTAACAGAACTATGAATCTGAGCGTGACATCAGCTAAAATCAGAAATATTCTTTAAGTCAAATAAAAACTGGCAGAGTCATTCATTGGTTTTAAAAGGCTGTTCTATACTAAACCAATGCAGTGTGCAAATATAGAACGTAATTAAAATACTATATATAAAATATTAACAGCAGCAGCTATTAAAATTACATTAAACTCCTTTGAGCTAGGCCAACATAATATGAGTGTGCTTTTTCTTTCTTTCTTTCTCTCTCTCCTCTTTTCAATTTAGTAAAGGGCAGAATTTGGCTTAGTGAATGAATTTTGGTTTTTATATTGTTCGTTCCAATTCACTAATCTGAAATTTTAATCACATAAAAGTACTTTACCATGAAAACACCACCAAGCATAGTCACTTAACCTTTCCATGGGATGACAACAAAAATCATGGTTTTATTTTTTTAGATTGTGAATAAAACTTTCTTAGAGCAGATTCCTGTTCTTCTCATACAGAAATGAACTTTGTAAATTAAAGTAGATATTATCTGCTTTTGACCTTTTCCAGTGAAGATGTTAGCAGTGTAAGTAATAAACTATTGGTAGTTTGGATAAATTAAAGTACTTAAACAGAAAAAAAAATATATTTTTTATTTGTCTTGAAGACTAAGGTATTTATCTGTTAAACTGCATTGCCACTTTCTCCTTACAAGGTACTTCAGTAAAAAACTTAAATTATTTTTCTTTTATGTGTTATCAAATGAACAAGGGATGGTTTTATGCTTTATATTCTTTTATATTTACTAACAATTTGGTCTTAACCATATATTACTTTCATATACCTAATGAATGAAAATACCTAATGAATGAAATATATATAACTGATCTGACATTTGTATTTTTTGCTTTTTTGAACTTTCAAAAGAAGCCCACTGATTCTAATATATTCTGTTTCTATTTTAAGCTGTTAGAAAACCTGACTTAAAATGATCTACAACTGAAAGTTCTTTTTAAAATTTTATTTTAGGTATATCTTAAGTTAAATTATATCATCCATAGCCTAATATTTGAAAGTGCTAGATTAGCTCTGCATCCACCCTCCTTTAAATTCTTGCTTAAAGGTTCTTAAGTAGCAAATCAGCTGTAACTCTGGCAGAGAGGTTGGAGGGAGCCAGGGAGAGACATTCCATTATTATATTTCTGTATCAAGAATTCTTTTCAGTTGGGCATAGCGGTACATGCCTGTAATGCCAGTGGCTCTGAAGGCTGAGACAGGAGGATCATGAGTTCAAAGCCAGCCTCAGCAAAAGCAAGGTGCTAAGCAACTCAGTGAGACCATGTCTCTAAATAAAATACAAAATAGGACTGGGGATGTGGCTCTGTGGTTGAATGCCCCTGAGTTTAATACCAGTAGCAAACAAGCAAACAAACAAACAAAACCAAGAATTCTTTTCAGATTAATCAGAAAAAACAAAGAAGAATTCATAAATTTGCAAACTTCTCTAGAAAAGTGAGAAGACTGAGGGGGACTAACTTTCTAGAGAGTTGAATTAGAAATAGAGTTTCCAAGATACCTACAGATCAGAGCAATGGGTTCTGTCCTTCCTTCTGCTATCCCAATTCTCATATTTTCCATTTCTTAATTTTATTGCATGAGAAATATATTTCTAGAAGGGCAAAACCACAATCTTGTTCATCAATAAACATGGAGAAAAGCTTGGGTAATAGGGATACAGGAAACAGTTCAACTCTCGAGAAACCAAAGTCAATGAGTGGGAAGAGAGCTCAAGTCAGGAGGATGGAAGGAGAGGATGGCCCAGGACTTCTGCATGGCCCTTCTGAAACAGGACGGCCATCACAGATTATTGGTTCTGAAAGAAGCACCAGGTGACATCTGGTGTGTAGTTCCCAAATTCGATGAATCATCAGTTATCTGGAAAGCTTTTTAGAAATATTGAATCCACTCTGTCATTGTAGACTCCCCCATCACTGGGTTTGAATGGAGTCTTTTCCAACTTTGATTTACAGATGAAGAAACCCAGGCCCATTAAAAATGCCTTAGCCAAGCTTACATTGCTATTTAGAAGAAAATACAGAGTAGAGTTTTAATATTTAAGCAAATGAGAGAGTTGGGGAAAAGGGAGCAGGGCAGTATATAGATATAAATTCAGATACCTTCTATGATAATGTAATTTGATGTAAAAATTAGAAGAATGATAAGGGCACTGGGTGAAGAGCTTAAAAGAAATATTTTCTAGTTGTAAACTGTAAACAGATATTTTGTCTCTTTCTTTCTTCTCTACCTTTCTTCTTATTTTCCTCCTTTTCTCCCTCCCATCTTTCCTCTTCTTTATCAGGATTACCACAAAGGTCCTTTCCTCTGCCTGGATGATCTTCTCCCTTCAAAGTGCATACTCTTAAACTCTATTCTCCCTAAGTAACTACCTAATTTTTCAGTATAAATTATTGCAGGGAAATTTTCTCTGCTACTCTTTACCTTCTTAGAGAAATAAGAGGAAATGGAAGGAAGCCAGAGGAACAAATACATAGTGGGAGAATTTCAAAGGTCCAAAGGAAAGGTATTTGAAAGGCAGCAGAGCTCTGAACACTAGTAGATTAAAGCATTTTCAATATTATAGATCCTCTTAGGATAAAAGTGTGTTGTTCCAAAGTAAGGATTTTATGTGTGGATCACTCCAATATTTTGGTATTTCATGTTTGCCAGAACCTGTACCTCCAGATGTCCAATGACATGAGATGTAGTTGAGAATACAAGAACCCTGAAATTTGTCATTTGCCAAATTCAAGATTAGATTTCTTGCAAAAATCGGCAGTTGATTATCCAACAAATTTTCACTTATGAAACTATTCTAGAAGCCATTTAAGCATTTGGGTTTTGATGCGCAACTATGATGATTAATTAGTTCCTTATGATTTTTATATTATGTAAAACAGAAACAATAAGACCATTTCCTTTATGAGAGAGAGAGAGAGAGAGAGAGAGAGAGAGAGAGAGATATCGATCCATGAAATCTTTCCTATGTCTTAGTTTTAATTTTCAAGTATGTCAGGGGTTTGGTAGGATGTTTCAGCAGATAACAGCATAGAAAAGTGATAAATTACCTGACCGTCCATCTCTCTGGAAGTCTACATGATACCATTCTCCATCATTCACTTTCTTCTGCAGGGCTTTTATTTTTATGGTACCTGACCCCATGTCCAGGAGGAGGTAGAGGTGGCCATCCAGCATCTCAATGGCAAAGAAGTCAACCTTTATCATCTGTGGGTGCTTGGCATCTTTTTGATGTCTTGGCTTGCCATGACTGAATAAAATGAGGCCATTTGGCTCTGTTGTACGGAAATCAAAGGATATGGAGCCTGTTTTCTTTGCATTCCATTTAGGCAAAGAGATAAAAGACTCTGGAGTTTCAAAAGTGATTGGGTCCAAAGTTGCGACATTTTCACATTTAAATGCCACCACTCCATGGATCTTCATCTTGGGATCTCCTTGCTTGGCAAGTCGAGATAATTCCAGCCTTACATCATTATTTTTATATACAACCTGTGGGTAAAGAATAGCAGTGAGAAACTAAATTTCATATTTTAATATCTGGAACTTGTTATTAGCTCATGTAATTTGCAAGTAGATCATAAAAAAGCACAAAATGTTAGTTAATTCTGTTGTGTAAATGAGTCTTTTTTCAAATAAATAAAATTCAAGTATCAACTCATTAAATATAAACTTAATTCAGATACTGTATATGTGGGCGTAGGCACATAGACTGCCTAAAATAGTTAAATAAATGTGCAAATACATTTAAATAAATTTGCAACATTTCAATAAACACTTAAATTTATTAAAGGTAGTTGTTTTACTAGTTGGATATTATACTTTTAAAATTAAATATGTGTATTTAGGTTATTCAGATTTTCCATCACTGAACTATTTGAAGTAGGATTTAAAAAATATATATATACTTGTCCTCTAAAATATAGGAACCCGTCTAAAGTCTATATATTAATGGTGCATATTTACTTTGTATAAAAATAAAAAAAGTTGAGATGTTAAGTGGCCTGAAATTTCTGAGAAAATCCATAATGCGTAACTAAGATGCAAACATTCTTTGTTGTCCATCCATGCATTGATAGCTGATACTGTTAGGTAACATGGACTGTGATATAAGGAATGTCATGTTTACTATAAATCTATCCAACACAAGTTCTCCTCCTGTTTTGTTTTACTTTTAATTTCTTTAAATGCCAAGTAAAGGTTTTCTTATATGCTCATTTTCTGAGGCACTTCATCTAAAGTGACTAGATAGTACTGAATGCTTGATGATAGTCCTAGGGTTTTATGAAAATCTAAATAAGACATTGGGTAAATTCACTGGCAGGGCTCATAATATCATGCCTCTGCTATCACATCACATTTACTAAATTTACAGGTATTTTTACATACAGAAAAAGAGAATATCATATCCTTTCTTTACCAAATGCATATAATAGACAATCACATTTCTAAAATACATAGCCCATATTGACTTCAGGATGAATTATTTATGTCAAGATAACTTGAAATTACTTTAAGGTACTGAAAATTTTCACACAGTCAATGTTCCTGTGAATAAATAAACGAATTTATCCAAATTTAAAAACGTATTTATCTAACAGGAAAAATAAAACTGCCTGTATCTGATTGACTAATGCTATGATGTCAACCAAATCAACACAGTGGTGTGTCTTTTGAACCTGTGGTCAATTGAATGAACAAAGAGATGAATTTTTTAGCTCACCCCGGTGAACTTCCTATTATGATTTGTGAGTGGAAGCTTTATTTCTCAGAGTGATTAAGAGGACAGCTCTGGAACTGGGATCCTTGAGTTTAAGTTCTGACTCCAGCATTACCCAAAAGTATGATCTCTCAAACCTGGGTTTTCCTCCTTAAAGGGAACTAACACTATGCAGGATGATTATAACAATTACATAAGAAAATACATGTAATTGAGAAAATCACTTAAAGGCCATCAATCCAACACATTGTAAGTTTTCTATAAATTTCAACCACATCGAACTACATGATCATGTATATCATTGCTTAATCATAGTCTAATAGAGGTGTCAGTTCTAAAGTTATCTATTTTAGGAAAATGTTTGGAAAATAGGCCTGCATTATATAATTGGTTTTTATACTTGATTTGCATCAAATAAATGGCTCATCTTTCCAGTGCTGAGCCTGTGGTTTCAATTTTTCTTAATCTTGAAGGATTATTGTAAAGAAGATGATATCTTTTATTCTTTGAATAAATATGTACAATGACTTAACAAGCATCCATTGACAACAGAAGAAAAGAAAATGAACTTAAGCAATAACAAAAAAGGAATTACATTAATTCTTAAGAATACTGTCTTGAAGAGAGAGAAGAGCTATTAAGCCTGGGGAAAGTTGATTTAGGACTGCCTTTCTCTGGAGATCTTTAAAAGTGGAAAAAATACTTTTCATGGATGATTTTTCAAGTTATAACCTCTTACCATGACTTCCATGCTATCCAAGCCTATAATTTTTTTCCATTTTTCCTGGTGGTTTATATTTTAATATTTGCAGAGCCTTTGGACAGAGATATTAATAAAGAATGCATATTTTCTAATCCAAAGGATGCAAATGCTTCTGCTGATCAATGCTAACATGCTATTCATGCAGTTAAACCACCTTTATAGAACTGGGAGTTTCTGACATGATAAAGTAGGTATGTGGCTAGATATATTTTCTCATTAATCTAACATCAGTCACTACAAAGTAGAAGGATGTGGGGTTAGGACAACTGTGAGCAGAGTCAGTCAGAGATTTATCATCTTATGAGTGAATTGGGTGTCTTGGTGATGAGATTCAGGTAGATGTAGGGAAAAGTAAGGCTATTACCCTTGGTCATATTAATTAGGATTAGCAATGTAATCCTCCCTCACCAACTCCCCCCCCAAATAAATCTCCACCAGAATCTATGATTTATGCAGGTAGGAACCTTGGGTGACCAAGATCAGTAGTTGGCACAGAGAAGACAGTAAATATTTGTTAAGAGTTGAATAACATTCTTCCTTTACTTTCTAAACCTATTTCTCAGATTACAGGCAAATAGTAATAATAAAAATATGACAGGATGCAGTATTGGGAACTAATCTCACAACTTAATTATTAACTCTTATCTCTTTCTCTAGAAGAATGTGAAAATGCCTGGGCATATCCACTTCCCAAATGATAAATTGCCTATACATGGGGTAATCTCATGTTCAAATTCATTTTGTGGGGTGTGAATTACTTTTACAGTGACTAACACCTGGGTTAGACCTCTCCAGAGGTGAAATCATTTTCTGAGAAGAATAATCTTGAGGAGAAGCAAAATGTGTATTTTTTTCCTACCCATTTTTGTATTCATTGAAAGCCTACTCTAGAAAACAGAAGCAATTTTGGATAGATAGGCATATAGTTCTCAATTGACACTACTTCATCTGACCCAGATTTCATAATTACTCTTCTTTTCTAAAGTTAGACTTACTCTTAAAATGACCTGAATCTAGTTCAATTAGAATAATGAGTAGCTGTGAGTCTTCTGAATATTTCTGAAATCCATGTGTAAGCTATTTTTGCTTCCAACATTGTAGTATTCAATCATGAGATTACTTTATACTTATTCATACATTTTTTTTCTTATTCATGTAGAAAGTTACAATTTAAGTTTCACTCTTGAACAAATTTATCTATAGTCTAACGACACAGCCATTGGTAATATTATTGCATGCTCATTTGGATCTGCTTATAGAATCAAGGTTTCTTCTGGGATAATTGATTTTTTTAAAAGCAATTCTAAAATGTTTAATTTCACTTCCATGCTTCAAGGACTTCCATCATAAGTATGAAAGGAATAGAGACATAAAATGTGCTTTCAGTTTTTCAACATTTATTGGTTTTTGTTTTTCAGTTTTTGTTTTCAGCCACCATAAAATTTTCAACATATTGTCATGACGGTTTGTTTCCTTTTCCTCCAACATTTGTTAAGACTTTGAAAATGTCACTTCAACTTTGACAGGCAAGAATGAGAAGAGGAAGTAACTGGTTGGGTTTCTACTCTCCTAGGTTAGACATTTGAGAGAGACACTCACTGACTATCATTCTTAATGTTGCTAATAGCCCTGAAAACAGGACAATATGCAGCACAAACAAGAGAGTTAAAGGATACAAGTGACCAGTTTGACAGTCTATATGTAAACTTGGTTTAATTTGAACACTAATCATCTAAGCCAAATTGCCCAATCCCTGTACTTCTCAGTTTCCTAGTTTCTAAAACTGACATCTAAAAAGGATAGGTGTGTCCAAACAATGAATTCTTGAGCTTATTTTCCCATAAACCATGTGCTATGAGGTAGAGGTAAAAGCCTCTGTTGTTCTTTTTCTTTCTCTGACTTTTTCCAGTTTTGGTTTTGGATGGCAGTATATTATTCTCTAATTTGAGATATACTGAAACACTAATCCATAAAGAAAGAGAATGCCCACTGCATCTCCAGGTTCATAGATATGTCTGGAGGATTACATCTCTCTAAGGTTTGTGCAGATGGTGTGTGTGTATGTGTGTATATATATATATATATATATATATATATATATATATATATAATATAATAATATTATATATTACATCTTTCTAAGGTTTGTGCACTAGTGGCTGATGGACAAGGCTATTCCCAAAGAGCAGGAGTTCACAAAATAAGTATTTCAGTGAGAAAACATTTGCCACTCAGATTATGATTTTAAAAAATAAAGATATACAGCAGTCTAGAAATTCCAGTGAGGTTTTTGAATTAATTAACACCCATTGATCCAGGCTTTTCATACGTTAACTGTGATAGGCCATGGGATGGTGAAATGAGTACTAAATTTAGAGTCAAGGATCCATGCAGATATTCAGACTTATTATGAACCTCCCTGTGATAGCATGAATGGCTCATTTTAATCTGTCTTGGTTTCTCTCTTCTTTACTTGGAAATGATAACAAATAAAGGCTAAGGATCAGTTTCTCAAGTCAGATTTCAGAGAGAATGCTAGCTTATCTATTTGCAAACCTGTGACCTTATACAAGTTTCCTCAACCTTGCCAAGGCTCAGAATTTTACCCGTAAAACAGGATGATAATATTGACCACAGTAGGGTTACTGGAAATAATAAGTTGTATTTCAATTAAAGTGCAAGGATGGAGGACCTGGCACAGAGTAAACAACCCAGCAAATATTAGCTGCTTTTATTAATGTTATTATTGTTACAAAAGATAATGCTATCATTCTTATATTGAATTAAGGGAACTGCATAATCTAATTGTCTTAACAAGGATGACAGTTAAAAAGGCTAACAGTTGATTGTTAAAGGAATTATAGTGATGAGATCTGCAGAGCAGTTTGAGGTACACCGTGGACATTCTCTGTAAAGTTCCTTTCTCTAGGAACACATGCACATTGTAGGCACATCATACTGGGAGTTTCTTTTCTCTCATGAGCTGGTTTCTGTGCCATATAACAACAATAAAACCTGCCAACAATATTAAAACCACTTACTATAAGAATCAGTAAGATCTATCAGTTCATTATCTATCAGATCCTGTTACAAGAGTTTTGTATGTATTAAGGTGTTATTATATTATTCCATTTTATCAAAAAATATGTGGAGGCACAAATAGAGAATATATTTCATCATGACGATTTATAATACTGTTTGAATAGCTAACAATGCAAATTTAAAATTGTTTCAAACCGGAAATGTCACTTAGCATTTGATAGCAGTTACTAAGTAAGATTTACAACTATTTGCAAACATGCAAAAAAGGATGACCTTGCTCTGAGTTACAAGCTTTGTTCCAAAAAACTCATTATTGTTCCTTCCATCTGTCCTCTTTAAAATATCTCTAAGTGAATCAAATATCACAATTAAGCAGAGGAATTTATCATGTGCCTATCAATTAAAATGTCTCTTGAAGTCCTGTTTAAGAGAGGCTATTTGTCTATTTCCACAAGATCATGTAGTTTTTTTTTTAAATGTTTATTTTTTAGTTGTAGTTAGACACAATATCTTTGTTTTATTTATTTATATGTGGTGCTGAGGATTGAACCCAGGGCCTCACACGTGCTAGGCGAGTGCTCTACCGCTGAGCCACAACCCCAGCCCCATCATGTAGGTTTTTTTTAACTAGGCATATCACCTAGGATGTTAAAGATATGTCCTACGGTTTTACGGGGTTTAAGACTTATTTAAGGGGACTGCTTCTTTAGTTTTTATTTTTTCTTGTTTGATATACACTTAATAACTTAGCTCTATTAAGATCAAGTGAAAATATTTTTTTCAAATGGCTGAATTCAACTTTTTTCTTCCATCTGTAATCTTTCTAGCCATCATCTTTTTGCAGCAGTGCATTTGTTTCAAAATAAGATGAAAAGCAAACTTATAAAAGTATAAGGGATATTCCAACAAGTAATTTGAGCAGATAAATTGTATTTGTTTTGGCATGACCTAAGGAACAACTCAGAAAAGGAAATAAAATGTATTTCAACTTTCATCTCAATAGCATTAACTTATTAATTATTTTGAAATTATTTTTCAATGGCTGACATGTTCAATTCAGTTGATAAGCACTTGTTAGGCACATACTAACACAGTGCTTACAAAAATGCAATTTTAACTACTCCCTTATGCATATGTCCAATCCAGGTACATATGGCCCATTGAGAATAGAACAATTTAGTTTCTTTTAAATACTTTATATATATATATATATATATATATATATATGTGTGTGTGTGTGTGTGTGTGTGTGTGTGTGTGTGTGTATACATGTATATATATATGCAATATTTAGTAAACTATGTGTGGTACACAGAGTTTACATATTACCATATATAAATGTGTTTATACATATGTCAAACCTGATGACACTGATGTCTATAAAATATGCAAATATTATAATATATGGTGTATCTCTCAATAGATAAATATATAATAAGATATAATGTATACTATATATAGCAAATGTAAGTATATAAAAATAATATTTGATAATCCAAAAAATTAGAGAGACCTTGACTCAAATATTCACATGGTCTTATAATGTATCACAAATGTCTTAGATTAAAAGCACATTTTTGCACTTGTATGGTTTGCACAATCTACAGGTAGAAAGAGCTATAGCCAAAAAAAAATTTAATTAAATTAAAAAAAAACAGATTATTATTTTATGATTAAATGGAGGTAGAAAATGAAACATTTTGCTCAATGTTTATGCCACCCTGAAGAGATTAGTATAAAAGCAAACTAGAGGCAGGTGCTCACTTTTTAGTTTTCCTTCAAATCATAGCACTCATTGTTGTCCTGTTTCCCACCTAAGATCAAGTTTCTTAGGCCATTCACTTTCTTATACAAAGGGTCAAGCAAAGAATCTGCTTCCAGTAAATACACAGGAAAAGTTGAACTTAACTGACAAGGGGCCAGCCTGGTTTTAGCTTTTCTGGGAATTTCACACCACAGAAGTTTTCATCTGTAGTTGGAAGTCCCCAGCTGAGGCAGGCACACACCTAGTGCACTGCATACTCTGTGGAGTGGACCAGAAAGTGGTAGGCACAGGGGGAAAGTACAGAAAGTGTAAGCCTCATACAAAGCAGCCTAATATGTTTTCAAAACCATGCTTATCATTGCAGCAATTTTTAGGAGAAGCATATGATGAAATTTGAAAGACAAGAGGGTTTTGTGGGGGAGAGGAGTTGGTTTTCCCTCTAACTTAATTGTATTCAGAGATCATGTGCAGATGAAAATCTTCAATTAAATATGTCACTTTCCCCAACCAAAAAATAACAAATCTAGTAATAGAATATAATAAATTATATTAACATAATTTCTCAAGGCATGTGACATTTAATGTGAAACCAAAAATTACTTAAAAGTTAGAGCTTAAAAAATATTTTTTTTGTGCAATGCGAGAAAGAAATATATTTTGTTAGTCTCAGTTAAACCTGACCAAAAACATCCTATTCATAAAATAAAGAAAAGGAAAAGAAAATCCCTTTTTGCCTTGACCTTCCCTCTTTCCAATGAGCTGCCTAAAGTTATCTAGACAACATCGGATGGCATCTACTAAAAGTTAGCAATGGTGGTTAAAAGACTGAATTGACCTTAGGTCAACAGCTCTATTTTATGAAGCCTTCAGAGGCATGTGGGTATGTAGTAAAAGAACTTGAGTTTCATTAAACAGCAAAGTCTATTTTTCTCATATTAATAATTCTTTAATGTCTTTCAGGAAAAAAATAATGGAAAATCAGCCATAGATTACAGTAATATGAGATTTGAGATGCAAACTGCAAACTGGATTAATTCTCTTATTTTCAGATGAGAAAACTGAGCCGGGGAATCTAAGGGACTCTCCAAGTTGCTGTTACTTGTCAGATCTTTGATCAGAAACAAGTAATGGGGACTTCAGTGATTTTCTTGCTTTCATTTGTTTTTTCTCTTCTCTTTTCTTCTTACTCTCCCTCTCTCTCCCTCCCTTCCTTTCTTTCCCTTTTGCAATGAGCTATTTCTATCATAGGCTCTGGGGTTTTGAGAGACCCTTGAGTAATTACAAATAAAGAGTAGTCCTGGTTTCATCTACATTGCAGAAAGGGAATCACAGAGGGAACCAGAATTCATTTAAAGGCAATTCCAATTTTAAAGCTGTGTTAGTTTCCACAATAAAATGATGCTCAAATATGAAAATGCAAGTCTTGAGTACAAAAAATCCTTGAAGTAATCCCCCCATGGATTGTATTTATTATACTGAATAAGTTACTAGGAGGGATAAACTGTGGTTTACTGTTATTTTGAAAACAAGCGATAAAGATATTTTTTGGCATTGGTCTTTGGTGATCTTGAAGAATGTAACACATCATAAATTAGGGTTTAAAGCCTAATTCTAGGGGCTGGGGTTGTAGCTCAGTGGTAGAACCCTTGCCTAGCATGTATGTGTGAGGCACTAGGTTCAATTCTCAGCACCACATAAAAATAAATAAATAAAATAAAGGTATTGTGTCCTAACACACACACACACACACACACACATACACACACACATAAATTCCAAGTCAGCAGATTCTACTGATAAGGACAATACATATTTGTTGTTCAGAAGACTTCTTTACTCTTCAGCAAGTCTTAATGAAGGAAAAATAGCCACTATTATTATTTATTTTTTAAAGTAAACTATCTTCATATGAACCAAGAATGAAATGATAATAACAAAATAGTGACATCAGACATCATGTTTAGATTAACCAGTAAATATTCTTTTGTCCAGAAATGTCTTCTACCACCTAATTTTACTTTTTTCCTAAGGAGGTGGTCATTAGTATAAAATATAAAACTTAATTTATGTATATCTATGCAGTGTATGTGTATATTTATACATATATGTATTCTGTATATATACACATATATTCATAAATTATAAATAAACTACCATTCACTATGCAGAACATCTTTTCCTGTGAATTGCAATCACACAGTGCTTGCTTGGCTATACCAGAGTTATAACAGCTTCATGTATTACTACTTTTTCATCATGTTCATCACTCCTAAGTGTAGAAAGTTCTTCCCCAAGAGAGATTTGATAAAAATATTATTTCCATGTAAAATATTTATTACTTGATTATAAGCATTTGCATCTGTGTGTATGTATAACTTTTTAGTGCATTTGAAAATATTTTATTCTCTGATTAAGGTGAAAAATCCAAATTGTTCCACCTAAATGGTTACTTATTTGAACCACTACAATATTTTTGATATTTTCCATAGATTTTTAAAACTATCACATGTTTAATTCTTACATATAAAAGGATGTATGAGTACTCTCTTTGGTTTTGTTGACCTATTTTCTCTTTGATTCGTTTTCACTTCACGTATGTAATTATCATAGCTTCATAATATGTTCTAATATAGGAAGCCCCTTCCAACCAAGTGATTTAGATTAGTTATTTTATAATGTTTATACATCATATCACATAGAGGTTTTTGTTTTCTAGATGGATAAGATAATATATTTAACAGGAGTATTCAAGTTGTTCTGATATAGCTTTCCAAAATATGGGAATTTATACATTCAAATTCACTTAGCAGTATTTTTGAGGCCAGGTGTGGTGGCATACATCTGTAATCTCAGCAGTTCAGGAGGCTGAGACAAGAGGGTCATGAGTTCAAAGCCAGCCTCAGCAATGGTGAGGCACTAAGCAACTCAGTAAGATCCTGTCTCTAAATAAAATACAAAATAGAGCTGGGGATGTGGCTGGGGATGTGGTTGAGCACCTCTGAGTTCAATCCCTGGTACAAAAAAAAAGTGCTTTTGAATAGTGAAAGGAAATTCTATCATGCTTAGAATTATATTCTGTTATAATTATTGGTACAGTGATAATCTACAAAAAAGCATGATTTTGATTGTGACCTATCACAGAATCTAGTCTCAAGCTAGAAAATATTTTATTAGTTGGAGGACAGATATACAACTAGAGAGAGAAATAAAATCAGGGATTAAAAAACCTGAAAACAAACAACAAACAATGCAGTTTTAATCATAAAGCCCTGGCAGAGTTTTTTGCATTCATGTTCTTGGGAGCAATTTGCCAGTACATTGGAGATATTTGTTAGATGGGGTAAATAACTTCTCTTTAATTGCAGTTCTCTTTAGGAGGTAAGGTCACCTGTCAAGGTCACACAGGGAGTTCAGTTCAGAGTAGTAAATAGTGGACAAGACAGAAACCAAATGCCTGTCACCAGGGCCTAGAACAGCCTATTTAATTTGTTGGTTTTCTTTCAATGGGACTGTTTTTATGAGGGTCATCAGCAATAAAAACTATAGGACTATTATTCCTCCTCAACCTGAAGCCTCAGGAGCTGGTTATCCAATCTGTGGATTACCCAGGTTGCATGAATTCCCTTTCTCTCCCTGGCCCTCTGCCTGTTCCATTCAACCACACCTCTGCCTGAGAGCCCCCAAAGGCAACAGCAGAAGCTGACCTTTAAAGACAGCCAATGCTGCTGTTTTCAGCAGCTACAATAAAAAGATTTTGCAAGGTAGACTTGTTCCTAAGAAGTTGTGTTCAAATCTGCTCTTTAATATTATTCTACAAATGAAATGCAAGATGTGTGTGTGTGTGTGTGTGTGTGTGTGTGTGTGTTTCATATTCAAACAGTCCTAGGTTTGCCTGCTCTGCTACTTAATTGGTTACACTGCTGCCTTGGGCAAATTCCAAGTAGTTTCCCTCTTTATCAAAGGAGGTTATTAATACTCTATTTTGCAGTATTAAGTGTAAAGAGTAAGCATATTACTATTATAATCTCAAATGTGTAAGTTCTTAAATGTTAAGGTTTTAAATGTGTAAGAGCGGAGTGTTTCTTATTTACATATATGACTGCTTTTCTGTAAAGCAATTAAGCATTTCATAATTAATCACCTTCGAATGCTAATGTTCACATGAACACTTTCTGAATTTCTTAACTCTTACACCTCGTGAAGTCTACATTTTAAAAGACTTCATCAACTAAACAAATAATATATGTTAAGGAATACTTAAGTTGTTCATTTAAAATTCATCAAGGGCATCTAAATGACAAAATGGGGTAGCCTCTCTAATAGCACTGAGCTGACAAATTATACCCTGATATAAATATATGTTTTACTTAGCTTGTACCAAAAGGAGTAAATATGTGATTTTTTTTCTAGGTTTGTTGAAAATTTGAGCACAATAACTTTAAAAATCCTAAAACGAATAGAGACCCCAGGTTGCAAACAGTTATTTTTCAATTATGATTGCTAAGTACTGGGATATTTCTTTTTAATGTATTCTTTAATTACTTCCTTTGGAAGGTCCCAAGTGCTTCAGATGTTGGATGGGTTGTGCCTTTTGCCAGGGGTTGCTTAGTTAACTGTTTATTTAATGAATGGGGTTTTATGTGCAGCTGAAATTTCTCATGGCACATGTTAGGAAATTCTTGGCAGCATTTAAATTGGAGAACTGAGAAACATATTGGCTCTCCGGAAGCTCAATCGGCTCCCAGGCAGCAGCAGGGCTTTTGCCAAGGAATTTCACTAAAATAAAAAATCCAAAGACCAAACTCTCACACAATGCAAGGAAAACTGACTCCTGTCTGGATTACATGAATGCTGGTTTCAGATATCTCAGGTAGCCCAAGAAGGTGAAGAATAGGAAGAAGAAAGGACTTTACAACTTCAGGAGAGTAGCAGGTGTGGGATCTCCTTGCCTGGAAGATGACAGTGTGCATGTCCTGCCTGCTCAGCAAACTCAGCTAGGTGCTAAGAGAAAACAATATCATCTCAAGCAGCTTTGTTTTTCTTCTTTCTGGAGATCCATGTTTATAAGTTCCTGAAAGATGCAATCATTTTTTTTTCTTTCAATTTAAAGATAATAAGTAATTGAAAATTTTTAGAATGGCCCTAGCAGTTACTGAGCATCCTAGACCAAATATGCAAATGGCTACATTTTTTCCACTGGTCTGGCCAAAAACTTAATCACTCTATAAGCATTAGTTACCAGGTACATTTTCTCTGAGGACAGAGAACAGGAAAACTCCCCTGCCATGCCATCTGAGTACCAAAAAGTCCTAAAGCTAATAAACAAAAACATTTCCCTCTCAGTGATACTATACAGTGAGGAAGGAACCAGATATTTTTGAAATTACACATTAGCTTGAGATGACAATACAGATGAGAATAGAAGTTTCTGTCAGCAATTTAAGATGAATAGCAGAAGCTGACTTGTCACTATATATGCTACTTGTTCCAATGTGGAATAAAAGGCCATTTACAGTCATCTCTACACAGTAAAACTGTCATCAGATATTTTCCTCAATACTTTGCATTCAACCAGCCCATGACCCAATCCCTCTCTTCTCTAGAAGAGCAGTTTCCTAAGTCTGCTTTCTTTCTTCTCTACTGAATGCAGCTGCTTTTGCTACTGACTTACTGAAGGCTCCCTGAATTTTGGGGGGAACTGGTGGCTTGGCTGGCCCACTGGGTTACTATCTGTTTGGTGTCATCCTCTTGCTTTGTTAGTAAGTGGAGATGCTGATCTGATGCTATGCTGGCCACCTCTCAGATGTCTACATAGACAGGTGTTCCCACTTCAGACCTAGCCACTTGGCTGTCATCTGTCCTGGACTTGTACAGAGCAAATTCTCAGCACGTTAGTTGGGGTTGGCCACTTATGCTCACTTTGCCTGTAATTGCCCTTGATTAGCTTGCCCTTGATTATGTTGCTTGATATAATATTAATGTAAGTCCATAGGGCACCTAAAACCAACCACCAAGCACCTGCTATGTGCCCCATGCTTTTTGAGCTGCATTACATAAACTCACTTATCCCTCACAGTAGTCTTATGAAGTGAGCATTTCTATTCCCATACTAAGGCTCAGAAAGTTCAAATATCTTATCCAAATTACACATATGCAGGGATAAATATGCAGGGATCCAACTCAGGATTTGTCTAATCTGATTCCAAACTCATAGACGCAGTTTTTATTTCATGTTCTCCAACACTCCAAGGGATATTGGCTGAGCTCCTATTTATTCAGTGAGCCCTGATTTATGGCACATTTTCTCAACCCCATCATTGTGCCTTTATTATATGTAACTAAAGAGACACCTTATTCCTTTTATTTCTATTCTCTTTCTCCTACAAGTAGCTCAACAGAACAGATGTATTTCTTTTAACAGCTGGTGGTTAAAAAAAATCCTCTTAATTCCCATCCCATTTTCCCTCCCTTGATTTCAGGGTAACTGTTACTCTTGTGGCAATCCCATGACCCTCTGACTCAGTGTCACCCTTACTTTGTACTCATTTCATTCTTAGAACCAAATTATCAAGTCATGTTTCCAAGGGAGTACAAAATTTGTTTGGAATTTTCAGAATTCCTAAGACTAAAATAATTCTAAGTTACCTTATAACTGGAAAATAGAGAACCAGATTTAGCATTAGTAGGAATGACATTCTAAGAGTCAATTTGCAGAAGTCTATCTTTAGACTTGGCTGCTTTAGCTTCCTCTAATTAGTGAAACAATAGAGATGCTCCAACTGTATGAAGATTGGAGACATTTTTTTTTTTTCACTATAACTGGTGAAATCCAATACTGCAGGCTCAGGAATGGGGTGAAGTGGGTGAGGTATTTACTTTGGGTACAAAATATAAAGGGGGGCAGATACTGAAATCTCAGTAATCAAAACAGATAATATTGCAATGCAATATTTTAAATACTTAATGTAAAAAATCCATGATAAACAAACTATTTACATTTTAAATAGAAGTAGGATCATTATTATTGATTTTTTCTTTTTTTAAAAATTTTTTCCTTCAGATTTTTCTAGGTCTTGGCACAGCATAGCAATACAATATTTTTCTAGAATTGAAGAATACAATTTGACCGATCTGTTGGAAATGCATTTGATATAACAAGTGTTAGTAACTAGTAGTTTTTGGGGAAAATGTCATCACTAGATATCAATAAAATTAGAACTAAATTCACTATTAATGTTTAACCTGTACTAATCTTAAATAAAACCACTTTTATCCAAAGAATAATAATGGCCAATCTGAGTGTTTCATCAGACAGATAACAGGGTTTTAAGCATTTTGCTCATTTAATCTGTGTGATATAGGACCAGTGTCCTGTTGCAGAATTTCCCAGAGCACATTCTGTAGATACTGTGTCTTGGAGCTGTGTGACACAGACACTCTGAGAAAATTGGGGACCCTGTTTTACAGGTGACGGAACTGAGTCCATATAGTAAGCAGCAGAACAAAGTCTCAAACCCAAGCAGTCTGGATCCTGGATAATTACTCTAACCATACAATAGAAGCCCACTATGTCCCTCAAAGAACAAGTAGTCTCACCTTATTCCTATCTTAACCCACACCTTAGCCCCACAACACAGTTAACTTTTCATAATAATGACTCCAAGAATAAAGAGTCTGGCATTAACTTTTACATAAATTAGTCAAAATTGCAAGGCAGAGCGAGAGAGAGAGAGAGAGAGAGAGAGAGAGAGAGAGATCCAAGGAGGGAAGTTGGGGGAGAGATCATATTCAGTGGCTTGCTGTTGAAATCACCTTAAGTCACTCATATTGGCCTAAGAACACCAATAAATCTCTGACATTTTTCAGTCTATAGGACAAATGTAAAAACTAGACCACCTTAGTTTTTTTTTTTTTTTTTTTTTACAAAATCTTGATGAATAAATAAAAGCTGATTAAGTAGTTCATAGTCCCTGGAAGTTCAATGGATCCAGCCTCTTGGCCTCAAGTACTGCTGGTGGACTAACTTCCACAGGTGTATAGATCCGTGTAATCAAAATGGAATATAATATCTACATGTTAGTTCTTTGTGCTCAATAGCACTATAATTACATTATGAAATGAGAACATTGTGATGGATTATAAAAAGAAGAATAAAGCATCCAAAATATAAAGTCTTGAGATCTCTAATAACTGGATTCTTTCAAGTAAATTCTGTTACCAAATCATGCTACTTATACACATGAGGATTTCTGATTATCTGATTTACTATTAAAGAGGAAAAAACCCCTAAATTTTAATGATCCTAATGTAGAATATTCACTATTGATGTTTGGGGGCTTATAATAATTCAGTATCAAACCAGAAATACATCACGATTAAGATAGAGCAAGGTTAGCTCTAGAAAAATGCCTCCAGAAAGGAAGAAAGGTTAGGACATGGACTGGTAGTGGAATGTTAAGGGAGGAATGAAGGGTGAGAAATCCAGAAATGAAATATACTGGGTGTTTCCATATCACTGGTAAGTAGGTTGTGCAGTTAGTCATACATTGTTAATCGAAATGTATAATCCCACTTAAAATTACTTCCTTATAAATGTGGTAAATCCAATAATCTGCTCCTCCCTCCTCAGGCTAACATATAATTTAGGAAAATTATTGCTTTTTAGAGGTTCACAGATATTTTCATGCCTAGATGACTTGTTCAAGACCTCTCACCATTTTTTTTAAAGAGAGAGAGAGAGAGGAGAGAGAGAGAATTTTTTTTAATATTTATTTTTCAGTTTTTGGTGGACACAACATCTTTATTTTACGTGGTGCTGAGGATCGAACCTAGCACCCCACGCATGCCAGGCAAGCACGTTACCGCTTGAGCCACATCCCCAGCCCATCACCATTTTTTTTTCATGTGAGTTTTTGCTGTGTTTCATGGGTGATCTGCAGAAAGCAACCCTAAATTTGGAAACTGTGGACACATGCATCCCACCGATCACATAAGGAAATGCAAATGTGTGTAGAGTATAATAAGCTCCTCCATACTGGAGGAAAACCACCAAATGGACAGGCTCTACATGGTGGGAGGCCCAGCAGTATTCTTTTTATAGGGTGTTATTATTATGCATCTATTTTAACTTTCTAACGCTGCACCCTTCAGATTGTTCATCGTATTCTGAGTCTTTTTACATAAAGACTCAAAGTGCTAGTAGGGACCACAGACATGATTATTCTGATATCAAAGTGTTTTCTGGTAACTTGATTGCCAGAATGGATCAGGAAGAGGTATGTAACTTAACACCTTATACAATGCTTGGTAGATGTAAATCCTTTCTTGGAAGAAGTGGTTTGGACAGTTGGCCATTAATTATAACATTCATGTGTTTTTGACCAAATCACTTGAGATCACTTGGCAAACAGACTATTTTGATAATCAGGTATCAAAAATGCCTATCGTAGAACAAATAATAAATTTTCAGTGGTCATGATTTTAGCTGAAAACCCATGGATCTGTTTTTAAAAGCATCTAATTGACATGAGGGAGCCTCTAAGGAACATATTAGTTAGATTATTCCAATATAAAATGCTGACCATGGTGAGGCTTAAAAGAATAGGCACCAATTTCTTCAAAAGGTAAAATAAAAATGACCATTCATAAGACCAAGTTTGCACAGGGAAGGATAATTGATCAATAATTGAGGAATCTGAAAAATTACATTGTCTTTGGATTCTGAGAAGACCGAAAAAGAAGTAGCTTCTGCATTCTTAGATACAATAGGGATAAAATTGATCAGAGGTCACACATATTTTTATCCTTTGTCCTCTCAATTCCTTATTGACCCAATGTGCTTGTGTCTTGAATTGTAAATGTTCTTGTCCCCGGATTCACCCACCCATTGAATCTTTGGCTGAACACATTTGAGAAATGTGTGATCCTGCTCAGTTTTGAATACGAAGAGATTTGAATCCATACGGGGTCAGAAATGAGAATGTGGGGGCTGGGATTGTGGTTCAGTTGTAGAGTGCTTGCCTAGCACGTGTGAGGCACTGGGTTTGATTCTCAGCACCACATACAAATAAATAAATAAAATAAAAAAGTTCATCAAAACTAATAAAAATATTTTAAATAAATGAAAATTTACCTTTTTGTTTGAACAAGCCACAATATTTGAGAGGAAAAGTAAACATTTACAGGATTTGTACTCTTTAAAATTCAGTTATTGGGTCAGAGTTGCCCATGAATCATACTGCCAATCATAGAGCAAATAATTAAAATAACTGGAGGGAAGTTCCTGTCATCTACAAAGGAGAAAAATACTCAGGTGCTCCAGGAAGAGTTTAGAAGCAGGGAAAATTAGCTGGGTGTGTGACCCACATCTGTAATCCCAGATTCTGAGGCAGAAGGATCACATGTTCATAGCTAGCTTCATAATTTAGAGAGGCTCTAAGCAAATTAGCAAGACCCTGTCTCAAAATTCAAAATAAAAAATGGGCTGGGGATGTAGCTCAGAGGTTGAGTGCCCCTAGGTTCATTGAAATAAAGAAAGAATGAAAAAAAGAAAGAGGGAAAGAAAATTAAAGAGAAAAGTGGGGGCAGCTGGAGTAGCTCTTCACCCCACTGGAGCTAAGCTTAAAGACAGTGAGACCCAGGTAGGACTGGAGAATTTTGGAAGTACTGGTATTAGTACCATAATCACCTGCAGAATCTGAATGCCTCTTAGAGAAGCCCTGATTATTGGCAAGGTACTCTATCTATCATGGGCCTGGGAAAAAGAGGTAGTAGTGGCAGATGAAACTTATTCTAAGGAAGCCTCAGAGATGCAAGCTAGTTTCAGAGAAATTCTTGGATCCCCAGGTAGATCCAGGGATAGTAGGCGAATCAAGGAACTAGAATAGACTTGAAGTTCATACAAGGAACCTTCCAGAATTTTGAACCTGAAGGCAAACAAAAATCCCTAGTTCTAAAGGGCATATGCTCACACAGTGTTTAAGCCACCGGCCAGGTTATTTTCTGTTGCTCATATGTGTCAGTAGCAGATAGTTTATAAATACGATATGCCAAATTTTGCTGGCAGAATCCTTTCCAATACACTCTGGCTGAAATGATATTATCATATGGTTTTCTTTTTTTAAATCTAAGGATCTTTTAATGTTTGATCTGCCTTTTTCTACTTTTGCAAAATATACATCTTAATGTGTTCTTTCATTAACATTGACTTGTTTAGCTCATTTCTTATGAGAATGATCTTATTAATCTCAAAGTCAATGCTAACAATAATAACCACCTTTGATGATTACTGGTATGTATGAGTTAGTATGCACGACTAACATTAACACTAATTATTAACAGCAATTCTCCAATATAGATTTTATGTGTTCCCACTTTCAGACAGGATGATAAAAGTCCATAAAACTTAAGAAATTTTCCCAAAGTCCTACAGCTGGTAAAAGTTCACTCCATCATATTGCACTAAATCACAACAAATGAATTTGATCAAATGACTAGACCCTGACACCTTCTGAGGAAGTGACAGGTCTCTTAGTGTGCGGGGGGGGAGTTAACTCTCATTTTCCGTGTCCATCATTTTTCCTTAGGATTATGCATTTTCTTTCTAGACAGAACATATTGGGCATTGTAGTAAGGGTCTAAGTATTGAGAAATTTCAGTTCTGCTATTCATTGTCCGAATTTGGGCAGGTACTTTTTCAATTTTCTTACCTGTTCAATCCAGATAACAGTTGTCTTATTTTTCTCTCAGTATTATAATTATTTTTAGCTTTATCTCAATTGGTATAGAATTATTGGATAATACAATTATATTAGTATACAATTGGATAATACAATATTAACTGTTTATTAATGCAAATATAATTTATATAATTATTGTATTCCTTTTTAAATTATAAATTTTAAATTATATCAGGAGCTGGGTTCAGTGACACAAAGGGAAAAGTGGGAGCAGCTGGAGTAGCTCTTCAACCCACTGGCACTAAGGTTAAAGATAGTGAGACCCAGGTAGGACTGGAGAATTTTGGAAGGACTGGTATTAGTACCGTAAACACCTGCAGAATCTGAATGTAATCCCAGCAGCTCTGGAGGCCAAGGCAGGAGGATCACAAGTTTGAAAACAGCCTGGGCAACAGAGTAAGACCCTGTCTCAAAAAAAAAAAAAAGACTTAAAAGAGATGGAGATGTAGCTCAGTGATAAAGTGCTCCTGGGTTCAATTCCCAGTACTCCCCCATCCCCAAATTATGTCAGGTATTGGGATGGTTGAGGAGGTGATGTCAATTTGTGGACTGTGAAGGGCTGGGCCAAGTGAGCCATGTTTAATAATTAAAAAGATGCAGAAGCTGGCCTCGAGGAGTTCCCAGAGTGAAGGAGGGAGTCAGGAACATACACAATTGATTGGAATTAGCCAGACAGATACAAAAATAATGTTAAGAATCTAATGTCATACACAAACCTGGGTTTTGGAAGGAGGTCTTGGATGGGAAATGTCTGCATGATGGTTGTTAACTTTTAAACTGGTCTGTGAGAAATATGGATACCTTAGAAGGTATAAGGTTAGATATTAGATGATCAGAGGAAAGTTAAGCATTTCAGAGTTGCAGAATTAGACAGAATGATATTTTTATCCATATTACAAGCAAGTAAAAAGCAAGAATGAAGCAGCATCTCATTAGGGATGGGGTTCCATATGTTCAGTACTATTATTATCTCCACTTCACAAATGAAAGAAAATGAGGTCCAGAAAACATTGAGTGGCTTAGTCCTACAACAATGCCATCACAGAAATAGTAACTTGGATATTTAAACCCAGTTGTGACTCCACTTCTAGTTATCAACCAAGGTATATTATACTGCCCACTTACAAGGACAATTTGTGAACTACAAAGAAACAAAAACTGGATGCACATTGCTATAAAAGCTACTTTTGAAATAATAGATGCATTTTTCAACTGTACTGCTTTGTAATTATGCACCTAAAAGATGGCTGGCCACTAAGCCACAGACCAAGCCCAGGAAATAACTTCCCTAAAAAAAACCCTTCCACTATTTCCTGGAAGTAAGAAGACAACACATACCGCAGCAGTGAATCTACAAACACATGGCATTTCCTTGACTTATGCAGAATACAATCATGTTCAATGAAGGACTAAGTGTTACCCAGGCCTTTACAGCAGTGATTCTACTCTGAATACGATGATTGGTGTAGCACACACTGATGAGTTATATGTATAGATTTGGTCTCACATCATCATAAAAGAACATGTCTTATTGGAACACCTCATAATTTGTATTGTATATTTTAAGAAGAACCTGCAGAGTTTTTCCTAGTATATATACATAGCACTTTGTTTTCAGATTTGTTTTTACCTTTAATAATAGTCTCTTTACTTCTCTTCTGTCATATCAATAAATGAACACCAAACAAGACAAACTCTCTACATATAAAAATGGCAGTAAAAGGAAGCAGTCTAAAGGGTCATCCAACCAATAAAAATTGAATAACTTCGTGGGTATCTCACATTCACTTAAATTTTCAAATAATTGTAAGAGGACGTCCTCAAACTGCTTGAGATATTGGCTTTTGTCAAGAAAAATGATCTGAAGTGAAATTTGGATATGCACCAAAAGCTTCAGTCTTCAAGGACTTTTCAATTTCCTCCAGTTTGCAAGTTTGGAAACTGAACGGTTCAGCATATCTCTAATAAAAAATCATCTCCCAAGGCTCCTTTTCTGTGCAGGCAAAATCAAATTAACTTCAAACAGAAGAGGTTAGATGCATACATAAAGGAAGTATCAAACTGTAACATCATCTTCACTCCAGCTCTCTAAGGCCTCCTAATATCTACCCAGGAGAGAAATCCAAATATTAACTTCACCCAAGATCACTCTGAAAAAAAAATCTAGAGAGAAACGTGGTTTCAAAAAGAGAATGGCACCAAATGAATTATCCCACTATGCTGTCAGGGCTTCCTGGATGATACCAGAGTTCCCTGGCTTTTTATTAAACATTTGATGACAGCCCAACACGATCCCAGTCTCCATTCTCACCCTAATTGTGCATCACTTTTGCCTTGATAGTTGGGCAGTCATTTGGATCAGAGGATCCCTGTGCTGTATCTAGAGGAGCTAAAGCATTGCTCTGTATTACCTAAGCCATGGACCACTGTGCATGCCACACAGCTCCCCACTAACCCCAGCAATGATGCATTGAACTAATATGCTCTCAGAGTGCACTTGCTTAGAAGAAAAATAGAGCAATACATCACTAAAACGCTTCAGCTTCTATGACGTATTGCCTTGTGAGATAGAAATATTTGGCAGGGGCGTGTTTTAAAGGTTTAATTTCTAATGTTCTGTATTAAATGATGTCTGTATCACCTTTTTGGTGGGTTGGAAGATAACATTTTGGTATGTTGTTATGGTTGGTCTTCGGTGCTTTTCCCTATCATGAAAAGCATTTTGACTAGAGATTACATTCAATAGGAATATTCAGTAACTGAGCTTCAACTAAGTATGACAGAATGGATGAAGAAGGCTGTGTGCAAAGCTGAGCAATCAGCCCTGAAATCTAGTCTTCAGCATGAGGCCTGGTGCTGGTTGTATCTTTCCGAGGGGGCGCCATATGGGCTGGCGGTGGGCCCTGGGCAGGGAACATGGGAGCCAGGTGGAGATATTTCCTAGAGGCAAATGTACTGTGCAGGCACCTACGTCTCTGGATCCATTCCTGTATACTCTATAATGACAGGCTCTGCATAGCTATAGTTATGTGCATCACAGAATCCTGATCTCTCCTTTCACTTTCCAATTTTATTGGATGAAAGGATGGAAAAACTTTCATAAAACTAGTAATTTACAAAGTCTAAAAATAGGTATTAGATTTATTTCTGTTCTCATTATTTTGAATTATCTAAAATATATAGGTAAATATATATTCCATGAGGGCAGGGCTCACAGCTATTTTGCCTACCATTTTTTCCCTAGTGCCAGTACCAGGCCTATAGAAAGTGTTCAATAAATATTTATTCACTGCATTAACAATCATGCTTTCCTTTTACAGTAGACCCATCTCATCATTCAATTTTTATTCAGAAACAAAACAAAACGTTTTTCATATGTAACAGCCCTCTTTGGTAGTCAGAAATTAAATTGGATCTAACAGTGGTAAATAATGGCAGTTTTTATAGGAAAGGTTCTAATGTACAGAACTTGCTTAAAGTCAACCTACAAAGATGATCTCTCTTTATAAAACATATGACAGGAAGAGAGTAAGAGAAGGGGTGAGAGAAAATAATTTGATTATTAGTATCAGGAATAACCACTGCATTTAAACATGATTAGAATAACTTGAAAGTATCATTTTCATACGTGTCTTTCCAGAAAAGCTTTCTTTCCTAAATAGATATACACCTATGTAGTTTATCCTGTGGAGGTAAATACAAATACAATGGTCTTTCCTCATCCTGGGGCGATATGTCCCAAGACTCCTAATGGATGCCTGAGATCACAGGTGGTACCAAACTCTATAGACTTTTTTTTTTCTGTATGTACTCACAATAAAATTTAATTTATAAATTAGTCAATGTAAGAAATTACACCTAATAGCACAATCATAACAATAAACTAAAATAAAAGCTATGTGAATGTTGTCTTTCTCATCCATCATCATCTTCTTTGGTGTATCTAAATTGCCAGCATTACTACCCTTGTACCATAATTAAGTAAAATAAAGATCACCTGAACTCAATCACTGTGATACCAAGACAGTTTATCTGATAAATGAGAGGGCTACTAGTGACTAATGGGCAGGTGGTATATATAGAATGTATATAGTAAACAAAAAGGTGACTTACTCCCTGGCAGGATGCGGTAAAATGACAGAAGATTTCATCATGCTATTCAGATCAATGTGCAATTCAAAATTTATAAATCATTTATTTCTGAAATTTTCTATGTAATACTTTTGGACCATGTTTGACCATAGATGATTGAAACAGTAATCAGCAAAATCTGGTGTATTTCATTCTCAGTCATAGACTTTTTGGCTATTTTTGATAGTGTTATATATTCTGGGGGTCAAAACTAAACTAATCTGGAATGACTTTTTATATTTGCATTTCAAACTATCAATATCCAATTATCAGGCATTCCTGATTGCCTTCCTGTCTGGTCAAAATTTTACTCTTCTTTTCCCCTCTCATCATATTGTACATCATAGGTCTCCAACATAGCCTTGATTTTAAGTGACCTGAAGCAAAATAAACAATCTTTTACTTGTAAATTCAATAGACTTCCCTTCACTAATTATTAGACACCTAGAGACATACACTTCTCTCCAAAACACCTCCACATTTCTTTTATATATTCTATGTAAAACAAGTATAGGTTCTACATTGCAATTTTGGGGCATCCACCCTGAATTTTGGGGCATCCACACTGAATTTTTGGGCATCCACCCTGGTCAGGTCAGAAAATGAGGTAAGCTCTCTTTTGAGAGCATAAAAATCTAAAAAATCTACTCCTCCAGATTTTCCCAACTCACCTTTTCAATTTTCTCATTTGCCTCCCTCCTTCTTTCTTCTCCCTTTTTTCCCATCTTTTATGGTTAAGCAGCTCTTGCGTAGAACTATAATTTGTAAATGCTGTACCTATATGATGGAACTCATTACATTGCTGCTAATTCTGCCATTTTAATAATATACTCCCTGTGGTCAATAGTCCCATTTTCACCCAAAACATAGCTACATTCCCACTATAACAAGCAATAGACTACTATATATTGTTTGTAAACATTCTAAACCATTATTACATTTCCTAATCTCAGCATTTTTCACTTCACATTGCTCTCAGTGAGATGCTTCACATACAGAAATCAATGAATAAGTAATGTCAATTGATGGACAGCTCTGAAAATGGTGTACAGAAATAAAAGATACAAACAGAACTTGTTTAATTTTCTCCTTGTTACCAGTACAAACAAAAATATTTGGAAACCCAAATAAAATTTTGTGAATCTAGGTATATAAAATAAATCCCATGTACTATAATAGATAACAATGAGGTACACATACCCTAGTTGTTATGGTGTGGATATGTGGTGTCCTCCAAAAACACCTGTGTTCACAAGGAAGGCTGCATCTTCCTTGTAACTCCTTCCTCTATCCCCTACTTCCTGACTCCCTGAGGGGATCAACTTTCCTACACTGTGGCCTTTGTCATGATGTATTTGACTCACCTTATGTACAGAGTAATGGAGTTGGCTGTGTATAAACTGAGACTTCTGAAATTGTGAGCCCGAAATGAACTTAACCTCTTCTAAGTTATTCTTGACAGAAATTTTGGTCACAGTGACACAAAGCTGATTAACACACTAGCTTAAGATTTATCTAAAAAATTTATACTTCCAAATAAACCTGTAAGATTGATTTTGCCTTATCACCAGTGCCCAACAGCAGGCATACTGTAGTTCCTAACATTACATGATACACAGAATTCTAGTTTTTCTTTCTTTTAAATAAATATTTAGCTGAAGAATATTAATAAGCAGTTATCCAGCCAGAGACCAAATTGAACATTATATAAAAATACCATAAATGGGAATATTCAGGGCATCTTAACTATTGCTATAACTGACAGCTCAGAACTTAAACAAATTCAGCTACAGTATATCTAGTCATGGTAATAATATCTGAATTACCTATATCATTCATTATATATATATGCATGCATATGCAGATAGATAGGTAGAATCTCATATGGTGTGTCAACACATACTATATAATACCAACAGTGTACCTTGTTCAATAGTATGTCTTTCTGAAGAAAAATAAATAAATTAAGTAGTGGAGAATAGTGGTATTTCTACTGGAAAGCCTGAGTTTGGGGCATAGGGAAAAGACTGTTAAAACAGGCAGTAATCGATAAGCTCATCTATAGTACAATAATATGAGTAACTATATCTGTGTATATATACATACTATGGTCTGAATTCTTTAAATCATATTTAAATATAGATTAAAAGTTAAGAAAATTGCCCTCTAAACTGAGCATGAAAGACAGTATGTATTCTTAAGCTTAAACAACCATTAGATGCTAACATTCTGTGCAGTCTACCCCATGGCAAGTTGAGAGAGAATATATTGTGAGAAAAACAATCACCCTAAATATCTTCCATTGACCAAATGGCTTAGACTTTCTTGTGTTTTCAAGTTTTGGATTCCCTGAGCAAAACTCATCAAGTTTTCTACTCTTCTTAGATCACTCTTTTTGTACTTTTTCATAGCAGAAAAATAGTGTCCAGAGCTCAGGAGAGACAAGTTTCAGAAAGTCTTTATAGTTTCCTACAGTTACAGTGTTTGATGGAGATCTTGGGAAACTATTTGGAAACTCATTTGGTCAGCAAGCTGACATCTTTTAAAATTTTCTTTTTTAAAAATGCTCAAGCAGTTGTACAAAATACCACAGAGGTATCTAGTGTACCCTTTATTCGCTTTGATAACATCTTTCAAAATTAAAATACAACATCACAACCAAGACGCTGACAATGATACAATCCACCCACCTTATTAGATTTCCCTACTTTAGGACTGTAGGTGTAGTTGCACATGCAGCATTTAATTTCATGAAATTTTATCACACAGGTAGATTCAAATATCCACCATCACAGACATTACAAATTTTTACTGTATTATAATTTATAGTAAACAAGAATGTTAAAATATATTTAATATTTATTCTTTATGTTCTAAATCTAAAGAGGTAAGAGAAGATGTAAATCATATCAAGATATTGTACTGTTAACATTACTTTGATCTGGAATCATGAGACATTATTATCCTGGAATGGAATCGATTTTATTTATTTATTTATTTATTTTTTGCTGCTAGGAATATATTGGGGACCTTCTATTAGACTCCTAAAGAAATTTTAAAAAGTCACAAAGTCCCCTGATCTAATTTGAAGTTCAACAGTGGGGGAAGTGTGCTAGGAGCTGGCTGTAGGATGAATACCCCAAAAGTCACAATGTTTGCACTATTGTCACTAGATATTTTCATAAATGTCCATGTAGTATAAGTGGGAAACTAGTAGAAATATCTGAATGAGTTTGCAAATATAAACTCACCACTGTAAAACAATTCAAACACCAGGTTCATCCTTGCCTGAGGTCTACATAGGAAAGACAGCAGTGTCACTAAAGCTATCATGTGAAGGCTGTATTTTCTGATAGTGGGTTTTTAAAACAAAAGTTTTAAAGCAGCATGAGTGTTATCTCTCCAAGTTATTTATTTCTATTTGTACATTATTCTATTCCCAAGAAGTCTCAGAACATTCTTATTCTTCCTTTTATCCCCCTCATTAATTAATTATTAATTACATGTAATAGACATTCAAAATATTCATAGAATTATATCATGTGTAAAGTTGATGTTTTCAGAAGAAAACTCATGTTCATAGTTTAATAGAAAAAAAAGTAGTTGCAAAACAGACCTGAAAATGAAAACTTTAGAAATAAATATAATCTCAATTATGCTAGGTCTAATTTTTCACTTTACCTCTGGGTATTGACAGCAGTCATTTTCCCTTTAAGAGCCTCTCACTCATACCCATATACAAAGTTAGTCACAGGAATCTTGGTTTCAATGTGTTTAAAAATGTCTTTGGGTAATTCGATTCATGGTGTTAATTAAGATTTGAATATATCTATATTTATTTCTGATTGTTACTTGACTGGCACAGGAAGCTCTATAACTATTATTTTCCATAGAAATAATACAGAGAGAGACAGGTTACAAGAAACTTCTGCCTCATCAATTTCTCCAAAAAGGTGCTGGAGCAGAGAGATGAAGGACAACAGGAAATGTGACAAGTGAAGGAAGGCTGAAGAAAATACAGGAATATGAGTTGTATGAAAGGTTGCCCAATATCAGAATATATAGCCTTCACATGTTAGTTTTAGTGACACTGTCATCTTTCCTATGTAGACCTCAGGCAAAGATGTACCTGGTGTTTGAATTGTCTTACAGTGGTGAGTTTATATTCACAAACTCATTCATATTTTACTACTAGTTTCCCATTTATATTACATAGATATTTATAATAGTCAGCACATTGTAGGTGCCTGAAAACTGAGGATCCCTTCTCCTCTGAGGTGGGAGTCTTGGCTTAGTGGGTTAGTGCTATCTCTCCACTGTTTGGGGCCCTCTTATGAACATCTCTCATCAGTAGAGCTTGTGTTTGGGCTGTATTCACAGCTTCAGAACTGTCTAGAGTTTTGCTGTGGACAATTCATATTAATGAAAATAATAAAATGAATTAAGTGTAGCTCAATAGAGTCCCAAGAGTACTCTTGGAATATGGCCACATACATGACTCAATTACCTTTAGGATTATATAATCTTGAAAATGTTAATAATTCCTTCATTTAAAAAAAAGTATCTTGGGAGAAAGATACTCCAGGTTGTAACAAATAAGTAGAATTATGACTTTTGAATTTCAGGTTTAGCCTTCTCTTATATATCTAATATCTATAAAAGAGAGAAATAAAAATATATGACTACATAGAAGTTTCATAAGAGCAGTGATTTTGGTTTAGCCTTCCATGTTTTTTGAAATTCAAACATTGTCTGGTATATAGTAGGTCCTGTGTAATATATGCTGAATGGGCTAATGATTAAAAAGAAAACTGGTTAATGGAAATATTCTTGTCTCAAAATTTTCTTTTTTTCTTTCATTTTTATTTCAATGTAACAATATTATACTTTTCAGCTTAATAGGGTCAATTTTTCAATTGTATCTAGGTATGCCAAAACCTGATGATGACTAATCCAAATATTAATAGTCATAATACTCTCTTAATTTTATAAACAGTTTATTGCTCTCCAAATAATTAAAAACTCAATAAATTAAACTGGCTATATTTCACCTTTCCATTGAATATATAGATTATATAAAGGATATATTTGTCATCAAATGAGAAAATCCTAAAGGGTTAAATTTAATTACTGTTTTCAATTTAAGAGTAGGTGCTGAGACCTTTTTTTAAACATTTTTTTTTTTAGTTGCTGATGGACCTTCTTTTTATTCATATATTTATATGTGGTGCCGAGAATTAAACCTGGTGCCTCACACATGCAAGGCAAGCACTCTACCACTAAGCCACAACCCCAGCCCTGGGTGCTGAGTTCTTAAACAAGAATAAGTGAAATTCTTCTTTAAGTACAAAGGGAACCAATATGGAGCAAAATTTTTAAATTGCAGTAGAGAATTTAGAAAGAGAAATATCATCATGAAGGAATAGCAAAGAGTCTTTGGGGATGGCTGGTTCTCTTGGGAATGTCAAGGACAGATGGGCAGCTGCCTGTCCTAGGCAATAAGAAATCTATCTAGGAATAATAGAGCCAAACTGGGTTATATTTAAGAGTTTGGCTAGGGTAACATATTTATCCAGGAACAGCTATTTGGAGGCATCCCCAAGGCTATATACTAGGTAGTATAAGCGAAGTGCACATGGAAGCAGGCAAGAGCATGGTGGTGAATGACAGCTTAAGAAAAAACATAGTGACATTTCACTCTATTACACCATCATAGGGAGGTTATGACTTTTCTGATTGAAAAAAATAGTCATAAATTAATGAGATTCTATTTAAGAACATACAAGCAAACAGCTCACAATAATTCAATTTAGGAAGTAGCCAGGAAGCTTGTTTGTCTTTCAAAAAGGTTTCTTAGCTGTCGGACTAAAAAGGATTCCACAAGACAAAGTGCAGATTTGATTTTAAATATTGGTTTTATACCTGGCTAACAAAATTCTGTCCCTAAAAATAGGTAATAAGATAGTTAACAGGAGAAAAAAAATAAAATAGAATAAGATAAAAGTAGTACAAAGGAAATGCACGTAGAGTCAGGGAAACTCTTGGCAAAGCTAGCACACAGTCTAAAGATCTTCTCAATTCTTTACTAACCGTACTTTCAAAAACCCTAAACTCCAATCACAGTAATCCTTGGTTCTTTCCCTAAGGAAACCATGCCTTTGTATTATATTGTCTCTCTCCTTTTCTTTTCTTTCTCCTTGACCCCATGATTTTTTCATTCACTTAATGCTTTTAACCCCTTCTCCCCCAGCTTTTGACTTGACTGAACTACTACGCAACTTATGGAACTAGTGGTACATCAAGCAAGACTCAGAAGATTTCTGTAACTTCCCACCATAGGTCTGTCACAGCTCCAAGGGTTTATGTCAGAGAACTTACAATGCAGTATTGTAATTGCCTCCTACATTTTTTTTTTACAATAAATGTACATTTACTGATGTTAGAGACTTAACTCCTCAACTGTACTACCTAGCACAATAACTGGCATACAGTAGTACTCACCATATGTCTGAAGACTGAGTAAGTAGTCAACAATTATTGAGCAACTTCTAAACCAAGCATTATATTGAGGATAATATTCTCCAGTTTCACAGAACTTAGCAATTTCTTCTCCCCAGAATAAATTCTTTAAAGCTATTTAAAGTTTAAGACCTCAAACAGATGTCCTAGTCTTTACCATTCTCTCCAACTATCAAGGTTCAGTTGAGTCTCTTGCAACTGAAACTCAAAATATTAAAAATCTCAAAATATTAAATTAAATTTCAAGTGTCACCTTTACAGGTGTTCTGTGTTTTAAATCCCCCATTCCTGCTCCATTCCTTGGCCCCAAGTGATCAGTGATGAGTTAAAGTCCAATAAATTTTGACTCAAATCCATGCAATTGACAAAATTAGAATGTTCCTTTTCCCCTTCTAAGGAAATCAAAAAGAACAGTGTACTCTATATATTGTATTAATGTGTCCTTGAAAAATTCTGAAGTTTTGGCCATAGAATACTCTTGGAGGAGAGTAAAAAGTTACTCTGAGTTAGCACATGGATAATTTATCCCATTAAATCCCAAAGTGAATGGTTAAGTGTAGGTTGCCCAAAGAAACTTCTTTTGTTTTTGTTCAAGGCAAGTTGAAGATATCCTTTAAACTCAGTATGCTGAAAAGAGCAAATACCCAGTTCCTTGGTTGGCTATATGCTTCTATGTCTCTATGTCAGTCTTGTTCAAATAGTCCCTTCCATGTACCACATAAGTACACATAAGTACACCAGTGTTCATCAGCCTGCTGTCCTGGTTTCACTGGTTGAGAATAGTGAATGCTATTCACTTCTTCCCATTGTAAGTTTCTCTTTTGTGCTGAACAACTTTAAAATTATTCTAGCTCTCTTTCTGAAAAAATGTAAGAAACAAAAGAACAGCTATGGGCAGAAAATACAGATATCATGAGGTATTCATATTTTGACATCAAATGACTTTAAAAATGTATAGATGGTAGAACAAGGAATAGTAAGTTTCCTTCTGCTACATAAAGGTTCTATGAAGCCTAAGATGGGAAAACTAAAATGAATGGGCTATCCGGGCTTGGAATGTAATGGCTGGTATCAATGGTGTCACTCTAGGTTGGTGTGCAGCCATCACAGCCTATCTACATGAATAAGATGTAAACATGAGAGAGTTCTGAATCTCAGTCCCAGAGAGAAGAGAAAAGGTCAATGGATCAATCCAAAGAGGCAAGAAAGTCTGGGATGCTCCTGAGTTTGACATAAAGGCAAACATTCAGTCCTTGCAGTCTACATAATGTGCCTGGGTAGTACACCCAAACTTCTAAAGCAGAAAGAAAAGTCATTGGCTCCCCTAAATCCTTACACCTCACCCTCTTCCAAGAGATTCTGAGCATTCTGATTCGAAAAATAATGGAGTAATTAAACACATGAATTCTCATATTAGATCTGGATGAAGTCCTCTGTGACACTGAGTGACTGATTAGCATTAAGCAAGTTAATTAAACTTTATAAACCTCATTTTCCCTAACTGTTAAAACTAGGATAATGAACACCTGCCCCTAAGTGAAATAATCCGGACACAAAAAAGACAAATACTATATGATTGCATGTATATATACAAGGTATCTAAAGTAGTAAAATCCCAAGAAACAGAAAATGAAGTGATGGCTGCCATGTGAGGGTGGGAAGGGGAAATGTGAAATTGTTGGTTAGTGAGTACAGAATTTCAGTTTTGCAAGCAAAAAAGAAAGTTCTGGGGATCTGTTGCACCATAGTATGGATATATTTAATGACTAAGTTCACACTTAAAATGATTAAGATAGCACATTTTATGTTACATGTATTTTTTACAATTAAAAATAATACTTGCCAAAGAATATTATAATGAAGATTATTTTTAAAAAATGAACCCTGAGTACTTCACCCAGTACCCAGCCTAGTCAGGCTCTTTAAAAATAGAAGCTATTGAAAACGAAATGATCAAATTATCAAAAGTAGCCAGCACACAGAAATTTCTACTGATTCAGTGAACACTTTTCTCTCCTTATTCACTGTTTCAGTTCCCACGTGCCTCAGTCAAGAGAATCACTGTACTCATTCAGATGATTCATCCAGGTTGCCAACTATAGTGACTGCCATGACCCTGTTCTTTCAGTGAAGCTGCAAGTGGTAACTGGGGGAAGTGCCATTCTCCTAAGAGGGGTCACTGAGCTATATTTGGTAGCATCCATTTAGGCATTCTGGTAGGCAACAGCAATTTCTGAATACCTACTGAGAGCAGAGCCATGCAGACTTTCTGCTGAAGAAAATAGACTGGTGGCATGTGTATTATTTGAGTCAAGAAGTCAGTCCTATTTCCCACCCAACCTTTTGGATATATCTCTTCTCACTTTATTTGTTCTATATACAGTTAGCCTTTGTGGTATTTCTGAAAAATTTCTGATCTGCTCACCCTTCAGGATGTTGTCTCTGCTGATCTCTCTTCCCAGAATGTTCTTCCTCTATATGGCCATAGGAGGCACTCTCTTACCTACTCAGGTCTTTGCTATGTCACCTTCACCATGACCATGCACATAAAATTGTTGCTGTCTTCCTTTTCCAATCCACTTAATCTTCCCTCCTCCCTCCCTCCCTCTCCCTCTCCCTCTCCCTCTCCCTCTCCCTCTCCATCTTTCTCATATACACACATGTAATTGTTTTTGTAGTGCTAGGGATTGAACCCAATGCTTTGTACATACTAGGCAAGCACCTTACCACTTATCTATAGCACCAGCCCTATAAATTATATATTTTAAAAATTTGTCTAATGTCTGACTCCTTTCAGGACAGTAGGAACTCTATAATGACAGGATTCCCCCTACTTTTTTCACTATTATATTCCAACCTAGACCAGTGTCTGATATGTATTATGTGCATATTAAATATTTTTTGAATGAAAGAATGTATTGGCACAAGCCTTACTCAATACAAAAACAAAAACAAAAACAAAAACAATAATGGTGTAAGTAAAAGTGGTCTCCTCACAAAGGAAACATGTAAGAAAAATTAACAAGTGGCTCCACAAGTATATATTTACTGAATCATTTTGCATTAAACTCAAGTGCTTTTCCACTTCAGTGAGAGTTCATATGTCTGTTTCTCTATTATTTATTTTTTACATTTTTTTAAAAATTTATTTTTGCATTACAATTCTTTGTTTCTCTATTATTGCTTGAATTAGAAACATAGGAGCCAATGAACCAACAGTTGTTAAAAACAACTTAGGGATTTAGAACTACAGAAAGATATTTAAATAAAATGCAGTTAACAATGTACTCATTTACAGTGATACAATTCACTTGTAATGGTCATCAGCTTTATGAAAATACACCTTGGATTCATAGATTTGGCTGGAAAATCAAAAGTCTATAAATGCCATTAGTATATTTGTTATTGCTTTATCTTGCATTAGAGAAGACTGTGCTTTGAACAAATATACAAAGTCAGACATGAAAACTGGACTCAGTGGCATCTTTCTTTCATCCCAGAAACCTGACCCTAGTCAAGAAGCAGTTCTTCTGTGTCTGGCTCCACTGGCTGAGTTGTCACACAAAATCGTACCTGGCTTCCTTGAGCTTCAGTTTCCCTATTCATGAAATGAGCATAACAAGCCTTGGTTTACCTGTTTCACAAAGTTACTTTTCAATTCCAAAACTTGGGACTTATACCACTGGTGATGTAAGAGGTGAAGTTAGTGGTTCAAAAATCGTATTCCATTTTCAGGTTACATATATTTGAATGTGTACTTGGAGGATAAAAACACAGTTAGCATATTAAAGTTGTAATTCCATGGATAATATTTCTTAAGATGAGGTTAATTTCAAAAGTAAATTAAGTTTAAATGCAAAATATTAAGTAAATGACAACATAAACAATACATAACATGGCACAATTATGAAAGTGGTATACAAAAAACTGCTATTTGGAGGAAAGACTGTTAAGGTTCAATTTTGAGCATCTGTGAATGACCTTTTCAAAGTTAATTGTGCAAACCAGGGCAAAGTGTTATAAATATCAAGATATATATATATAAACAAATGGTATTAAAATAAATGTAGACATTATAGCTATTATTCTAGTTAGAGTCATCTTTTGTTTATTTCCTTTCTTTTTTTTTTTTTAAATTATAGGTGCCTGTGAAGTTCTAGGAACTCAGAAGAGGCTATGCATTATGCTTGAAAGCTGAATGCCAAAAACCAAACTGACTGGAAGTAAGGCAGCCCAAGTGGAGTGTTTCTCTACCTTAAACAACCAGGCCATGTATCCAGTTCTGCTGACCCTAGATCTTGCTCTAGGGGAGTTAAAATTTTGGAAATGGCATTCAGAATTCAACTTGTTGTTGTTGTTGTTGTTTTCTAAAACAGGTAAATCCTACAAGTGAACAAACTATATTTACATGCTTCTCATGTCTCACTATGGCTACTAGGGAAAAATGCTCTTATTGATCAGCCTCCTGTAATAAAGATAGCATTAATAAACTTAAATAATATTGAGTCTTCTACAAAAAACACTAAAAAATCTTCACCTTATGAAATCATTTATTTTAATGGGTGGTGTGAAGGGTGTGACAGTGTGTATACAAGTTGTGAGAGTTTAGAAGAAAAGCTGTAGAAACTCTGAATTTCTTATTAACTTGCTCCCTCTCATTCACTCCTGAAGGGTGTATAATGGCAAAAATGTGGCATAATTCAGATATAATATCTCCCAAACTGTTTTTCTTCAATTTATCAACTTTCTACATTTATTTAGTTACCCATATTCTGTGAATCTTAAATTTCTCAAATTAATTAGAAATTAATTATATATGTCTTGAAAATAGATAAGGATCTAACTATTGGCTTCTAGACATGTGTGTCACTCCTTAGATTGTAAGCACTATTGGAGTCAGAAACCCTTGTGATCTATTCTCCATCATGTCCACAGTACCTGACATACAGTAGAGTCTTCTTAAGTTTCTGAATGAATGGAGACAAGAATGAATAAATGTATTTATGGAACATCAGTCATCTGACAATTACTGTCTTAAGTTCACAATTGCTTAAGTATGCAACACAGTAAAATAAATGAAAACATTTTGAAAATTTTAAAGCCTCTTGTAAATGTAGGATGTGACAAAGTATTTTTTTTATTATTTAGTTTGTCTTTTTTAAAATCAGTTACTTGCACTTTTAAATGACAGTTCTTAAATTCTCAACCAGAGAATATATCAAGATTGTATTTACTTTTTGAAAACTAGATTTTATGCTGGTCATGAACTTGCTTGTACAACACAGGCCCTGTTTGATGCAGCTAGCTCTATGAGTTCATGGTTCCTTGTGATACTATTTATGAACTATTTTTCTTTTATGCCATTGCCTCTATGATACAATCCAGAGTACTCTGTTAGTCTGTATACATGGCTTTTCCTTCATACCTAACAAATGAGAGCATGGGAAATTATGTGGCATTCCAGTGGACAGTTAACATGAGTCACTATTATGAAATGAATGTTTGTGTCTTCCCACTCTTTCCAAATTAATTTGTTAAATCTTTAACTTATGGGACTTTGGGGAGGTGATTAGTCCATATGGTATAGCCCCCATATATGGGATTACTGTGCTTACAAAAAACACTCCTAACCCCTTCTGCCTTATGTGAGCACAGAAAGAATATAGTCATCTATGCACCAGAAGTGGACCTTCACCTGACACCAAATCTATCAGAGCCTTGATCTGTACTTGTCAGTCTCCAACACAGTGAAAAATGAATGTTATGTAAGCCTACCCAGTCGGTGGTATTCATGACAGGGAACTTGACTATTTAGAGTATGGTGAGTATCTTAGTCCCCTTGGGATGCTATTACAATAACAAGTATAGAGCTTCTCTCTTTTCATAAACAGGATTGTCAAGCAAGCCTCTATCTACCATATACCACATATGTAGTAAGTACATGTATATTCTGAAGCACACCTTTTAGGAAAAACAGATGATTATCTGCAGAAAAAATATAGAGCAAAACAAGGACAACTACATAAGAAATGTGGGTTCAGGGATGTTCCATGTTATCTATTTTAATTTTCACGATGCCTCCTCCTTGACGGCTCATCACATTTTATTCCAGTTTTCCTCCCTGCTATTGTGGATGCTCTCTTGCATTCAGTGGCTCTTCCTAGGCTGATGAGGACAGTGAGGTCTCTGGGCTATGCTGGGGAGGAGGGTGTCCTCTACTTGGGAGAACAGAGCCTTCTATCTCTCAGTGAATGCTGCCAAAGCCCAGCAGGGAAACGCACCCCAGTCTGTGTGCTAAACACAAGTCAGGCGCTCTTCTGTGAAGATTTAAGCTTGGCTTCCTTCCCTTGGCTATTAAGCTCCATTCCCACAAAATTACTACATGTCTGAGGTTTCTAAAACCCTTTGTGTGGATCTCAAACAGTTATTGTGCTGGATCCAAATTTTGACCTTGGTTAAGCAAGCTTCAAATCATTTCCAACCCTGCCCCTGGCAGTGAAGCTCCAAGAACACACAATGAAAGGAGATAAGAATAACCCATATGGCTCCGTGATCACTTGGTTGTGCCACTCTTCATGCTGAACTCTTTTGCATACAACGTCTCATTTAATCCTTCCCATAAACTCTGTGCTGGATACCAGGATTACTCTTATTTACCATAATATTTAGAGATGGGGAGAGAATAGTTTAAGGACGTAGAAAAGCTGCTCAGATTATGCTACCAATAAGTATCAAAGCCACATTTGAAACCATGGCATTCAGCTTCCACAGTTCACAAGGGCGAATGACACCTGAGATGTACAAATGAGAACATTAACTAATACCTGCCTCCTGCCTGTAAACCCCAGAAAAGAAAGAGAAAGGTAGAAGGACAGTTTTCTTCACACACTTAGGTAAGCACATGAGTTGAGAGAGTGGTGAGGAGAAAGAGCTTGTTCTTGTTACAGAAAGCAAAGTGTGAGACAACTTGCAGGGTTCCTCTGGTTCTTTCCTTAACTAGGCAGACAGGGCTTTTAGGCTCAGAGTATAGAAACTATCCATTTATGAAAACTGTATAATCCTGGTAATGAACTTGACTTGTTGATGCTTTAAAAAAGGAAAAAAAAAACTAGTTTAGGAAAAGGATGCTCATAGTGAAAATCCCCATGTGGGGCAAGAAAGGAATTTAGAGCAAAAAAATCCTGAGATAAAATTTTTCGTCAAGTGCAAAAAAACAAAACTGGCATTATAATGCTAGCATGTCATGAAGATAGGAGAGCAGAAGTGTTTCCTGGGGCGCTTGATTTAAGAAGGCATCCTAGTCAAATGGACCAAAATCAATACATGGATCAATAATGACTAGTTCTAAAAAGCCCCTGGCATAGACCAAATAAACACTCTTTTTTATTCCCCCTTCACTTCCATACACTGCTCTGAATCATTTTAAAATGAAATTCACCAGACTGCTTGTGCTGTTTGTCTGAATAAAATCTTGATTTTTTTTTAAGAAATGTGTTGTTTGCTGTAAACTATATCAACTTAGGCATGATTAGGTGCATGAAAGCTATATGAACCATTTTACATGAGTATGCAAAAATATATTTGGTGCATGTTTTCTTCATGTCAGTCAGTCCAGCTCTCTCTCAGGACTTAAGCACTGACTGGATTAAAAATGAACCCAGGAGCCTATGCCATCTGGTGCCTGCAAGAGAGTAATGTAATATACTAAAAGGGCACAGAATTTACAAGTATGTACATTTCTTTCCTTTTTTTTTCTCTGTTCAAAAAGATAAGACTTGTATAGTATAAAAATAGAGTAAGTCATTCAGCTTTCTCTTTGATAGTATTAATTTTAAAAGCTTTTAAATAAGATTTGGATTGAGGAAGACCCAAATACAATATTATATTCTGTGGGTATATTTGATCGCTCAGGTCACTGGTTGTAACAGAGTAGACTCTGTGTATTAAATCTACAATGCTATTTTATTTCTTGCAAAGAATAAAGTAAACTAAATTACTTATTTAGTAACATCAATATATTTGGGGCATGTTTTAAAGATGAAAGAAGTGTTATAAATGGCGCATGATAGTTGTTTTTATATCTAACATATTTACACTATTGAAAACATGTTATTGGATGAAATGTTACATATATTGAAAAGAATTAAGACATATTCCTGCTTAAAATTATCAATGTAGCACAGAAAAAACATTTCCAAACCTGTAAATTACATTTGCATTGATACATATATTCTTATGTTTCCTTAGTTTTGTGTTCCATGTTTAAACTCAAGATAGACCAGGAGATAAAATATATTTATGTAAACACCCATGTATCTATAAATTTCTTTGCTCTTAAAAAAATCAAAAACACTTATCTGTTTTAGTGTTGCATTAGAGACCAGAACTGGGTGTGTGTTTTAATGAGAACCTGGTGGCCACTTGGAACAAAATAATGATCAGGATTTTGGAAATAATCATGAATCGTAAGTATACTGAGTAAAAGACACTCAACTACGAAACTCAACTAAAAAAAAATCTTTCTCAGGTTTTGACTGATTTGACAGAATACATATTTTGGAATTTTGAAAGAAGAAAAGAATTTGATCCCCAAATATGATTACTGTTATCTGAGACAGAAGAATTACTTTAGTGTTATTATTCTCTGGACTATTATTTTTGTAGGGCTGGGGCATATTTTAAATTTTTTTGATTAAGCTGAATGGGCCAGAGTAAGATAAAAGACCCATCCCACCCCATTTCTTCATTCCTACCCCTGCTCCAAATAACAGAAGCACTGAAACATACATGGGACCAGTGGAACTTAATAGCATTCATTGTAAGGATGCCATGGTCAGCATTTGAGACCACGAATGTAAACCAGTTCTCCCTGGAATATCCATGCAACAGTAATGGAAACAGATGGAAGACTAGCTCCCAGGAAGACCGAAGAGGCTGTCTGTGAGAATTCATAGCATTTAGAAATATCATTTGGAGTTCTGCCATGCAGAGGGCGGACTTTGAAGGGTGCAGTATCACCGATGTCTTTTCAAGTGAGGGCTTAGAGTTAAACATGATTTTAATTTCTACTGCTATTGTGCTCTGTGTTCCTTAGTAATTCTTCCCCAGCCTGCTGTGGCATAGAGATGGGAGGATCAAAACGCTAAACCAGTACAATCAATCAATCAATCAATCAATCAATAAAGCCTTTAAAATTCGAACAAACAATATGCTATAGAAGCTCTTATATTTCATCATTTTTAATTCTTCTCTCCTAATAGCACCCTAAAAACTTTTCTGGTGATTTCCTGTGCAAAAATGAACTTTTCAAAAGCATCTTTATTTCTAGCTAGATGAGATTGGTTTTACCATTTGTTTTTATTTCACAGTTATGATCAGGAGTTAGGAACTTCCCCTCAGCATTGGCCTTCTTCCAACAATAGTCCATCTCTTTCCTTCTGCTCATTACCAACTTTCAAAAAAATGAAATTCCTGCTTCTCTCTTTTTGCCAGCCACTTTTTCCTTTAACCTCTTGCAATCTGAGTTCTTAGGGCAACTCCTCTTTCAAAGCTACCTCTGTCACCTTTTCTCATATCCTTGTCCTTTCTCGGAGCTCCCCTGTCTTTTATAACAATCATTGATGCCATTCATGACACACATCATGTTATTAAAAGTTGTTACTACTTTTATGAGCATCTTTAAGTGCTGCTTTGTTGACATGCACCATTTCAAATGGTCAGAATAACCCTTTGTTATCCTACTCCCATTACATGGAAAATTCACATTCAAAGAAGGTATGCAATTTATCAAAACTGCTGAGTTCAGGAATAGAATGTAAATTTGTTTAATTGCAGATCTTTCTCTCTCTCTCCACTATTCCATTGTGTCTTGATGGTGATGCTCTGTAGATCACAATGATTTCACTACAATTACTAGAAGAAAGGGCTCAGCCAGGTCAAAATTGCAAAAAATAACAAGCTTTGTATCTAGCAGAACAGATGGTGGGCTTTGCCATTCCTCCCTTGGAAAAGGGACCCATCTGCCCATCTGGCTTGGCAGCCTTCAGAGGTCCCACCTGACAGGACATTGCAGTAGGGATTTCCCTAGTTTGCCTGGAAGATGAATTGCATTGCTCCTCAGGATTTTATGGAGTGTGTGGGAGGTTTCCTAGGACACAATTCTTACTGAGCAATGTCATATGAGAGGCTTTCAATAAAGAGGAGCATGGTTCTGTCCTAGTTATTCTTTGGGTTTCTGTCTTGGCTACCTCGGAAGAGACTCACACTATGGTCATATCATCATCTCCCAAATTTCTGACTGATGCATCACTAGGGAGATGAGGTCTCTTATCTATTGAAGCAACTTAAGGATCTTCTTGAAGATCTATCTATCTATCTGTCTCCTTCTAATGATCATTCAGTCACTACCCTGCCTTGGGGTATATCCCTTCCCCCCAACCTCAACCTCATCTTTTCCTTGTCTTCTTTTTCTGACTTTATTCCTTAAGCTAAGGGCTTCTCAATGTCCTGAGGGTTCCATTCTCCTCCCTCCTTTCCTCATTAAAGTCCCTTATTAAACTTCCCAGGATATGAATGGCTCCCAATCTCCCTCTTGAGTTCCTGTCCTGCATTTCATAGCAGTATATGAGCCTCTCTACCTGCAGGATTTTTAGACACTGTAAATATTGGTTTCCTTGTTTCCTGCTCAGCAGCTTCAGCACTTCAGAATGCTGCTCAGTATTCAATAAATATTTGTTGAACAAATAAATGAATAAGACTAAAGAAATGAACAAGTCCTCTCCTATCTCTCCACATTGCCTTTCCCAAGAAGCAGGTCCATTTCCAAAGCTTCAGTACCTCCTCTGTGTGTGAATGTGTAGAATAAACAAACAAATAAGTCTAAAAAGAAGCTCACTTTTGCCCATGCTTACCCAACACTTTTTTTTTTTTTTTTTTTTAAACCTTGGATTGAGTCAGAGGCACTTCACCACTAATCCACATCCCCATACCTTTTCATATTTATTTAGAGACAGAACCCCTCAAAGTTGCTTAGAGCCTCACTAAGTTGCTGATGCTAACTTTGAATTTATTATTTTTCTACCTCTACCTCTTGAGCCACTGGGATTTTAGATATGTGCCACCATGTTTTGTTAGTTTTTGTATTTCATAAAGANTTTTTTTTTTTTTTTTTTTTTTGCAAAATACTAGAGAGGAGGAAAAGGCTTTAGAATTACCAACTTAGATCTTTATTAGATCTTTAGATCTTTATTCAATCTCTTAATATGATGTAACCTTAGACAAGTTACTAAATTTTCTTGAGCTTTTTCAATAGAAAAATAATAATTTAATTAAAAAATTTAAATAATCATAAATAATAATTCTTCTGCATTTTTGTTGTAGAGATTATGCAGTATGTGTAAAATGCCTCAATATCATATACATACTTATCAGCTCTAAATTTTTAATTTTCTAGTTCCTCTAAAGATTCATTAGCCACCTCTTTTAACCCCCTACAGAAATGCCAGGAGCATATATTGGCACTTCTTTACTGAAGAAGAATCCAAGGCATGAATAAAATGAGTTATTTGCCTAAGGTTACAGAAGTATTACTCCAGAGCCCATGTAAAAGATCTACCACACTTATTGCAAGCTCACTAAGAAGATCTTATAAAAATTCAGAGCTTATGACAATTGATAAGCCAAATGGTTCCAAATATAATGATCCTTCAGCTGGTGGTCACTACTTACTGAAATAAGAAAATATATTTACCTGTTCAAATATGACCTCCCAGATCAATGCTAAGCCATTTCAGGAGAAAATCTTTATCTCCAGCAATACCAAGGGCAATTTATTTAATAAGTAATCTTAACTTGAATATTATGATGTAATCTTATCATGTGGATGCTTTTTCAACAACATGATGGATGCTGCATGAAAGAGGAATTTTAAGATAAAGAGAAATGAGAAACGTGTAATTCAAAGGAAATATGCTTCACTGAAAACTGCTATGAGTCAACATTTCAGAAACCAAGTAATAATTTCTTCATTAGTATAGGAAATACATGATTCAGAGATTCTCCCTGCTAATTGAGGTTGATGCAGTTGCAATTGATGAAAAGGAAATCATCAGAAAGGTTTGGGTGTTTTCTATAAGAAACTAGAAAATACATTAAAATTCTGGTCATAGATTGAAACTTAATGAATTTTTAAACATGATGCAAAGGGTCAATAATTGCTATCAGTAAGTGGGTTGGTATGGTTTAGATATTAGGTATCCCCCAAAAGCTCACATATGAGGTAATACAAGAAGGTTTAGAGGAAAAATAATTGGGTTAAGAGATTCTTAACAAAATCAGTGAATCAATTCCCTCATGGGATAAACTAAGTGGTAACTAAAGATGGTAGGATGTGGCTGGAAGAGGTGGGTGCATGGGAAACTGCGTTTGGGGTATATGTTTTGTATCTGGTTTATGGAGTCTATCTGCTTTCTGATCATAATGTGAGCTGCTTTCCTCTGCCATACTCTTCCACCATGATTTCTGCCTCACCACAAGCCCCAAGGAATGGAGCCAGCTGTCTATGGACGGAGACCTCTGAAAGCTGAGCCCCAAATAAACTTTTCCTCCCCTAAAATTGTTCTTGTTGGATATTTTAGTCATAGCAGTGAAAAAGCTGGCTAAAACAGGGGTGGATTTAGCCATCTCAATAAGTATAAACCTTACTTACTGAAGGAAAGAAGAATGGCACATCAAAAAATGGGGGATACAAAACCAAATGGAAGAAAGCAAATCATCTGCTTATATGAGAAATTAATACCATAAATTACCTAGGCAGAGTTTTAGGTAAAATGAAGAACAAAAATTGTATTTTATAAGATATAAGCTTGGCACCAAAGGAAAGAATATCTGTTCAAATATAAAATGTTGTTGAAAACATTTCATTAAAAAATCTGAAACAAAGTATTTTTCTGCAATGATTAGTACATACATAATGTGATTTCTTAGAGTTGAATTACTTAATTTGAATGATAGATACAGTACTACCTGCAGAGGTTGGTCATGGTTAGAAACTGAAAATTTAGAGGGAAAATTTCTAAGTCAAATATTAAAATTTGTTTTTTGTGCTAAGGAACAGTAATACATGGGGAAGACATGTTTCATGAATCCAGAAAAGCTCACTTTCTATAGAATTTTCTACAGAAATAACTGAAGCATGACCTTGCTCCAGTATCCCTTGATAACCTGTTTAGCTAGGCAACAAGGACAGACATGGAAGTTGAGGCTATCTTGGGAGATGCCTGTAGAATCGTGTGATCATCAAAGTTCTGGTAAGAATAAGAAAACAAGGAAAATGACACAAAGGATTCTGATATCTTGACAACTGGCAAAGAGAAAATGTGTTCTTACTTTCTAAGTTTATCTGTGGATGAAAAATTTGGGAAAGGAAGTATTGGGTGATATGGTGGATGCTTCTACCCATGATTGCTACAATTTTGTTAACTTCAAAATCTTATTGAATGTGCTAAGTGAAGGATTATGGAAAATAACACATCCTAAGACAGCCCCTGCCCAGGGGGAAAGAGGAAGGCAGTGTGGTCCAGGATAAGGGAGAAAAGAGAAGGCAAATGTTAACCCTTCCCAATAACAATAAGTCCTAAAGGGACTGAGCGGTAAGCCATGGACTTTCATTCTTTCCCACTGCCCATGATTCTTGGAAGGAGAAAAGCACACAGTGAAGCTCTGGGTAACAACGGGTCCCAGGGGAAGAAGATAAATAGCAAACTCTGGCAGAGTTCCAAGCTTTCATCCCTTCCCAGTAACAATAAGTTTTGGACTTTTTTCAACTATTTTCCTGACTGCCCAAATGGACACATTCTGCTTCAGTCTCCAGTGATTCATTTACCCTCATTGTAACCTATAAAACTCAGAGCCCTCTCTAACCAGCAGCCATATTCTACCCAGAAAGTGAGCCCCTCCAGGGCCTGATTGACTGACTCTGCTGTGGGATAAAGGAAAGCTTGCTGGTCTGTTTGGGGGTCTGATTCTGTCCCAGTTATTTGTGCTTTCATAATGGTGCTGAAACCACTTTGGTTATTTTTGCTTACACTGAGGATAGCTGAGTGATAGAGACATTTGTGAAAAAGGAAATTTATCTAAAGGGAGTCATTTAGTCCTGCTGTGCCTTAGTCTCCTCACTCGTGTAATCAAAGGTTTTATTTCCTAAGCACGCTTATACATGGTCTGTCATACGTGCTTTCAGTTTTCACAGTTTATAGTGCATTAAGTCCTGTTTTAAGTGGACCATCATAAGCTGGTGTGGAGTTGACCTGGAGGATTTAAAAACCACTTCTGTTTAGCAGTGTTTGCTAGGTCTGCCATAAACATCATAGATCTGGATGTATTTAAATACCATGATAATGTAGTTGCATGAGATAGGTCTGCTCTGTCTTTATTCTGAGGCTTTTTTTTTTTTCTCCCTCATCGGCTAGTCAGACATCAACTGGGTGCAGTTAAACAGAACGGCTATAATTTGTTATTTATGTTGCTTGCTGGTTACGTGGAACAAGGAAAGGAAGAAAAGAAAATGGAAGCTGATGGGGGAAGTTACAGAGACTAAACCGAAAATTATAAGGTCCAGATCTAAAAATATGCCCCTCCACTTCTCTCTTCATCTTGAGTAACATTAATTGATCCCATCTTTTTTGTCTTTTAAAATTGTATGGCCACACAGGAAAGGCTTGGGACACCAACCTGGGTGATATTAATGAAATCCATAGGATTACCAACAAGATCTGGGAAATTCATCAACTATTTGGCACGGAAAATATGCACACCCACTCATGTCCTATATTTTGGTAAGGGATCTCAGGACCAAAACAAAAATATGACATCCCTGATTTATAAATGGGAAAGGGAGAGTGAGGCATGATCTCCTTTGAAAACACCACTAAAAGTTATATTAAACCATGTCTCCTTGGTATTCTTTATTCCTTTCTTTTCTTTTTTTCTTTCCTTTTTGCTTTCAAGTCCCACAGAGATTCACTGAATTTCAGTTTCAATTTTCAGTTTCAAAGATCTCTTCACTGTGCAGAATTTTCTTTCTTGCAGGGGTTCTTATTTTTGAAATTTATGCATTCCTTTTCCTACCAAGGAAGAGGATTATTAAAAGGAAGCTTTTATCCTTTCTCCCTGAGTCCCTCCCTCCCTCCTTCCCTTGTTTACATCCTTCTTTCTTTCTTTTCTCTCTCTCTGTTCCCTTCTCTTTCTCCCTCTCTCTCTCTGTCTCTACATATAGTTCTCTTCTTCTCTGCTTCTACCTTTCCCTTTCTTTCAACACTGAAGTAAAGCAAGCACTTTTTGAATCTTATCCATGGAGTTTATTTTCTTGTTTTCATGCAGTAGTGGGAATTAAATTCAGGGATGCTCTAACACAGAAGTACATCCCCCAGCCCTTTCTATTTTATTTTGAGACTTTTTGCTCAATTGCCCAGGCTGGCCTTGAATTTGTAATCCCCCTCCCTCAGTCTCCCAAGTAGCTGGGATTACAGGTGTGCTCCACTACATCTAACTTCTATCTAGCTTCCTGATTTAATAGTGGACCTACAATTTTTTTTTTGGTACCAGTGATTAATCCCAGGAATGCTTAACTACTGAGCCACATCTCTATCCCTTTTATTTTTTATTTTGCCACAGGGTCTCACCAACTTGCTTAACACCTCACTAAGTTGCTGAGGATGACTCTGAACTAGTGATCCTCCAGCCTCAGTCTCCCAAGATCCTGGGACTACCACCATGTGCAACATTATTAACAAAAATTTAAGGTGATGCAGATGCAAGTGACTAGAGGATTTTACTCTAACAATATTTGTTGATATTTGGTGCATTAGACCTTTCTGCAAGAAAGGTCTGTGATAAAATCAGCATTTAATAGGAATAATGTCTCAAAAGACCCTAAGTCTCCAGGTAAATATACTAAAATATACTAAAACAGACCAAGAGGGAAAAACAACCCAGAGATTTGTCAAACAGTAGAATCAGTTGAGTGGTGAGTTTTGGAGAAGGAAGAATGAAACATACCAACACAAGCCAAATCCACATATTTTCACTACAGCAATGCTAACAAAACGAATGTTATTACTCTTTAGTTAAAAGGAATAGGGATTCACGATGGAAACCAGAAAATTAACTTCCTGGAATATGGTTTTTAATCATGTGGAACACATCATTCTAAAAACTGAGCAGTACACATAAAATATAACCCAGTGATTTTACCCAACCTCCATGAGCTCTGGGTTTTACTGTCAGATGAAAGGATTAAGCTTTGTATGCCTTAAGGCCTCTTTCTACAATAAGGTTCAAATTCTGAGTTAAAATCCATCTTGTGGAAGTGGTTGCAAACACTGAGAAATACTTTTTAAATAAAGCTCTCTTAAATTCCCTTCTCAAATGTTATCTGGCCAAAGACATTCTCCCTTACCACACATGAAGTAACCTTAATTATTCTCAAAAGAATTTTCCATCATCAGCTTCCTGATCAACAAACGAAACACAGTACATGTAAAATCTAAGAAAAAATAGTGTGTTGAAAGAGATTTCTATCTGCCTGCCTTTTTTCTTTCTTTGATTTTCACCTCGTCAAGGAAAGTTGAGCAAAGCACTTAGAATCAGATTATCAAGAGGTAGTACAAATCCTTCTCTGCCCAGGCCCTGAAAGCCTGGAGAGTCAGCCACCCATGGTGACGTCTGTCACATAGCATTCTATTAAGTATTTCATATCTCCATCAAAGCTCCATGGCTTTAAACTTATAACTGGTCCCAAAGTCCAGTCTTAGGGCATATGATCAAAATGCAGGTATTTTTTAAAATTCAAAGCACTGGATCTGTTTCCTCTGCTATGTACCCCTCTGTATTCTAGCATTGCTACAGATTATAGCATAAATCTTTATTGTGTAACTTACCTCATTTGAACGTAATTATAATGAATCTACCCAAAAGTTATAAAACTTACATGCCCCAAGTTATAGTGCTAAAGAAATACACGCTACCATCTTACGCTCAAGAAAGTCATTACTCCACTTTCCTCAACCAGTGTCCTCATCTGAACCACAGAAAACAGAAAATTATTTCAGAAACTGTTTTTTCAATTCACCCAGGAATGACACACTGGATGTCTTAATACATGAGGGCTTAATCTTCTTGGGAAACTCGAATTGGTCGAATACTGGCATAATTAATTATATCATAGTGGCAATAAGCGCTTTGGTAAAGATAAATCTAAGGTGAGGTGGAAAAGCAGAGTAAGAGTTCCAATTGCTTCTATGTTCCTAAATCCTGGTCCATGTCTTAATTATTTTCCTCTCCTGGTTTATCATTCAGACAAGGGCCCATTTATGGTGGTCATTTAATGCATTTATTTGTTGTTGAATTAAAAGTATTAGAATTAAATTTTTGTGGTTATGGTTCTTTGGAATCTGGACAACACAATTCTGATTATCCTATAAATGTGTTTCTTCAGTGCAGGAGACAGCTGGTACTCAGTGAGGGCTTGTTGAATAAAAGAAACATTTAAAAGGGTTGTCCCTATCCTTCAATAGGAACTTGGTAGCAAAAACACAAACATTTAAAAAAAAAATCAAACAATCAAAAAGAGATTATCGAAATAAAAAGCAAGCTGATAACATGAATAAATATTTGTTCAAAGAAGCATACAGTAGCTATGGTATATAAAAAGATGTTCACTGTCACTAATCATAAGGAAATACAAATCAAAACTGTGATGAGATATGACCTCATACCTGTTAGGGTGGCTAGTATTAAGAAAATAAAAGACAAGTGCTGGTAAGTATGTGGAGAAATAGGTACCCATTTACATTGTTGGTAAGGATTTAAAATGGTGCAGCTACTATGGACATTATGGAGGTTTCTAAAAAAATATTAAAATAATATTACAACATGATCTAACCATCCCATTTCTGGGTATTTATCTAACAGGACATAAATCAGGATCTTGAAGAAATATTTGTACTCGCACATCCATACCAATGTCATTCATAATAGCCAAGTTATAGAAACAACCAAATGCCCATCAATAGATGAATGGTTAACAACACACACAAGGAAATATTACTCAGTTTTTAAAAACAAATTAATTCCTACAGTATGTGACAAGGATCAAGGTCATTATGCTAAACAAAAAGTCAGTTGCAGAAGGACAAACTCTGCATGATGCCACTAATATGAGGTCTCTAGAATAAATTTAACTCATACAAGCAAAGAACAAAATAGTTGTTAACCGACAGTTATAAAATTTCAGTTAAGTAAGATGAAAAAATTCTTGAGATATGCTCTACCACATTGTTCCAACAGATTACAATTCTGTGTTGGACACTTAAAAATATGCTAAGGGGACAAGTTCCTGAGAGACTGAAGAAGAATCAGAGATCGAGATGCCTGGTAAAGCAAATGCTTCTCAGAGAAAGTCTCAACAGCTGAAAAGCAATTCAGAAAGAAAAATCAACAATGAGGAACTGGAGTTGTCAGAGAAACAGGTTAGAAACAAAGGAAAAAGAAATAAAAATCATTCAAAGCATTTATCTTCTGAAGTACAAACAAAACATACTAACCTAAAGCAGATAAAGACAGCATCCAACAAGAGAAGAACCTGGCAACTTCTTTCAAAGAGTGCCAGAGAGCATTTGCAAACTATGATAGAATCAGTAATAACAGCAATTATGAGTAACAAAATTAAACAAAAAGAACAAATTCAATATCATCTCAACTACCTGAAGACAAGATTGCTACAATTGTGTGAAACCATGAAAGTCCCTCCCAGAAAGCTGAAATATTTAACTAATGTTTTAAATCTACTGAAAATGGAAAAGGCACAAGATAGAGCTAATGAAGAAGGTCTGGCATTATTGCAGGAAGAAATGGACAAAATAGTACAGACCACAGAATCTATGACTGAAAATATTCATAGTCTAAAGAACAAAATTCAAATTGTGGCACATGAAGTAGAAGAAGAGATGGTAAAACAGATGCTTCAAATGGATTGTAGTGGGGTACTCCCTCTTCCAGAACTTTCTCAGAACAGTCTTAAAGCACCCATACTTCACAAAGAAATTTTGATGCTAATTCCAAACCAAAATTCTCTTGTAAGACTTGGATGCTCTTCAAAATTCATTCCAGATGAATAACTTGTCAATGTTCATCAAAGAAGCCTAAAGAAAACTAGATGCCTCTTAAAAGAGTTTATTAATTTAATGTTTATGAATCTGTAAAACTGTGAACCTATGATGATATTATAGAGGCCAAAGCCTAATATGTACTTAAAATTTGCATCTAATATAGTCCTGAAAACTCTGTCTAGAGCAGCTGCTAAATCTAGAAAATCAATATTTATATTGTTGTATCTTGTAGTTATTTGTGTAAACCCATAAAATAAGAATAGCCATGATCTAATGATTTATAATGACTGTATGAAGTTCATTTATTGGTTGGCATAGAATTGTCACATAGTGACTTCTTATATGTAAAGTGTTTATGTATAGTGCCTAATGAATAATTATATAAGTATTTGCTGTCATTCATTCTTTAGCTGATGGCTTGCATTTTTCTTTCTAGTCACCTGGAACTTGAGAAATTCCCAAATGTCTTCAGTCTTACCTGACTTACATCTTTTTGTGGACCGATTACGATTTGCCACGTATCTTTAATTTTAAAAGTAGCATCAAATTTTCTTTCTTTGGTTGGTTAACGAGTAGATGTTGAATATTTATTTTCCGCCTTTATCAAAGCATATTTTGATTTTTAAAAATTATTAAACAGGAACCTAAGCACATTTATTCCTTAAAACAAAAACCAACCCAAAAGACTGTTTTGGGGAAGCTGAGTGTATAAGAACTGGCTGTCAAAGGTAAAATAAACTGAAACCAAAGACAAATTCAGGATTACATAAAATGCAGTTTATTAGAGACTGTGGAGTATGTCTTGTGTGGCAGCAAGACAAAAGAATCCCTTCACCCTACAGCATAAAGAACGTATCCCACAGCCAACCAAAATGCACCTGAGCTTTCTCAAATACTGTTAACATGTCAAAAGTCGGGTAAGGGACAGTTCAGGTGTCACTGTCCAACCCAAATGCTCAGCTGACTATCTTAATGGATTTGCTTATTGTACAGAGTTTGGAATACAGGGTCGCCTGGTGGCTAGATGATGTTTGCTATCAAGGTGGCTATAGTCATTTCAAACTGGATCCCTACAAATCCCCTTCTTATAAACTTGTTCTCATTAGGTTGTAAGCCTCTTTGTGTCAATAAGTGATTACTATAAATATACCAAAAACCTTTCCTAAGCCACTACTGTATATTGTTCTTTTATCTTTTTGTAAAATAAATTAACTACAGTTTGTTTGTCTAAAAAAATATGCTAAGGGGTAACTCTCATGTGAACTTTTCTTACCACAAAAGATAAAAAAAATAGTTAAAAATAACATTTTTCTTTTCTATATTGAAACTATTTATCCGGCTAGATGACATATTTACCTTTTTTCCAAAGCTACTAATCAATTCTTTAGGCAGTTCTTCCTTCTCAAACAAAAATCATACATATCAATAAAGTTTTAGAAATGGAAACAAAAACAAAAACAAAAAGATGAAGGTTTGCATCTTAGGAATCTTAAGAATGACTTAAAAACTAATATGAATATAAAAATCTTCCCTATTGATTGATGATCACTTCCTGTATGTCACTTCAAATTCAATTTGCTGTTTGTATAATGTGTATTTCAAACACAAAACAAAAATAAATATATTAAGTCTGAAAGTAATGTATTGTGAAGTCAGAAAATGTTACATTTTCCTAGGTGTGAAGAGGGAATGGAGGTTAGTGTTTTTAGTGTTATTCTCATACTTAGTTTGGATATGTTTTCAAGAACAGATAGCCTCTAGTTACAAATTGAGTTTATGGTAAGACAATATGAAAACATATGCCATAAAATTCTTGTATCCTAAATAAATTTTGAGGAAGTCTCTGATACCTGCTTCTCCTACAGCACAGTCATCCACCACTCTGTTACAGGCAGAGCTGCCTTGTTATATAATATTACATAAAGTGCAATCACACTGTTCCTGGGATTTATAGTGTCATCATTTACATCAGTTAAAGGTATCCTTTAATTGGTCATCAAGAAAATAGTTTAGAGAGGTACCATACTTCATAGTTGCCTCTAGGGGGCTCTTTATAAAAAAGTCTTGTTGTGGCAGCAGCATTTCCCTAAATGGATGCTTAATGCCTCAAATTCCTCATTAATATACACCCAAGGAAGAGTTTACTTTTTTAAAAAATGGAAACAAATATATAGTAATCTGTTCACGTTAGCAAATTGTGGTTAGGTAAACTAAGTAAAAACATGGCCTTAAAAAATGTATATAGAAAATACAGCATAAGAACATTACCATGCAGAAATAATAATTAGCCCAAGTAATCCTGTACTTGGTGACTTTCAGCATTTTGGCAGGGGAAAGAATTTTTCTATGAAAGCAGCACAGTAAAAATCAAATGAAATGGCAGTACATCTAGTTTACATTGTTATTAAAACACACAGGCATTTTACTTTAATGGTCATGGGCTTAGTTCCAATGATTTCAAAATCAAAAAGCTAACTACTTGGATAGCAAATACATTTCATCTTTAAACTGTAGTTGCCCCTAATTTGAATAGTCAGAGAGAATCATCACACATTATCCCTATGTGTGTCCTCATGGCTTACTGGCTTTCAGTCCAATCAGATGAGAACACCCAGACTTTCATCTCTGGAAAAAAGATGGAAGTGGCTTGGAGTGAACTGAGTATTTCTGTGAGATTTTTGGAACTTTGAGACACTGAGATTCCAGCTGTAACCCTCAGAGTCACTACTAAGCTAAGTTTTTCATTTTAACTAGTTACGCTTTACATATGAGGTATTTCCCAAAAGCTCATATGTGAGACAAGGCAAGAAAGTTTAGAGGTAAAATGATTAGATTGCAATTATCTTAAACCTAATCAGTGCATCAATCCTCTGATAGGGATTAACTGAGTGGTGACTGTAGGCAGGTAGAGTGTGGCTGGAGAGGGTCAATGTGGGTGTGTCCTTGGGGTTTACATTTTGGGAACTGTCTCTCTCTGCTTTCTTGTTTCATATCCCCAGCTGCTTGTGTCCACCACACTTTTCTGCCATGATGTACTGTCTCACTGCAGGCCTCAAACCACTAAGTCAGCCATCTATGCACTGAGACCTCTGAAACTAGGAGTCCCAAATTAATTTCCTCCTCTAATTCTTATTGTCAGGTATTTTTTGGTCATGGCAACAAATAGGTGACTAAAATTCAAATCTGCATTGCAATTTAGGAATATCCTCGTCTAGGTTAGTTGGCAATATTCAATGATACATACAATAACTGTACACTGTATTGAGAACAATAGCAATATAACATAATGGTTGGGTACTCTAACTTGGTGATTCTCAAACTTTAATGTGTATAGAGTCATTTGGGGATCTTATTAAAATGTAGATCCTGATTCAATAGATCTTTAACCCAGGAGGTGATACTGATGATGCTGTTTACAGAGCAGATCTCCAAGTAGGCTAGAAGTTGCTGATGGGCTTCCTTTCTTTTAAACTACCTAAATACTCAGGGTTCAGTTGCACAGCCTAGTTTTGAAATTGTTCTTATATATATTCTATATAATTTTATATAAATGTGTTAGGAATGAATAATAAACTACATAATTATTAAATAATACTTAAAGGCATACTGATGAGGAATTAATTTTAATCCTTGATGATGTAACCTTTTAGCTGAGGTCATTTTACTCTTTCAAACAAACATTTAAGTCTGAACATATAAGATCCTGAACTACGGTGGTAAATACAGGAAAGAAAGACAACCACTGTTTCTGAAAAATAATGTGAATTGAAATCTAGTGATGACACTGATAACATCCTTAGAAACTAAAAGGATTATTTGTTTTAGAAATATAAAAATTAAATGATTATTCCCAATTCAGTTCCTTAACAAGATATCCATGTTTTTTCTTAAACTTCTATATTTCTCAATTCTTCATTATCTTAACTAATTTCTAATATATCAGAAAATAGATATTATAATTTTTGTATAACTAAAGAAGAAAGCACACTGGGTATAGAGTCAGTAAGTACAGATTTTCTTCTAATTCCTTTTACACATTAGTTAGGTGATCTTGACAATGTAAGAAATAATTTGTAATTTCCAATTTAATTTCATTTCCTAACAAAGCTTAAATGGAAAACTTTTAAAATGAGATAATGTGTAAAAATATCATAAATTTATCTGTGATCATGACAACCCTCATATAGAGGTTCAGTGCCAAATGAAAATGAGGACCTCATTCACAAGTTATTCGGTTCTGGGGATGTGTAGTTCAGTGGTAGAACAGAGACCCCAGACCTTCAAAGGAATTGTTAAGAATTTCAAGATGGCAATTAGAAGATATCAAATCACGAATGGAGCCCTTCTTTGTGTGGATTCCTGTGTGACTGCACATCAAATGTCCACGAGCAGTTCCTACCTACAAAATAATTGTAGTTACTAATCACCATATTAATAATTTTCATATAGCTAATACTCCATTGAGATATTATAACATGCAAGGCACACTTTGACTGCTTCAGTTACACAGAATCACTTACTCCTTTAGAAAGGAAAAAAAATGAAGTACTAGAACATTCAATATCTTATCTCAGGCCATGCAACTACCAAGTCTAGAAAGCCAGCATTTGTCTGATCCTAAAGGTCTATCTGATTCTAAAACCATCTACTTTAACTAATTTAATGCAATGAGTTCTCTATAGCAATCTATTCTTTTTTCCATTTTATTTGAATTTAGAAACTTAGGCTCAGAAAAATATTTGGACAATTCACTTAAAGTGACCTTGATTAGGTCATATACTTCCAACTAGTCCTCTGATATTCCTGGTACCTCACAAAAAATCTGGTATTGAGTACACAGTCATGTAATACACATGCAACTAAACTGAGCACCAGAGCCACCTGTGTTCAACAAAGAAAAAAATCTAATTTTCCTATTATTCAAAATACATGCTTCTGAATAATTGTTTTCATTTTAAAGAAATTAATTTGTTTTAAATGTTTCTCATTAGTGATGATTTTCCTGAAAAAAATACCATACACAAAAATAATTTTTAATTTTCTTCTAAAGATAAGCACTTAGATCTAAAGAGCTAACAGCCCAAGTATATCATCTCCTAGTAGAAATTAAGAAGAAATGCAAAATATTCATTTTGGATGAATTTCAGATTTTTTTTTCTTAATATGGCTTGGACTTGATAAAGTAACAAAGTTGTATGTCCTTGGACCTCTCTTTTCTATTTTCTTGATATCATTTTATTTTTTCCATTATTTTTTAATTCTGGGGATGGAACTAATTTATTGTGCCTTAGTTCCATATGGCACCATGTCCATTATAAAGCTGAGCAAAGAGGGTAACTCAGATTACTTTGTCACCTTCTCTTTACAATTATTATCAACTTCCTTAGCAGAGTTTATCACACTTCTGTATTTCCAGGCTAATTTTTCATACCTCACTTACAGAGATTGTATTGTAATTTTGTGTTTCTTTGTCTGGTTCTCCATCCAAATTCCTGAGTGCATTATCTTATTGATATGTCCCCAGACTCTATCACAGAATCTGGCACATACAAGGCATTGGTTAATATTGACTAATTGAAAGCATACATGCAAGAGTTAATGCATAAGCAAATGGGGCAATTCAAACAAGACACTCCAATGAGTGCTGAAATTAAGAGCAAATGTTCAGTTTTAGACATTGTTCATTATTGCTTTCTGCTGGGCTGAAAAATGTCATATTCTATAAAATGTATCAAGTTCTCAGAATTAAAATGTCATCAAACCCCCTACCAGACCATGTTATGCTAGCTTGATATTTGAAAGCACTACAATTACAATTCATTATGCCAACTGCTGATACAGTTCCAGGCTATGGGGCATCTGCTGAAAATGATGGGAAATAAAAATCTGTGGGTCCCCTGGAAGGGAGGTTGCTATGTTTAAAAAGCTAAAATCCAGGCAAGAACTCACCAGATGCTTTGTGGACTGAAGAGCTGAGTTCCAGTTCCTTGGGGACCTGAACAGATGGGACTCCCTGAACCCAATCTCGAAGAGGAGTGTCTATGGCAAGACGCCTGGTTTCTGCCCCAGTTGCTTATTTCCTTTGCCCCCAAGGCTACAATGCACAGAAGTGAACTTATTCTTTGCAATATATGAAGCTAATACTTTACAGAAATCCAGAAAATTCTTCCCAATGTGTTTTCTGTGCATACCTGTTTGTATGGTTGGCTACACAGTATAGAAAAGTATGGCAAGCCTTGTTATTTTATTTATGCCCTTAGAGGAGGAAGGTTATGCAGGCTGCCAAAGTGGGGATTAGGCTCACAGAGGTAACAGTTAAGTACCAATGAGAACTGTGGGGAGAAAATTCCACTGAAAGCTCATGTATAAGGAGGCACCTAAGAAATACCTTCTGCTGCTGCTTCTTACCCTTATGTCTCAGACCCTTCTCCAATATCCCAGGAATCTAGGCTGCATTTTGTTTTGTTTCGTTTGGTTTTCCCCCTGCAAGGTTCCTATGGAGCTCATTCCATCTAACTTTATAAAAAGACTGAGAACGTGGAAAAAGAAGTGAGATTACCCTATGGCATGGAAGCAATGTAGGGTAACAGTTAAGGGCAAGAGCTCTGTAGTTGGGTTACTTGAGTCTAAATCTTAGGTTTCTTATTTAGTAATTGTTTTCCCCTAGTTACCTAACTTCTGTTTCCATGTCTTCATTTGTCAGATAGGGATGGTATTAATGTGTAACACTGTCATGCTCAGAACAGAGGAAGCACTGAAAAGATGGTATATCCCTTTATGTGATCTAATAATAGAAGCAACACCTTATGGTTTGGATCTGAGGTATCCCCCAGAAGCTCATATGTGAGACAGTGCAGGAATGTTCAGAAGTGAAATGATTAGATCATAAGAGCTACAACCTAATTGGTAGATTAATTCACTTGACTGGATTAACCAGGTGGTAACTGTATGCAGGAAGAGTATGGCTGGAGGAAATGTGTCACTGGGAGTGGTCATCTGGGATTTATATTCCGTCCCTGGTGAGATGAGCTCTCTCTGATTACTGGCTGTCATGAGCTGGGATAATATGCTCTCCCATGTCCTTCTGCCATGATGTGCTGCCTCATCTTGGGCCCAGAGCAATGGAATTGGCTGGCGATGAACAGAACCTTTCAAACCATGAGCCAAAATAAACTTCCTCCTCTAAGTTGCTCTTATTGGGTATTTTAGTTGCAGCATTGCCAAGCTGACTAAAACACAATACTAAAAATAAAATACCAGAAACCCACCAAAGATAGTTTGTTCTCTCATAACTGTCTGATATGTTTGAAACGCTGAATATCAAATTATTTCACACAATTTCATTAATTTTTCAAAAATAAAACATTGTTCTACTGTGTTCCTGATGTCCGCAGGCATAGGCCTATCCAGTAACTTACTGGATGTTATGAATATTATCTTATTATATGAGAAATTTAAAAATGCTTAATATAGTATTATTATTACTCTGGAATGTGCTAACTCCCTTATCCTTCCAAGGAGAGCTCTGAATTTCAATGTCCATTTGTATAGTGCCCAGTGCAATCAGAGGTACCCTGAAGTGTATCTGACTGGGATTGGTTTGGAAGATCTGATTCAAGCAATGTGCTCTACTAGTAGTAGTCAGCTCATGGATGGAAAATTAAGGTCAGAGCCTACCTCTACCACTCACAGTCGTGGGTTCTGCTGAGATCTCAGAGTCCTCATTTGTATAATGGAATTATTATTATTACCTCATGTGGATTCCTAGGAAATATGCTAAAGGGAAAGTGGGATTTCTGGGCTTTACTATCCTGGAAATTAAAGGAGGCAAATGTAATTGGTCTCCACCTGCATTTTAGTGTTGACACTTTATTACAGCAGAAGAGATGAAATACACTATTTTCAAGATAGGGAAAAAGGGAATCAGGTCTGTGATAAACCAGTTTATGCCACATTAGGAGTTGTCTAATTATTTGACATTATCACAAAGACCATCTTAAACACCATGTTAATGTTTTAAAAGCAAAACTGCCATCTTCCATGTTTTAAATCGGGCAGAGAAAATTTCTTTTCTTTCTAGACCTGAACGTCTGTGAGAAAACTGTAATCCTACTTGCCTACTTTCTAGCTGGGCTGAAGCAGACTGTCTGGGTCAGTAAACCAAGACCCTAGTTCCAGAAAAGCAGCCCAGAGTAGCAAGAGAATTGTCATTCATCTTCCAGGTCAATGGAGCAGCCCAAGAACTTAGCCTAAATGTATACTGTAGCTATTGTTAAGAAGATGAAGATAGCTGTTCTTTGAGTTAGCTCTCTCCAGCTGAAACAATGAAATGACATATAGTGAATATCTGACCCAGAATGGAAACTTGTACTATGAAAGGTAGCTTGTAGCCACAATGTCAAATAGCTGATCAAAGATTGAACATGCTTTGTCAGTTAGGTCAATGCACAAGTCCTTATGTTAAGGGAATCCCTTTGAATTTTCTTATAGGATATTAACCTTGTTTTACATTTCCAAAACCCACCTTCAAAGGATTCATTCAAGTGAGTCAAGTGAGAACATATGACCACTCAGAATCAAGGCAGTACTACCTGTAGTTATATAGTATCTCAAGTAAAAGGAGAATCTTTAGGAAAAAGCAGAGTAGGGGAGCAAAAAGTAACTCTCTTCCCTAAAGAGGAAATGAAACACCTGGGACGGTCAATATAAAGGAATCGTAAAATTCTACCAACCAACACGTAGACTGTGACAACAGAATAACAGAGAAAAGGCAGAAAGTCAACTTCAACAAGGAATCTAGGAGAAATGAAAACCTGGGGATACATTGTTTAATCCTGACTTTGGAACCCAAATGGGAAGTTTCTCTGCTAACTCAAGAAGTCATCTATTCTCACAAGTGAAGCAACTCACAGACGTCATCTAAGACTTCCTCATCCTCCAAGTTCCTGCAAGGCCATTTCTCCAATAAGTCACACAGCCTTGCACTTCAAAACTGGGCAGATAACCTGCATTACATATTTTCTCACGAATTTTTGTTCTTCCATGCAAATGGAAATTACTCTACTTCTCTTTGAACAAAGAGAGCACAAAAAGAGACCCAAAAACAAATTTGATGAGCTGGGTTCACCACAAAAGATGATAAATTGAGAATCCATCACAATTTTCTTAAGTTCTTTGTTGTCCAAAAGAGGATAGATAAGGATTTTCACTAAGGAAACACTTCCCCCCTTTTCAGGATTAATGAGGGTACATTGGAGAAATTAGGGTATGTCCACTGCCAGTGGCAGAGGGGACCATCCTGATTACATTCAGGAATCAACTCCCCCCCACCCCACCCCAGTGAGGCAAAAGACTTACATCAGACTGGATATTTTTTTGAACCTCATCTACCTCTTAGCATCTTACAAATTTTGAGTGATAAAACACTCTAAGTGTAATTAAAGGCTGAGCTGACCTAATTAAGTTGATGAAATTTTCAGTAGGGATTTAATTCCCTCTCGCATTTCACTCATTTTTTTCTTCCTCTACAATCCTCCTTTAGGCTAATTCTGAGCAATTTTTAGTGGCAGCATTTTAAATTACCTCACACAGGTAGTGTCTCTATTGAAACACAACTGGTAGCAAAATCTCCAGCAGGTACAGGAAGGCTAAAAACAAACTTCAAATGAAGAACTCTAAGGTGTTCTATTGAATACACAACCCTTTCCTACTTCTCCAGTTTCCTTTCATCACTAACAAACTATGATGCATAGTGTCTACCCTGTAGGAGGGAAATAGGTATTTTAAAACATTTTGGTATTTTCAAGACACAAGAGACTAAGAAATACACAATAGCAGGAACAGTTTTTCTTTTCTTTTTCTTTTTCTTTTTTTTTTTTTTTTTT
>NW_025999977.1:20126449-20131198 GCF_001458135.2 Marmota marmota marmota | reverse complement strand
GGTTGGTTCCACAGTCTAGCTATTGTGAATTGGCCTGCTATGATCATTGATGTGGCAGTATCCCTATAGTACTCTCTTTTAAGATCCTCAGGGAATAGTCCGAGGAGGGCGATAGCTGGGTCAAATGGTGGATCCATTCCCAGCTTTCCCAGGTATCTCCATACTGCTTTCCAGATTGGCCTTACCAATTTGCAGTCCCACCAGCAGTGTACAAGTGTACCCTTTTCCCCACATCCTCGCCAACGCTTATTGTTGTTTGACTTCATAATGGCTGCCAATCTTACTGGAGTGAGATGGTATCTTAGGGTGGTTTTGATTTGCATTTCTCTGACTGCTAGAGATGGTGAGCATTTTTTATGAAAGCAATTTTCAGTGAACTCAAACATTTATTCACAGGTTTTTTGATTTATTTATGATGAAAATATATTTTTTAAAAACTTATTTTGATCCTCATTTTAAACAGAATACTATATGAATTTCAGGTTGGGTTTTATCAAATTTTTTTATAACTGATTTTATTTTGGAATTTGATAATCACCTTTTAAATATTAACTTTCTTACTGAGCATCAAGTCTCCTAAGTGCAATTCCAGCCTCGTTTCACAGTTAAAAAAAAAAAAAAAGTGCCGTGGAAGGGAAGAACCAAGTTGCTATGGTGCTTTCAATGAAAACTAGACCTCAGGTTGTTTAAAAATGTTAAGCAATTTCCTTTTTCACTTTAATTTGTTTTTTGGAGGGGTGATGGGTACCAGGGATCGAACTCAGGGGTACTTGACCACTGAGCCACATTCCCAGCCCTATTTTGTATTTTATTTATTTAGAGATGATAGGGTTTCACTGAGTTACTAGCGCCTCACTGTTGCTGAAGCTGGTTTTGAACTTGTGATTCTCCTGCCTCAGCCTCCAGAGCTACTGGGATTATAAGTGTGCACCACCACACCTGGCTTCACTTTAATCTTCAAAGAATGAAGATATGAAGCTGTAAGACCTGCAGGTCATTTCTCTTTTTATACTATGGGTGTCACTGTTTACAATGAAACAGACTCATCTCATCCAACATATTTCATTTGTTAGGATTCTGTGTTTTTATCCTGCCTTATCACTTTATAGCTTTTGGTCAAGTGACTCTTCTAAGTCTGTTTCCTCACTTCTAGGATTTTTTTCTTTTCCAACACTCCCAAATTTCTTCTGTGACCTCAGACAAGGTGTCCTTAGACTCTCCCAGGACTGTTTAGTCTAACAGAAACTATATATTGGATTGAAAATAAAAATATAATGAGCCAATAAAAGAAGCTATAATTAAAAAATCACACAGGCATGTGTTGCAGGCTGCGAAGTCTAAACCAGAGTTCAGGACAATTTACAAAGGCTTATTGTTAAGAGATTCTATATAAATGAACATTGGTATATTTCAATCTTTTCAGTAAGTACAAGGCTGACCTCTATGAAATAAGTTGATTTAATTCAAAACCTGTGATACTTTGTCACTATTTTATCATAAACTGGTAAAGCAGGGAATTCTAAGTAGCAGTTCAGACATGGAAGGAAAGCATGAACTATCAAAAAGTTCTACAACTAAAACATGTTTTGATACATAGGCTGAATATGTGTATATCCTTCCAACTTTTACTGTTAAGAGGAAATAAGTGAGAGAGATTATACAAGTGAATAAAATCCAGCAGTATTTGTGGCAATGGAACAAATACTGTGGAAAGGAGAGAAGTGGGAAGAGCCCTTTCCATTATGAGGACTGATTTGTATCCAAAATCCATAGCAGGAATATGCATGACACCTCCTTCGAGGGACTTAGGAGCTGCCAGGTAAAAGTCACTTAGAAGACCACTTGACTTCTAGCTTTTGCAGTTTTTGTGGTTCAGTTAATATAGAAAAAGGTGAATACTAAGGTAAATCAACTCATACACATTTAAACATTAAAGATGTTCCTCTGAAGCACAGTTTAATTGGAAACTGTTGTTTCAGATTAAAGCAATTAACTGCAGCTTAATACCCACAAAATTTGCCTTCTCTCTGCTGAGAACTGGCAGAAGACTAGGTGTCTCAGTTGAACTCAGTCATCACAGAAATCCTCATTTTATTACAGAATGCCCCAAAAAGCCCTTGAGTTAGATTTCCAATTCTGGGAAATTGGAATGGGAATTGGATTCCCATTCCCTTTTCCAATCAATCTATAGCAAGGTTAACTTTGATAGATAAAGCAAGGCTTTATCTAGTTTTATCTAGCTGACCCAATTCATAATGAAAGTAAGGAACATGGATGGTATGGGTGTTTGGGGGTAGGGTTCTTCCCGCCACTTCCCATCACCAGAAAAGGGTCTTAGAATGTTCTTAGAAAGTCTAACTATGTTTTTACAATGTTTCTTCCTAACCTGAAATACACTGTCCATCCCCTGACTGCCCAAATCTTAGCATTCTTCCAGACTCTCACATTCTCTTTCATGTGTCTTCCTGATTTGCTACAACTCTCATTGCACCTCACCTTCTCTTTAATTGAAGTGAGTATAACTACCATACAATTTAATGCCTCATGCCTCATAGTCTACTAGATATTTCTATATATTGTTTTCCTTTATAGTAAACTTGAGGGTATGTGCAGTCTTACATGACAATGACCCTAATGAAAATAATACGATGGGACCTGGGATGTTATTGCAGTTCAGAGGACAAAGGGCTCTGAAATTGGACTTCTCTGCCTTGAACTCCACTTATGAGCTTACTTATCAGCGTGGGGCCTTCCTCAAGGAACTCACCTGCCCCGCACCTCTATTTCTTTGTTTTAAAACATGCAGATAATAAAATTACTACCTACTAATGTAAAAGTCCCTGAAAAGCTCTTAGGAAAGTACTAAGCACAAGGTAAGAACTCTGAAAATGTACTGTTTCCCTCATAATGATAACAGTAATTATTTTAAATAGTTCATTATTACCTATAGAGCACAACATAGGCCTAGGTCATACTACGTATCTGTAAAGTGTCAAACTTACCCCTGAGAGTCAATCAACCACTCCAATCCCAGAGTATGGGTAGATCCAGCCTTTCAGAAATATGTCTCCTTGTTGTTTGTTATGACTCTAGAATTTTTAAGTCCCCTGGAGGACTGTTCTCTCTGTACACACATAATGGGGAATGACACACACAGTGTCACATGGAAGATAGGCAAAGATACCCAGCAGTGACTGTTTTTCACTGATGCTTACGTGAGTCAAGCTTATATGATTAAAATATTTTCCTTAGAATCAGCCAAACTATGTCTTTTTTTGGTCAACAGCATTTACAGCTAAATAATTAGTCAATTCAAAATTATTTCACTTTAGGTTTTAAAATCTATTAAATCACAGTTGAAAAATATAGGAAGAACGTCTGGTTTTAGTAGCCAGAAGAAATTGGGCTGTGACTGAGTGGGAATAAATGGTAGCTGTTATGCAAAATATTTATACAATTAAAATTCAAGGTCTTTCTGATCTTTCTCCAGATCCCAACAAATTCTAATCCTATAACACATTACAGTGGACCATGACAGCTAAGAATGAGAAATGAAATTATTACCTTTCATTTTTTTTTTAACTTTTCTCAGGTAAATATCAGGTAAACTGGCCACATCACGAATGACACAGTTTTACTCCCTTCAGAATATACTTAAAATAAAGAACAAAAGTATTTCATTGTACAGAGTCATTTTTGTTTTTTGTTTATTTGCTTGTTTTGGTTTGGTTTATGTACTCTTAGCTTTTTAAAAAAATTTTTCCTTCCTTTTTCCTTTAACTCTCCAACAAGTCACCACTATATACATAACACCTAAGGCGTTTCTAGAAATGAGCAATTAAGTCCTTCAGTGGAATTTAGACCCAATGTCTTTTTTAAATCTGATTTTCTTTTATAGCTAATATAGTATCGCCCAAGCACATCTCCACTGTGAATTACTTACAGGCTAGGAAGAAGGGGAAGTTAATTCCTTCATAATGCTCTCCAGGCTGCCCCTCCCCCCAACCCTACATAAACCACAGTAGAGGATGCAATTTAAGGGTATGCCATTTGACTCTGGGAACATCAGGTCTTCAGCAAAGGTGCTTTCAGTCCGGATCTGAAATGATGAGATCATGAATTAGGAATGATACTGGTGACCGCGATATTTACCTCTTTGAGACAGCCCATAAAGTTGTTACTGACTGGTGACCCTGGGAGGTCGGCTGTGCTGGGACTGCCTCCAACATAGAAAAAGTCATCAGAACCCAGCATGGTATAATCTTCTTGCGTGTAGCCCGTTGTGGTAAGAATCCCATCCACAGATATTGTCACCTAGATAACAAAGCACAGGGAAAGGACACGCTATACTCAGACCTAGATACTGTAATCCTGGGATATGCCTGTTTTGTGTTTTGTTTTGTCTTATTTTTTTTTCTTTTCTTTTTTTCTTTTTTTTTTTCGTTTTGCTTTTTTGCTTTCTTTTTTTCTTTTTTTTCTTGTTTGGTTTTTAGTTTTAGATCCTATGGTCTGGAACCCATTTTCCATTGTCTGTTTAAATTGTGTGTGTCTTCCTGATTCAATCTGGGCAGATCGTATGACTTTAAGAAATTTTGTCGATATCTTTCACTATCTTCTATTTTATTGGAATATAGGGTTTCAAAAATACTTCTAATTATCTTCTGTATTTCTGTAGTGTCTGTTGTGATATTGCCTTTTTTCATCCCGTAGAGACGGAGTGGTCGGCGTCTCTCAAGGCACACAGGGGAT
>NW_025999977.1:20109926-20125855 GCF_001458135.2 Marmota marmota marmota | reverse complement strand
TTTGTTTGATTTTTTGCTTTTCTTTCTTTTTATTTTTCTTTCATTTTTTTTTCCTTTTTTTTTTTTTGTTTTGCTTTTTTGCTTTCTTTTTTTTTCTTTTTTTTTTCTGTTTGGTTTTTAGTTTTAGACCTATGGCGGAACCCATTTTCATGTCTGTTTGAGGTTTATTCTTGGATTCTATTCAACTAGTCCTAAGAGATCTAAGCTAGTTAGAGAGTTAACTGATTATTGAACTAGTGTCAGCATCATCCCTACTGCAACTTAAAAGTTATTTAGCAGACACAAAAATGGTGTTAGTAAAATGCTTCCTAGGTTAGTTTTGCTGGTGTACATATTAGTAAAGTTTAGTCGTCTGTTATTCACTAATCACAACGTGCACCTTGTTAACATAAAAGGCGCAAGCTATTTCCAGCAACGTCACTATTTGCACTATTGAGCAGCAACTGTTCAGCATGCAAGTGCCTAAAGTCCATGCCAAAGGAGGAGGGAAGGCAAAACAACCAGTAGAAGCAGCACACGCTGATGTGCACATGCAGGAGGTACAGTACAGTTCAGAAAGGAAAGGAAAGAAAACGGGGAGAACCAAAGGAAACAATAACTGCTTTGTGATGACGTAAAGATGAGTGGGTGTGGCATCTCCAACATTCCCAAATCAAGTTTCCATGCCATGCATCATGAATGGTTAGAGACTGGCTGAGCCTGCGGTCACTCAGGCCAGCCACCATTTGTCTTATCCCGTGTTAACCACAGCTGGATGCAAAAAACGTTCGAAACGTTAACGATGCCCCTACAGGTGAGTTGGAAAACAGAAGTTGACGGGAACAGGTAAAAAATAAGAAAGTCAACAACGGATGAAAAGAAGGAGGTCAAAGTAAGCAGAAGAGTACCAACCGCAGTTCCTCTTTTGTTAATGATGTCTACAGTTAAAGAAAGAAAGAAAACACACGGCAAACCCAAAATAAGAAACAATTAGAATGATATCTACCGAACAATGTAGTTTGTTTACCATAGCGTGTCCAATGCCTGAGTGCTTTGTGGAGAAGGGGGGAGAAAGGAAATTAAAAACTGTGAACAGAATAACGATCGTTACTTAAAAAATATGATGGTCTCTACCATGTTAGTACATTTTTTTTGATTCAGGTAACGGTTAGTAGAATGAAACATTCCATGAATGACATGTTAGTTATTAAGCATGTTAGTAACATAGAAAAAGGGCAAAAAAATTTTACAAGAAAAAAGCAGACTAACAAATAGGCCTCCCACAGAGGTAATACTTTTTTTCCTGCCATTATGGTTCACATCTGGCTACTAGACAGAAACAGACACAGCAATGTTCCCTTTGTCTTCCTGAGTATATCTGAGAGACGTTGTAGAAGTCTAAAAGGGATTCAAAGGCCTGAAAGCTCATCCACTGACCACTGCCGCCCTAGGCCCATAATTGATCCCTCCCCCCACCCTGGCCCACCCCAGCCCAGCAAATTAGTAGGAATCGGTTGGCATTGCCCTACTACTCAATTTTACAGCATACAAGGAACTGCTCCTCAACTCCAAAACTTCCTTCGGTCATATTGATGGACTTTAGGGTCACAGTTTACTGCAATGAAACAAAGCAAAGATCCTGACACATAGAATGAGTAGAATGGATTTGTTTTTTAATCTGTCCTGCCACACATGCACCCCGGCTCTGTAACTCCTATTTCCTTTTTAGCTATCAATTCACAGTTTATAGTTTTGTTAACCTGAGCAAAGGCAAATCTAGAAAGTGGGCTCCTCAAGACCCACCCTTCCTTCTGTGCTTCTCTCAAATGAGCCTCCGGTCTCTTGGTGAGTATCTGAGAGAAAAAAAAATAAAAAAAAGGAAAAACCAAAGAGACAGACTTACAGGAAACCTGTGTTTGGCAGCTATACTGATGGGGTGGGGGGGTGGGGGCACCATCTCCCAAGGCAGTTGTGAAGCATGCAGGGTCCCTCCCATGTCAACAGGCATCTCAAAGGTGTTTGGGGGCTCTCAAGAATCTTTTCAGTGTTACTTGTCTGCTTTAACTAAACTAAACCTCCACTCCTAAAGCTCTCTTTTGCTTCTCTAGCTCAGAGCTTAAGCCTTTCAGAAGCAGGAAAGAAAAGGTTAGAGAGTTAACAGCTCAGAAAGAGAAGGCTGTTTTAGTAAAGGAAAACCAGAGACATTCCAGTCATTCTGCAACTGTTTAGAGAAATGACAAATATGTTAGGGATATTAGTCTGAGATCAGCATGTACCGCAAAATAATTAGTCACTGTCAACACTTAACAAAATGATACATTGTAATATCATAAAATTTCAAATAATAACCAAAACTTATAATGATCAATATATAGATAATCTATTTACTTTCATCTCTATATATACTGTAATAATATATCTCAGTTAAAAACATACAGTATATGTAGACCCACAGGTTTAGTGAAGAATCGGTATTGTCCTGGTATATAGCCTTTTGTAGGAATGTTTAAAATATAATCAAATAGAAAAGGGCACCTAGAAGATGAACTGGTCTCTCCAGAATCATTTGGAGTTTAACTTAAAGTGTCTGTGCTAAAAATAAAAAAAAATCTTCATAAAAAGAATCTTTGGAAGAGATATAAACCCCAAAAGTTATTTTTCCCCTCAGGGACTTTTCTTATTCCCATCTTTGGGGTGGAAGTGAGGAGGGAGTAGGGATTGATACAATCCCAAGTTACAAACACTGTTTTGTTTTGTTTTGTTTTTTTACTACAAAAAAGGAACTGTGATTTAATGACCCCAATGTGCATGCTTCCAAATGATCACTATGGAAACTATAATTTAAAATCAAACAAACAAAAAAATCAAAAACACAACAAAATCACACACATCACAGGAAGGGCAGGTCGCAGGGGTATCCTTGCAGCCCTTTGGGAAATTGTCATATGTCACCTGTATCAAAATAGCCCTTGGGCCCCCAGAACTTTCTAGATATGCCCCTGCTCAAGTATGGCAGGAAGATTCATCTCAGGAGAAAAAGCTAAATTTTAAGCAACTCTGAGGAGCCCTGACTCATGTTGTTAGGTTTTCAAGTACCACACACACAGCTGTAGCGAGAAACAAAGCCAGTTACTCTCTTATCCACTGCGCTGTTACCTGACGCAGATTCCTGGTGACTTTCACATCATGCCAGGCATTATCATTAAACTTTCCATTCACGGGCTCCACTAGTGCTTCAAAGGCCCCTGATCCCAAATTAATGACCAGAGAGACAGCTCCATTTTTCAGGGCAAGATTGACATAATCTGCTGATTTCCCGGTGTGAAGCATGAGTCCATTCCTCTGAAGGGTTTTAAAGGACAGAGTTATTTCATCGCTGCTGCTTTGAATGGGGTTTTGAGACAAGTCGTAGCAGAAGTATTCAGATCCCTTGAAAGTGGCAATGTATTCTTCTTTTCCTAGAGGAAAACAGATAGATAGATGCATAAGTAAAGGTACACACTATGCAGATCAGCAGATCTTAACAAAAACAATAACTAATCAGGCCCCAAATGAACTCTTTGCCTAATTAACATTCACAACAAGAGCCCTGCCAAAGAGTCCAATAGTGCTGTAGGTGGCAGTATATTTTTAATAAACCTCCTCAGCTATTGGGCCATCAACTATAGTAGCAGCTAAAAGTGACATTCTTGAAAATTCAATTAATTTTTAAGTATCACTGCAAGAGCTCTGATCAGAGAAAGCAGCTCTGTGATCTCTCCAGGGCATGAATCAGGTACCATAAATGCATATTAGATGGTTCCACTGTGCTGGCACCAATGGATCCCAACATGTTTGCCACATTCTCTCCGTCTAACTGAGGAGTTATTTTAATTTTCAGTGAAACATTTATATTCAAAGATTTTTTTTTTCAGTGAAGGGCCACATATTTCTATCACTATGAGGCCATAACAAATTATCTGTTAAGGGGAAGGAAAAAAAATTATTTGATCTGGGGGTAAATCTCTCCCATAGAGAATATATATTTCCGCCCCTGGATGGAGGGAACAGTGACAGAAAGTCTAATGGAGTCAGCTGAATCGTTAATTCATTCCCTGGTCTCATCAAGCAGATGGTAAGGCTGCCTTTTATGAGACTGGTAAGAATTCTAGCACATCATCTTGGGACAGCCTGTAAATGAAGTCTTAACATCTCCTATGTATCTCAGTCTTCGCTATATTTAGGATTAGCAATGCGGATCCCACAAGATGCTACACAGATAAAACAGAAATGTGGTTCTTTGGAAAGAGCAGTTTTCTCCCTGATGAAGTGAGTTTAACCAAAGGAAGAATGTAAGCCAAAAGCTCCTTTGACTTGCTAGGCAAAGATGATAGTGTGCCAAGAAAAATAAGATTGTATGGTTGGAAATCAGCTTGCAGTAAACTATAAACATAGAATTATAAGTGATAATGCAGGAATTTAATCTGTTCCACTGGTAACATAGTTTTGCTGTTATGGCCACTGGAGGGTTTGTATACCAGCAGGCATTCCACTCTTCTCCTGAGAACAGGTTTTTACTTCAGGACTATTTTCATTTGGTAACTTATATCTTGGAATCTGAGCTCAAATCAAGGTTTCAACTCCTCTGTGCCAGATGACTTGAGTTCCTGAATGAAGAAACAAGTCATAGTGGCCATAGATAGCCAAGCCATGGCACTGCGTAAGACCATAAGTCAGCACTAGGGATGTTCACAAGGGATTGAACCCTGTTACAATAGTCATGGACTATTGATAAATAATGAAGACTAGCAGTCAGGTCCAACACACAATGTTCAGAGTAAGAGTCATAGGAAAGACAGCTTGATCTATACCAGTGGGTCCCTCCCCTTCAAATATTCAAACTACAGGTTGTTCATGCTGCAATATTAAAGACCAGTACTGATTTGGGATAAAGAGTGGCCATAGCTAACCTCATTTCTATATCAGAATGTTTACAGTAAAGGTGTCTGCTTCCCTGGTCAGTTCAATATGATTAAGATTAGGCACCAACACAACTAAATATAACTGTAATATGAGGGGGAGAGATGATCCAAAATATGAGTTTAGATTGCAAGTTGGCCACTTGTTGTGACTGGGAGCAATTATCTTCCCAAGTTCCACTTTCTGAAACTGGTGAGTGACACTGAACTTTGGGGATTGGTATGAAGATAAAATGAGACATTCAGCACAAGCATCTGGTAAAGCTGATGAATGGCAGATGCCTTTCTCCTTGTCTACTTAAAGGGAAAAGTGTGATAAATGATCTAAAACAAAGAACATAAGCCATACTAATGAAATCCAGAATATACTCTTTAAGATCAGAAATGGAAAAGGATTTCCACTATCAAAATTTCTACCCAATACCATATTTGAAATTGCAGCTATTACAGAAAGACAAGAAAATATATGAACAGTATAAAGATTATAAGAGATAAAAATAACATCACATTAGCAAATATGGCTGTATAAACTGAAAGACCAAAATGATCTACAAATATCACTTGGCTTAATAAGATATTTTAGAGAGATTGTGGGGTTCTATATTGTGGGGATAATCAATGTTTTAACATATATAAGTAGATGTATAGATTCAATAAAATTCCAATAAAAATCTCAATGAATTTTAAAAATTAATGTGAAATGTTGATTCTATAGGCAAAACAAAGTGTGTAAAATAACTAAAATATTCCAGAGAAAGATGAAGCAAGTTGCCTGTATAAAGATGGACATTTATGATGAAATTGTGACAATTACTAGTATATATTAAGAGGAGAATAAAGATAAGCTAAAATACTCCTAAGTATATGAAAAACAATTTATATTGATTCAGACACTGAAGATAATGAGCAAAGGATAGATTTGCCAATAAATGATGCTGAGACATCTGGTCATCTAGATAAACAAAGTGAAATTGGATCTTTACATCATTGTATCACAAAAACCAATTATATCTGGACTAAGGATATATTTAAAAAAACAAACAAACATGTAAATGTTTAGTAGGATTTATACAACAGGCATAAAAGGTACTAAAGGTATTAATAAATTCATCCACATTAAAATTAAGAAAATCTGTTTTTCAATAAAGAGTAAGAGGTTATATGAAAAGATGAGTGCAAACGTTTTCATTTCATATTAATCAATAATGTAGGATCTGGCAAGTACCCCAATAAATCAATATGAAAAAAGACAAAGGGAGAAAAGGAAAAAAGAACTGTTGAGAATTTCATAGGAAAAAAGATAAATGTGGCCTATGGATAAATGAAAAATAAGCAATCCTACCAATATTCAAAGAAAGGCAAAAAACAAATTATATACAGATTGCATATCACAGCCACAAAACTGACCAAAATTAAAAAGAAAATATAGAAAGATCCCAGATTTGGGCAAACCCATTGATATTCATTCTTCTCTACCGTTGTTGAGAGCATGGGCAAGATAAAAACTGGCCAGCTGCTCTGGGCTCCGCTTGGCCTTATGCATAGTCCCATGGTTATTTGTCAGAGGATAAAGAATTTGGGGTCTCAGTCTTTAGAAAAGCATCAATAAAGATACTATTCTCTAGTGTTTTTCACTCATTTCTCCATACTAATTGTTCTGTTTTTGATGATAAGTCATTATGAGGATTCTGGTTTATCAATATATACATACATCCTCCTTGGTGAGACCTACTTTTCTAACGATGACATTTGTAACAATTTTTCCTCCTACTGAATACTCAGAGCAGATCTCTGTGCCAGTGGAAGCATTACAGACCCTCCTCCAGCTCAACCCCTGCATTTCTGTTATTAAGAAAATGAAGCCCATCAGGTTTAAACAACTGTCAATTTCATAAAACGTGCCTGTAGCAGAGCTAGACTACCAATCCAGTTTCTGTCTGATATGCCAGGCCCCCTGTAGGAAGGTCAGAGGGTAGTGCCAGATAGCATTCAGAAAGCTAGGGGGAAAAAAATGACAAACTATGTGTTTGTAGTAAGAAAATAATAATTATGTTTAGTCTACCTGTTTAATAAGGCTGGAAAGCATATAATATATTCAGAAAGCATCCACTTAAATAACTGAATAAGTTTTGGGAATTGAAGAGGTTTGGTATATTTAAAGGCTATAGCATTTTATCCAAGAGACCTCATGCCATTACAAGTCTGTGTAACTCAGAATGAATTATTTAAAAAAAAAAAAGAAAGAAAAGGATTGCTTTGACAGATAATGTGGCAGAGCCAGGGGGAGAACACTACCCAGAGTTGCACTTCATTAGGTCATGAGCTCTGAAGTGTATGAGTGTTGATGTATTTTAACACTACATTTCTGTTACTTCAAAATGAAAATATACCACATATGTTGTTTAATTACAAATTTAGGTAATTCACATTTGCATTAAATGTAATTACATAGTTTTAGAAAAATTTACATTTTGTAATATGCAATTATCTTAAAATGCCATAAATGATTCATGAAGCTAAGCAGGAAATTTTTTTTCCTTGTTCCCTTTCATAAAAGAACATACATACTACATGAAAATACAAAATCACTTTATTTTCTATAGTATAAGAGGATTATATTGTTTTGAGCTCTTTGCTACCTTAACGTTTTTGTCATTAAAACTTGTGCCATATCATATGCAAATGCCAAGGAGCACAGTGAAGTATTTATGCTTTTGTATGGAGCTCTTAATGAATAGGTCTAGGTCAATTTTAAAATGCAATTCTCAAATACCTTATATGTGTTAAAACAATAAAAATGAAAAAGAAATTAGACCCACAGCCATGCATATGTCAAAAAATACTTACATCCAAGATACATAAAGAACTTATACAAATTAATAATAAAAAGTTAGACAATAGGGAAAGTAGAAAAATACTTGAGCACTCTTAAATAAAAGAACATTAATGTGAAAAGATATTTAATTTCATTAGGTCCTCAGAGAAATACAAATTAAATCATAATGAAATGTGATCATATTCCACCAGAATGAATAAAATGAAAAAGACAAAAAAAATACAAAGAGTGAGGGTGGGGAGCAGTTGACACTCTCATAGAATGTTAGTGGGAATAACTTCAGGAAATTGACATTATCTTTTAAGGCAGAACATAGGTCTAACCTATGAATCTTACTCATAAGCTTATATATAAGAAAAATGCATATATAGATCATCAGGATAATAATATACCAGAATGTTTGTAGTGACAGCCTACATAATAACCTCAAATTGACCAGTACTGAAATAATAATTTATGGTAGAAAAGATAAACAGATTGAAGTAGAGTCACTCAATGGAATATTAAACATCAGTGAGAATATATGCTATACAATTACTTGTAGATATATGAATAAATCCCACAGTAATAATGATGAGTAAACTTCATCCCATTTTGCAAAAGTTTAAGCACAAGGCAAACTATGCTGTTGAAAATTAAGGTAATAGCTACCTTTTGTGGAGATAGTGAGGAAGGAAGGTGAGAAGGACTCTGTGGTGCTAGTAATATTCTGCTCTGGATTTGGTTGTTAGCTACAGGTATGTTCACAGTGAAGACAACCCACATAGCTGTATACTTATGATATATGCACTCCTTGGTATGTTTACTGTGTAAATATTAAATAATCTGAATGGGCACAGACAGAACTAACGTGATTATTATTCTCCTGATCAATAAGATGATATGAATAAGACACTGTTCTTATTAATGCTTCTATTATAAGTAAAAACTAATCACAGTGGTAATAATTTTAATTGTCATGATTTAAAGCTTTTTAATGCGTATTAATATCCCTTAATATCATTTGATCTTCATACTAACTTCATAAGATTTAGAAAACATAGGCTGCATGGATGTAAAAATTATGTTGATTAAGGACTGATATCAAAATGAAGAGAGTCCTTGAATGGTGGTGGCCTGAATAAATGCATCCCTTCTCATACCAGAATCACTGATTTCTGCTTCATGGGAAGGACTATTAATCAAGAGATTGAATGGCTTCCCAAGTTGATATAGAAATTAATTCTTAAGATAAGGCCCCTTCTTTTTTCCTGTGCATGGGGCACACTCTTATGAATTTGATTTTACATTTCTATAGCCTCCAAGTTCACTGAACTTCAGCAAATAATCTATAAGCAAATTACCCTACATTTGAAGGACAAGGATGCCCATGGGCAGAAAGAGGGCCCATGGTCCCCATTGCATGAAGAATGTCTGTTTTCCTGCATTATTATTCTTGATTGCTTTTCTTTTTTCATCTAATCCCAAATAACACAGATCTGTAAGCCTTCACTATAATTGTGAATTTCTAAGATTGCTTTCAGCCCAAAAGAAGCCAAAAGTCAATAAATGAAAAATATATATATATAAAATAAAAACACTTGAATGAAAGATGTGATTCACTTATTTTTTTCCTTCAGAAGAAAATACACAAGAACATTTTACCAAAAAACAAAGGCACACACTTGAAGTTTACATTATTAAATTAAATAATAAGCCTGGGTATCTTCAGACTATAAAGATCAAATAAATTTAGAAAAACAGAAAAGTTTGTCTACTGAAACTCATGCCAGGATAAAACTTCAGTCTCTAAGAAATTTACCAAGAAATCACATCATTTTATTTGCCACAACCCTCTGCAGTTTAGGAATTAAAACAATGGATTGATTACTCTATGGAAACAGTGTTACTTGAAAGGAAGAGTAGTTCAGTCTTGTCTTAGATTTTCAACTGACACAAAGTTATAAAGCATTCTGAAATCCTTAAATGTGATTCAACCTAGTAAATGATGAGGCTAACTTCTACTATTTGGCAGTAAGAAATCATGTTTTATAAAGTATCCATTCAAGGTTTTATTCACATTAGATAGACTCTGAAGCAAGCAATTTGAAAATAAACGGCCAAGCTTCCATGAAATAACCCTAAGGTAGGGGTAAACTCTTGATGATAAATTTGAAGTCATCAAAAAAGAAAAGCTGGGGTTGTGGTTGGTGGTAGCATGCTTGGCTTGCATGCATGGTGCACTGGGTTTGATCCTCAGCACTACATAAGCAAGTAAAACAAAGGTATTGTGCCTGTCTACAACCTACAACTAAAAGAAAACAAAAAAAAGAAGAAAAGTAAAGAAGACTTACATATTATTTAGTCCAATGTCCTCATTTATTTAATAGGTTGAGGGCCCAACAGCAAAATTACAGTCATAGCTACTTAGGTGAAAGCCAGAATATAATCCTTGCCCACTTAATTCCAGTCTCAGACAATTCCTTAATTCTGTGGTATTTCATGATATGGGTCTCTAATTCATGACCAAAAACTAAATGAGGCTTCAACCTTAGTATGATTTTCTCCAAAAGAAAACATGACATGACCCTATCATATAACTAATTTGCATTTGTTTAAATAACCACAAGTGCTAACACCCAAACAGGAGATGGTGTGCCTGCCTGGACTGATGACCAGTCGGTCATACAGAAATCATATGGTCCACAAGCAGGGCAGTGAACATGCACCCTGGCATTCATAAGGTATGCAGTTTCTGAGCCTGCCTCAGGCTCAAACCCCAAAGACAGGATCTGTAAAAAATAGATGCCAGCATCTTTTAACCTGAAGGAAATCATTAACACAATCCAAATGAAAACACAGTTCTTACAGATTCTCTGTAAAAACATCTGAATTCTCTGGGTGATAATTAATGGTTATTTAATAAAGAAGTAAATGATAGGAAAAGAATTTTAATCATAGCAGATTTATTGCTATTCTGTCTTTATAGACAATTCTCATTTATAAAATGGATATGGGGTACATTTCAAGAAGGAAATCACTTTGTTACCAACTTAGGGTAATCTATACTAAACAATTTACCTGTTTAACCAAGTTCCAAAGAGTACACAATTTACGATTCTTCCTAAAATCAGAGCAATACTGCCTTTAACTCTAAAATCTATATTATAAGTTATCCAACAATTTTGGCCATTGAGTAAACTGATCTAAATTAAAGAATTTGATTTTTTAAAATAAATGCAAGTAATAGCCTCTTGGAAAGTAAAAGCAGAGTGGCAGAGAACTTCATATGGAAAGCATCATGTAGAGTAAAATTGCTTTAAAAACATGATCTCTTGTGATATGCCATTCTGACTATGGCCTAGGGGACAAGGTCATTAGCATGACCTGGAGCTTGTGAGAAATTAAGGATCTCAGAACCCCTCCTCAACCTTTGATAAAGAATTTGCACTATGATGTGATCTCCTGGGTGACTATAAAGTCAGGTTTGAGAGTGCTATTGTTAAACAGATACTTACATTGCTGCAATTTATTCTTTAAGAATTGTAAGGAATTTTTTTGGCATCTATTATTTCAGAGTTAAAGAAAAAATATATTGATATCATGGCATTTTTCTAAAGGGATAAACATCCAGCTCAATTACTTTGCATCTTTTGATTGGAAAAATAAGCCTAGGGAGGGGAAAAAGCAATGGAGAGAACTGATCAGTGTGTAGTTATGTCAAATATCTATTTAATATGCATCCAGCAGAGAGTCCAGTCTTTAAATCATTAAAAGTAGTCTCTGATTTCCTATTCTCATCGTGTTTCATCTTTAGGCAATATTACAATAGAATTCTCTCTTGGTTTGGAAACTCTTCTGGATGAATGTAAAGGGTGTATATCTCTTTGTACAGTCTAACAAGTCATCATTGTTAGTGAATGAACTCAATAAGTTTCATGCAACTGCATTTATGATTCTTTTGAGAAATATCTTTGTTCATACTCTGCTGAAACTGAAAACAATCATGCATTCTAGATATGACCAGACTCAATGAACACTGATGGAGCTGAGCTGCAACTTTTCCACTTATTATAGATAAATGAACTTGGAACATTCTAAAATTAATAATACCTAGCAATGGAGGATATACGTACTGTTAAGTCAAAGTCTACCATGCTTAAAACAAGAATGGCAATTTCTTAAAAGAAAGAAAGAACTAAAGTTATCTTCATATCCCTGGTATCTTAAGTAGAGGAAGAAGTAAATAAATATGTAATGAGTATAATGAGGAACTATGTTGGGATGGGAGAAGATGTATTTATGTACCTCCACTCACCCCCTTGCTTGACCAAGTCTTTGTGATTTATTTTATTTTTTCAAATGATAGATTGCTAACCCATTATTAAAATAACATAAAATAGTAAGTTTGAATACATTAAAATCAGTATAAATCGTGAAGAGATAAATTGTAGAATACCATTCTTTGCACTAGAGAAAGAAGAGAGGAGAGATGCTGGAAACTCATGGGCATACCTCTGATCTCAAGACAAAAATGACTATTGAATTCAAAGGTAACCCATGTAAACATCTAGTACAGAGAGAGATTGATATTCATTCAGGCACTGTTCATTTTTCAGTTATATATCAGATGTCCACAGTTTGGACACACTGTTTTAGGCATTAAAATGCATCAATAAACAAGGCCCTCAGGGTCTCCATTCTCATCAAACTGGTGAGAGAGATAAAGCCATAAACAAGCAAAAACCATCATATGTGATACTGAGCAAGCAGAAGTGTGCCATTAGAGTGTGACAATGACTAGGGCAGCCTGATTGATTTAGGTAACTGGGAAAGCTCTCTTCGAAGATGATAGTTCAACTGAGACCTGAATGATGAAAAACCACATCTGAAATTGCAACCTTCTAAACTAAGAAAATATTTGTTCATTCTTAAAATAGGAAAAAAAAATCAGTGAACACTGAGCTTAGCGAGACAGGCAACATAGAACAAACGAGATGAGAACAGAGATGTGAAGTGGGGCTAGATCCTGTAGGGCCTTCTAAATCTTGGTCAAATTTTAGGACTTTATTCTGTATACAATGGAAATACGTTGTGTTTTTGTCGTCTGGGAAGTGACATGACTTAATTTAAATACAAAAAGATAGGTCTGGCCACTGTGTGGAGAAGTTACTCTGGGTAGGTAGGGGATCAGTCATTAGACCAACATTTATGAAGTTATGGATCACAGGAACATCAGCTATATATAGTCCTCATGAAGTCGTAGGCAAATAATTGATCACCTTAAAGTCTTGAATTTTTCATCACTAAATGAAAGCAATAATATTGACATCCATTTAATAGAGTGCTTATGAGGATTAAATAAGACAATATATGCAAGAAGTTCATTAAAGACTCTCAATTATTGGGTATAAATATGAAGGAATATTTATTATGGATGTATTAGAAAACAGTCACTGTTTTTAAACATGCATAGTTACTACTTCTGCCCATATTTAAACAAACTCTTAGGCAGAATCCTTGAATTTCTGGCTGTTTTTGTTTATTGAAAACTTAGGCTAATTTAATGTTTACACTTAGATTTGACTTAACTTTCATGCCTCATGATCTCATGGTTTTTATTTGTGGAGGGGGTGTAGTATGACTTGATGCATAACCCCTCCTTTGGAGATGGCTCTTTCAAATTTTAGTGGGGTGTGGAGAAGGAGATGGAAGAGTCAATACAGTGGTTAATCCTATAGTCCTCTTTCTTTTGGCTGTACTTGTTGCTCTGTTTTACCCTCACTGATCCTAGATGACCTTCTCCTGGTAGACTTCACAACATCTGCTTACTATAATCCATTGTCCCAGCAAGTGCCCTTTTTGGGAGTGATACTTGCCAGATGGTTCATGCCAAAGCCCAATGGGGGTGTCTGCTTGACCAACAGAATCATAGGCATCCAACTACATCATATGTGAAGGCAAAGGCTACATTCCTGCTGGCCCCATCCATTCTTCCAGTTTCCTTCTTTCTTTCTCAGGAACTTCCCATGGCCACTTCTGTTTCGACCCAGCTTCAGCAAGCTTGGTTCCTACACAGTCATGCCCATAGAGGGTGGCATGCCAGCTCTCCTGTTTTTCAGGCATACTCAGTCTCTGCACCTGATGCTACCACAGGTTCTTCCTTCGGTTATCTTGGCTGAAGGAAGCACACTGTTCTGTGAACAGTATGTTTTCACAGCCCATGACCTGGCAATTCTCTTCTCTCTGTTCATTCATCCCTCATTGCCTAGGTACAGAAGATGTGAGGTGAGGAATTGGCAGTGTATTTGGAGTTGTTAAAAAAAACAGTTTTAATGTCTTCTAGTTAGTTAATGCTGATGGAGATAACAGCCAGTTTGGGGAGGTTCTATTTATAATGAGGGCCATTCATATTCTTGTTTCAGGGGGCAACAGCAACAATTTTATGAGAAAACTTTTCATTCAACATGCTGTTACATATATAAAAAAAAAATCATACCGGGCACATGGTAGGCAATTAATTAACGTTGGCTCTCATGATCATCATCATCGTCATTATTAAAGTAACCACTGTATTTCAAAGGACGGCCCAAGAGTTTTAAAAAATTAGTATGACCACATCTTTTATTACCCAGGATATAACTAGGACCAACACCTTAAATCTAGAAGTATTAGGTTAGTTATGGTTCATTAAGTATGAAAGAGATGGAAATACTGTCAAGAGAGAAAAGGAAGAAAAGAAAATGCAAGTCTTTATTGGTGGTTTGATAATTTTAACAGGGTTGTAACTGGAAGACCTGCAAAATAATTTTGATATTTTTATTTTTTACTTCTTCTTCTTCTTTTTTTTTTTTTTCATTCTCTTGGGAAACACTATTCGGCTAAGTATCCTGACACCTGTGCACTGGTTTCTCCTCAGCCACTTTTCCATTCTCTGCCTTTGGCCACCCCACTTAGCCACCCTGGGCCTCATTTTCTTCCCTGGCAAAGGGATGGAACTGGACTAAGTGATCTCCAGTGTGATCTTTCCATTCTAAAAATTCTCTGCTTCTATAACATTCTTGATTTATGAGCCACTGTTTCATCTATTCATTCAATAAACATTTACTCGAGCCCAACTCTGTGCCAAACTCTTTCCGTTCCTGCTGATAAAAACCAGGCAACATGCTAGAGTTAAAATGTCTTTAAAGATTTCTGCTGGATGCTGTTTTTAAAAGGAACTTTCCATGGAAACCTCTACCTCCTTGGGATTCCAGAGGTAGCTCTCCTCTTGTTCTGTGAGGAATTAAAAATTCATAAAAAATAAACTGACATTAATTCAAAAGGATACTTTCAATTACTTGTCTCCCTTAGCCCAGAAAAAAACATTCTCCAGTGGATTTTTTGGGGCGTCAGAAGAATGTTTTTGATGGTTATTTTTTCCTCCCAATTTAAGATACTTCAGCATATTAATATAAATTCTAGAAAAATAATATATTTTAGAAGAAGTCTAATGTTATTTACTATAAATCTCTGTGAATTAATTACACTTGTTTCTCAAAAGTATGGAATTAGCAATCAACCAGAATCAGTATTTTCCTATAACTAGATCTCTTAATGTGGAATTAGGAGCCCCAGATTCAGTTCTCCATATTATGCTTGGTGGCCAATTGCAATTAAAAAGGAAACATAGCTGAATCTGAGATGCTTTTAATACACTGGCTATAGTGATCCAGTCATGCCACATTTCAGATTTTTGAAAAATAAGACCTGAACTATAATGACATATTATTATTTTATTATTATCATTTTATTTACATATCAATGTTATATAATCTCCCCTCACTCCATCTATCATACCTGTGTTGAAAACATCATAAATAAATATTGTCTAACTTGGTTTTTTCCCATCCCAGTTTCTTCATCTAATTTGAGTACTGTTTTCTCAATTCTCTGAAGGATGGTATAAAACTAGCAACATTCTAGATACATTGGGCAAAAATTAGCTCATTATATGTGATGGATGCCTTGGTGTTTTACTTCCTTCCCATCTCCAGTAGAGCTTCAGTTTGTTTTTTTCTTTTTGTTTTCTTTTTTTTAATTTTTTTATTGTTGGTTGTTCAAAACATTACAAATTTCTTGATATATCATATTTCACAATTTGATTCAAGTGGGTTATGAACTCCCATTTTTACCCC
>NW_025999977.1:19924562-20109099 GCF_001458135.2 Marmota marmota marmota | reverse complement strand
ATTCATATGGAAAAATAAAAGACCCAGAATAGCAAAAACAATGCTAAGCAGGAAGTGTGAATCAGGCGGTATAGCGATACCAGACTTCAAACTATACTACAGAGCAATAGTAACAAAAACAGCATGGTACTGGTACCAAAACAGGCGGGTGGACCAATGGTACAGAATAGAGGACACAGAAACCAATCCACAAAACTACAACTATCTTATATTTGATAAAGGGGCTAAAAGCATGCAATGGAGGAAGGATAGCATCTTCAACAAATGGTGCTGGGAAAACTGGAAATCCGTATGCAACAAAATGAAACTGAATCCCTTTCTCTCGCCATGCACAAAAGTTAATTCAAAATGGATCAAGGAGCTTGATATCAAATCAGAGACATGCCGTCTGATAGAAGAAAAAGTTGGCTACAATCTACATACGGTGGGGTCGGGCTCCAAATTCCTCAATAGGACACCCATAGCACAAAAGTTAATAACTAGAATCAACAAATGGGACTTACTCAAACTAAAAAGTTTTTTCTCAGCAAAAGAAACAATAAGAGAGGTAAATAGGGAGCCTACATCCTGGGAACAAATCTTTACTCCTCACACTTCAGATAGAGCCCTAATATCCAGAGTATACAAAGAACTCAAAAAATTAGAGCTTCAGTTTTACTGTAAAGACACAGAATGTATCAGAAGGATTTCTGAAGTGTCTCACTGAAAAGAAGGAATTGTTAAACCATCAAATCTTGGCAAAGAAATTCCTTTCAAATTCTCAATTCTTCAATTGCCTCAACTGGCATAAAAAGTCTACTCCAGGATCAGTCTTCTGTGTTAGGAATGAAGGGAAGGGACAGAATTATAAACATGGACATGTGAGAGGACAGCCTAGTCTTTCTTCAACACCAGTTGGTAGGGGGACCCATTATTAAAAGAATGCCCTTCCTAAAATGTAGAATTATTGCTATCTCCTTTTTAGTTTTACCAATACATTTAAATATTAGGAGTATAATATAAATAGTGAACTTCAGCTGATTTGTAACTAACTTTATTTGCACTGTGAAACTTTAACAGAAACCTCAATGAATTGCAGAATTGTGAACTTTATAGTTGGAAGAGGGACACCCAAAAAGGATTTTGAGGAGGATTTCTCTGATGTGTATGGCTAGGCACAGGTAAATTGGGATAAGAAATTGGATCTCTTGATCAGTTGATCCCAAACAAGGATGACCACAAAAGTAAACTGGAAAACCTCTAGCCACATGTTTTAGTTTACTAATATTGAGTTGTATCTCTTGATGTTTCACTGTTATGTTTTAGTTCCTAGTTAATTCCAAGAACCAGTTTAGGTTGAAATTTGATGTGGTTATTTTAGTTGGTTTGGGTTTTTTTTTGTGTGTGTTGTTTTTGTTTTGATTTGATTTTTGTTTTGGATTTTTGGTTTTCTTTCTTTCTTTTGTAAAGTACTACACCTTTCCTTGCCCTGTTTTTCAGGGAAAGAACCCATTTCCCAACAAACATTGAACAAAAGATGTAAAATTAAATGATAAAAACATATAGAAAAGAATAGGAAACGCAGAGCACATTTCCACTCTTCAGGTTGGAGGCAAATAGACTAAAGAACATTCATTCTGTCCAGACTGAATAACACTGCCCCTTGAATTAGCAGCCATGATTCATAAAACATCCATTCATTTCTCACAGTGAGAATTCTCCCTGGTCTCAAGGACAGGACATGTTCCACATTCACAGAGTGTACATGCTTTTTTTTTAGTTTCCTTTTCTACTTGTTATGAGTAAACCAAAAACCATGTGGACACAAATTTTTTCTTTAAAAAAATCTTACTCTTCACTCCACATGGAATATTTGATATATTTTAATCCCATTCTTGAAAGAAGGTGCTCCACTTCTGTTACCATACTGCAGGTCTTCCCTCCTGATTATTCATAAAACTATAAATGTTAGACCATCTAATTTAAGAGCTTTCAAAAATGTCTTAATCGATTACCCAGGAGTCATATACGTAAGTTTTCTACCTACAATGTACTCTTCTATGATTCATAAATTAACATTATTCTAAATTGATTTCATAATCCACTAATGGTTCAACACCCAAATATTGAAAAGCACGATTTAGTGCAGCATTTTCTATGTTACAAATAAGAAAACACAGTCCCAGAGACATGAAGAGGTGTGGCAAAAGACTTCTGAATACCTTGGACTAAAGTTTGGATCTCTGTCTTCTATGCTCTTTCTACTATACTCTGCTGCATTTCTACTGCTATTCTCAATACATTTGAATGGACATAGTACCAGTTTCAGAATGGAAGAAAATATTAATTTTGAAGACTATAGGACAGTCTATTATTATATCATCCCATCAGAATTAATTTTCTTTCCCAAATACCTGAATTGTGTAACTTTTGAATACATAAAATTAAAGCTTCATGTTCTTTCAAATCACCAAATAATATTATTTTTCTCAGTACAACCTCAAAGTGAAGTAATCATTTCAACTATTACTTCATATTTACATGAATTTGTTAAGCTTATCAACTTCAAAACTTGGTTTTTGCAGCTTCTTGATATATATTATTTTAATGAAAATCTTTGATTTCTATGTTCAGATAGCCTTACTTTAAAACATATTATGCATTTTATTTTAAATTGACAGTATACATCTTGTGGACAAAGTCTGTATTGTTTTGTAATAAAAATGAAATTAACACCACAATGTTGAAAAGAAGCTAATGATTGGCTGATGCCAGCAACAACCACATATGACAGGCTGAGGTGATGTGATTAAAATGTCAACTAGTCATAATGGTTGTCAAGTTGGTGTCAAAACAAAACCACCTAAAGAGACTGAAAGGTAGTGACACCTGAGAGGGAAGAATGGAGGGAAAGAGGAAATACTGGGAGCTGAAGTGGAGCAAATAGCACTCTGTGCATGTATCATTATGTCAAAAGGAACCCCAATATGAAGTATAATGCATTAATAAAAACAAAAAGATCATAATGCCTGGATCTAGCCCCTACCTCAATATATATTCTAATTTAACAAGAAACTTGGTGGCCTGGGCGTGGGAGTTTTCAGGAGCTTTGTAGATGATTTTAATGTGCAGAAATGGTAGTGAATTCAGGGTTCAGAAATACACGACCTAGGCACTTAATGGGTAATAGTTTGACCCTCTATTAATTTAGTTATGGTAGTGTAAAAAAAACTTTGTGGTTCTTTTAGGTAATTCCACCTTACATGTGACCTGACTGTGTATCATGTTGCCCTACATTTGCCTAGTGCTTGACTAACTACAAAGCCATCTAGCATACTTTCTTTAATTAAGTAGAAGCACTTAAGTACATTTTCCCTTCTACCCTTCTGGATGTGTGCATGCTACTTTATTAGACCAGCCTTTAAAAGCATCTGATCTCAGATCACAGTTTTCTTTTTAAGGGCAATCTTTACATAAAACCACATGAATGAACACCCAACTCCCTCAGAAACGTGAACAGCTAAAATCTATGCTGACACCACACATCTCCTTCCCGAAGGAAGTATCATCTGAGTGGTAATGGAGGGCTGGAACTGCTGCCAACTTAGACAATCACATTTGTCCAAACTCTGAGAAGTCCTCCATTAGCTGAATTCAACTGTCCTCAGTTTTCTTGAATTTAAATATGCAGCCAATCTCTAAAATTCATGACACACAAAAATGTATAGGTTTAAGTATTTTGGCAAAGAAGACAAATGTTCCAAGTCCTTAAAAAACTGTTTTTCACAGTATTCTTTAGTTACTGGTCAGAATAAAACCTGAAGCAACCACCGAACTCAGTAGAGTATGCTTATAGTCCTCCACTTGGTAGGCTGAGGCAGGAGGACTGCAAGTTCAAGGCCAGCCTCAGCAACTTAGCAAAAACTTGTCTCAAAATAATAATAATAATAATATAATAATAATAATAATAATAATAAAAACCTCAAAAGGACTAGGCATGAAGCTCTGGGTTAGAGCAACCCTGGGTTCAACCCATAGTACCCCAAATCAACCATCCAACAACAACAACAACAAAAAACCAATAACAACAACATCAAAACCTAAAGCAGATTAAATGTACATGGAAGAAAAATATATCACTATGAACATTAAAAACAAGGATTTTACACTCTCAGGAGAAGGTCGTGAAAGGCAGTCCTAGGATAAAATAAATAAAGACAGACACAGAACAAGAGCCTGTCCCAAAAGTTGGTGAGAAGAGTGGACACCCCATCCATCAGTACCTTCCCCCACAGGCTCATCTTTCTTCAATAAGCTTGCACATCTGTGCAATGCCGGCTAGAGTCTTAAGTGTCTAAAGATCCTTTCCTTCTACTAAAAGACCAATGTTCCAAGAACTGATTTTTTGCTTTCTTTGCTGCTATACCTTAATAAACAAACAATTGGCTCAGGATTTCCAACCAAGCCAAAGGCCGACTAAAAGTCTCTGCACAAAAACTTTTAAATAAATTTCTGCTTGTAATTTTTTTCACATGTATTTCAATTTCAAGACAAAGAGTTTCTTCCCATTTCCCTCATTTCCTGTTGATTGTTTCACTAATTAAAAAGCAGGCTCTTTGGATGCTGTAAGGAGAGAAACTGGAAGAAGGGGCAAAATGGGTCAAGACTGAATGTTCCTGGCTCTGGCAATCCTTCTGATTCCCTTCAGTGAAATAAATCCTTTATTCTTCATCTAGCTCAGACTCTAGGAAAGCACAGAAGCAGCCCTTCAGCCTTCTTCCTACCTAAGGTCAAAGTCCTTTTTTTTACACTTGGCATGTAACCTAGAAACATCAGACTTCTGTACAAAATGAAAACTTTCACACTTCCAAGCCATTCATTCAGCAGCAATCTATGGTCTCTCCATCCTGCGGGTCCCCTTAGTGAATTTGAGGCGTCTCTTAAGGCAAAGGGGTTTGAAAGCTTTGAGGTTTTCTTGGCGACTGAGAAGAATAATTTGTCTTCTCTTGGAATAAGATCACATTCAGCAGAAAAGATCTGCTGTGCTCAAGGTCATGGATCTTGGCTCTATGGATATTCAGTTATTCAGCAGAATAGCCACTCCAAGCCTTCAAAGCACTTTGGGATGCTGCTGCAGGTGTTGCCTGTGGAGATCTCTCTGACAGCAGCTGGATTCTTGCATCTGCATTTCCTCTTTTTGATGTTGTCCATTGTTCTTCCTGAAATCCACATCCCTATACTTATGTAACATATGCAGTCTTAGAGATTTTTCAGAGAAATGCTACCACAAAGTAGGATGTGTATATGCATACACAAATAACTAAACACTTGAAGGGGGAATTCAAGGCGAAATGCATTTTTTAAACTGATGTATTTCAAATTTTAAAGTTGTGCAAATCAGCATTATTTTAGACTCTGTTGCTTACAAAATAAGCCATGGGAACCCTGGGGAAATAATTAGTTCATTAACTACAGAAACATATTAACGACCTACTATGTGGGCAGCTCTATGTTAATTGTGTTGCCAAAAGCACAGATGAGTTAGGGATGCAGCTCACAAGATGTTCACAGCATATAGGGGATATTAGGCCATAGAAATTGAAAGTCAAAAAAGGTCATTTCCAAAGTGTAAAGATACATTTCATCGAAAAGATAAAATTTATATTATGTCTCTTGTCTTTTCTCCATAGATATGTTTAATTTTTATTTATTAATTAAAAAACCCCACATGAGTGAGGAAATTCTTCAAGATGGTGTACATTTTATAGTTTTAACATTGGCTCATGATTTTTGCCTGAAGCAATCACAGTTGTGATGAATGAAAATGATTATTACTAAGTTTATTTTCTTTGTCTCAAGGTCTGATGACCTCCGACATCAGGCTGGATCAATAGGGCTGCACCTGGCCTGTTGTGTCTGTCTTTGCCTCCAGAAATCCTTATTATCATCTTTTATCATGTCCAGAAGGCTTGGCTTAAAGTCCCAACAGAAGAGTATTATCCCAGGAAGAATGAAGAGGTTTAGGGCCCAGGATGATGATTCCAAATATGCAGGATTTGAGTCTATTTCCACCACGTTCTAGTTTGAGTTGCTGGTGAAGCAGAGGCCATTGGAATTTTCTGTAGAATAAGCCAAAGTGATTCAGAGATCTCTCCCCACAGTAATTTCTTAGTGTGTCTCCAGCCACATAACTGATGATGCTGACCTTCTAATCGTGGACCACTGATGCAGGTGGCAGGACATCTTGGCCAAACTGAGTGTGCAGTTGAGTTCTGCCTCTCACCAGAATAAGACACTGATCTTTCTTTTGCACATAGGTTTTACCCAGTACAAGCTTCCTGCCTTGCTCTCGGGAGTCAGCCTTCCTCTTATCTTCTCTTAAATACCTTTTTAAACTTTACAGAGATGTATAACAGGAGATGACAGGAGCAGAGGGTGAAATATATTGGTAATATGTCTATCAAGTAGAACCAGATCCAACCCTGCCTACTTCCACTAATGTCAAAGAAGTCCTCTGTTTGTGAAGGAGATTGGTTTTCATCAATGATGTTACCATTGTACTTCGAATTCAGAAGATTCCCCAAAGGCTCATGTGCTTAAAGCAGTGCAGTTGTATTTAGAGGTGGGGCTTGTGGGAAGTGACTGGATCTTGAGGGCTCATTTGATGGCATTTTATTTGACTTCAATACCTTCAATCCCATGTCAAAGATCTCGACTCTGGCCTTGTTTGAAGGATTCATCAGGTTCCCTTTTTCTGTATACACAGAATCTAGATATTCCATTTAAAAACGAAATTTGGACTCTCGATTTAGGAACTCTGATTGTCTTAGCAAGCTGTCCTGTGGAATGGATCACAGGGTAGCAGTGGTTCATGAAGACCCTGATGAGGGTGTGCTGCTGAGAGGGGCTGGTTGGTTGGTGTGCAGCGCTGTCTGACCTGCACTTAGAATCCATTCTCGAAGGTGATCTTACCCAGGGCCTTGATTTGATTCCCAAACCTCCTAAAGTTCTGGTCTTTTCTGAAATCTACGCCCAGCTCTAAGCTTTTAAAACCGATTTGGATTCTTGACTCCTCAGTGTTGACTTCCAAAGCAAGTTTTTGTTTGGTAGCATAACCTGGATATAGTTTTGATTAAAGGCATGGATGAGAATTTTTAGCTGCTCTTTGGTGAATCTGGTGTGATTGCGCCTGCACTATATTGGTGCAGGCTTGTTTGAAGAGCTATCTTGTGGTTCTTTGGAAGAGATATCTGACATGCCAGCATCTATTTAAGAGATCCTTAGATCATATCTCAAGAGACAGATTTGAAAACAAGGCACTCCAGGGTAGAATATAAAGGTGAATTAAAGTTCTGAGATGAGAAATCAAAAAATGAAATTTGACTCAAACTAAGGTGGCATGATGGAGAATAAAGACATGCTCAGTGAGAAAATTTGTCTGCTGTCCAGATTGTAAAAGACCCTGGCCATGGGGAAGACATTTCTCATCAAGAGAGCAGAAATGAGCTGGGCGTGGTGGCATAAACCTGTAATGACAAGTTCAAAGCTAGTCTCAGCAACTTAGCAAGGCTCTAAGCCACTTAGTGAGAACCTGCCTCAAAATAAAAAAAAATAAAATAAAAAATTAAACAAAAACAAACACAAAAACAATAATCCAGGACTGAGGATGTAGCTCAGTGATAAATGGCTCCTGGGATAAATCCCAGTACTCCCTCCTCCCCACACCCAAAAAAAGAAATATCAGAAGAAAATAAAGTATCTGTTTAATTTGGGAAGAGAGAATGTTCCTTAATCAAAAAATTATTCAGCTTAGCATAAAGTAAAGGTTTGATGGAACTCTTACATAAGATTAAAGACCAAACAAAAATTGTACAGAATTGGATAATCTTTGTAACTGATAATTGTGTTAATGAATTTATAAGCCTGAACTCAACTCCAGGTAAGCATTACTTTTTACTCACATTTCCAGATGTATAATCAGTTCTTCCAACACTATTAAATATGACATTATTTGCTCATAGTTTTCTCTTCTGCTTGTTTTTGTGCTGGGAATTGAATCCAGGGCTTCACATATTATGTCAGGTCTCTCCCACTAAGCTACATGCCTAGCTCCTCCCCACAGATTTTAAAATCATGTATAAACTAATTTCCATATGTAGTTAGACCCATATCTAGACTCCATTTACTCCATATGCTTTTGGTCTGTTTCTGTGCCAAAACCAGATTGTTTTAATTACACTTGTTTGATTTTACTATCATGTAGACATCTTAACCAAATTGTTATTTTTATAAAAATTTTGGCCTCTCATGCAAATTTATGATTTCATATTAATTTTGTGATTTGTCAAGTCCTTAACCCCTCTCCCCAAATTGAGATTATGAATTCAGTTGACCTAAATATAAAATTTTCTTTAAAAATTTAATCATCTTGTCCAAAGGAGCAACAGTTTGTTTTTCTACTTATTTGCATTCTAATTTATTTTCTTCTATAAAGTTTTATTATTTTATTTATATAATCTTGCACAAAGTCAGTATTTTGTATTGTGTGTGTAAGCTTTTCATATCCCTAGAACTTTCATATGGGAAAAATCCTACTGATATAAACATCTACACTGATTTGAGATAGGCAAGAATTTGAGAGAAAATTCAGAGAATTTTTTTTTTGCATTCTAGCTTTCTATTCTAATTTTACTGAGTAGTTGAATTGGTTAAAAAAATATTCTTTTTATTACTCTTACTGATCTTAAAAAGGATAGCTTTTTCCACCAGCCTCATATATGCAGTTTGATAGTAGTCCAGGTACACTATTTCTAAATAATGTCTACATCAAGTAACAATTCTTATAAATTTCAGAGGAGACTACCAAAAGCAAAAGAAATAAAGAAAAAAATTAACTGGAAATAAACAAGCAACTTCTTTATGGTTCCTCTCTATTACCTTAAAGTCAGAAACTAAAAGGTTACTTTACTACTAAGTCTGCATTCTCTCCTCTCAGCACACCGGAAGGCATCCTTTCCTCCATGTTCCATCTTTTCATTTAGTGTCTATTCCAAGTGGAAGAAAAATAATTCTTCACTCTTACTCACCAGCAACAACCCTGAGGGACACAAAATTACATTGAAACTGCAAACAACCTTCATCCTGAAATTTCATTACTGAGGTCCAGCACTTACCACATTAACTCAGTAAATAAAAATGTTGCAATTTAAGCCAATTCAAAATGTGGGGAATAGCTTCAGGTTTTAAACACACACACACACACACACACACACACACACACCACTTTTTCTTTCTCAAAAGCACAGCTATATAAATTTCTTGATTTTTCATGTTGAAAATAACATGCCAATTCTAGATACATTCAAATGTGACCCAAAATTAACATTCAAGACATGTCTTGAAAATCAGTATTTTTCTATAAGGTGTATTAAATGTGCCTCCAAGTATTCATTTCTAAGAGAACATAAATACTTTTAAGAATGAATTAAAAAAAAGAGTGCCTCCTCTGGTATTAATAATATTTACATCTGTCTATCCCTTTATCTGGCTTTATTTTTCTGTAAGTATTTATTTTTTTACCTGAGCTGTAAGATACTCATTTTCATATCTCCTGAGAAAATATGAGCTCCCTATGAGGAAAGGGAATGTTTTGTTGTGGTAATGATTTTTATCATGATTGTTTGCCACTGTATCCCAGAGCTGGATCAGTACTTGGCACCTAGCAGGCACTCAATAGGTATAATACATAATTAACAATTTGAACATGAATACTGGAACTAAATCCAACCAACTAACCTGATTCAAAACATAAATGAAATTGTCTATCATAATTATTTACTACCTCTTTAAACTTTACTGTGCTTAAAACTAAAAATCAAATTTGACAATAAATTTAAAGGAAAGTTATTGCTTAAATATATAATCAGAATTGATTTTTACTTATATGACTGTCAATCGAAGGAGGGAAAGCAGATACTAATCACACATTAAACATATCACACAGTTACATTTGTTCAAAGTACCATATAGGAAGGAAAACAGAATGTGTCTTGATGGGAGATACTTAACTGGTACCCCAGAAAAATCTTCCCTAGAAAGGGGCCTTTTGGCTCTGGGGATCTGAAGAGTAAGAGTTGTCAAGTAGGAAGGCAGAGAACATTCTGGGTATCTACAGAGATACCTATAGAGTTCTGGGTCTAGAAAGATCTTGGCACAACCTAGAAACTAAATGACTAGAGACATAATAAATAAGAGTCAGGACAAAACATGTGGAAAGCAGCAATTCTGGTGGCAGATTTTCTCCTCATGCTGAATTAATCAGCTAGAGTCTCTGTAACTATCCTGAACTTTTCTGCACCCTGTAGCTCATTCTCAGTTAAATGTGGCATCAGTAACATGTGGAAGCAGGAAGTTCTCTGAAAATGATCAATTTATTTAGTGACTTGGGCAACTCCTGGTTGGTGGAAAAAAGGCATTTTGTATTCAGGAAATTTTAAATTCCTTAGATGACTTTCCAAATGTTTTAAGTGCACTGTGATATGCAAGATCAAACTGAGGAGGACCAACTCTTTGGCTGCAGATCTGAGATCTCTCTTTAGGAGGGCCAATGAGAGCTCAGTTGCATCAATTTATTTTCACACGGGTGACACACAATAAGTTCAATTATTCAGTTATGGAAAGCTTGGTTTTCATGATTCTTCAAATGTTAAAAGTGTTGCTGCCTCTGCCCTTTCATGTTTCCTTTTTCTTCCTCTCATTTTTTCCACTACCCAAATATTTCTCAAAGCACTCAAGTCCCACCATAGGATTCTTCCCTATTTGACCCATTCTTCCTCTGAACTCTTTTTATGTTTTAGACCTGTTATTACACAATTTCTCCCTTAATTGCATCTGATTCTGGGGAAGAAGGGGAGCAAAAGGGCAGAAGACAGGAAGGACAGGAGAAAGATTACACCTGTAAATATAGAGTATTTTTCTAAAAGAAAACTTCAAGGATTTAAATGTTTAAATGATCCATTCAATGGTCAAACATTATATATATATATATTGGAAGAATATTTTACAATTTGAGAATTCTGTTTTAATATGTGATGAGAGATCCTCTTAAATAATTACTTGCTAAACAAACCATATCTATCAAACAAGTCTCAATTTTAGACACGTTTTGTTTTGGTCAGTCTTTGGAGATTATCCTGAAGAAGAAAAAAAAAAACCCAGGGAAATCTGTAATAGTAGGTCAGGGAAAAATATAAATCATTTTTATTAGCCCCTTTTAAGAGCCTCCTATTTTGTTGTCCTAAGTACTCAGTATACCTAGTGAGGGCATAAAATATTTAACATTATTAAAACCAGTTTAGAAAAATTCCTTAACTCTCTAATAGAAAACTAGGCAAAGAATAGGAAAACAATCCACAGGACTGAAAATCAGTGATCAGTAAATCTATGAAAAATCATACAATTTCATATACATTCAAAGAAATGAACAGAAAACTAAAATAGAAATTTTTTTCCAGCTTCCAACATTCAAAATCAGTTGAGTATATGACAAACACAAGGTACCTTAATTAGTGAAAATACAATTGGGACACATTATGGGAAAGATAAGCAGGCAGTTTCTTTAAGGGTGTGGAGAAAGTTCTGTCCTGTTCTAATAATGCTAGTTCCAAATAAGACATCTATGGGGGAAAAAAAAAAAGTCATGGGTACAAATTTGTATACAAGGATGTCCACTACAGTTTTAATTTTCAGAAAAAAATATAGAATTAAAATTGTCAACTATTGGAAAATGCTTAAATAATTTAGGACACATTGGAATGAATTTCTTTTTCTTTTTTGCAGTGATGGGGATCAAACCCAGGGCCTTCTGCATGCTAAGCAAGTGCTCTGTCACTGATCTATATCCTCTGTCCATAGAAGAGAGTATTTTGCAGTCACTAAAAAAAATAAAAATAAATAAAAATAAAATGTTTTCACATTCTAATAATGAGAGAAGAAAAATAATTCCCACATAAAGTTAAACAAAATAATTATAGGACGCATAAACTATATTATGCATTGCATTACTACAATTATATTGTATATGTACGTGTGTGTGTGTGTAGAGATATAAACACTTTCGGGAAGAAAACAGACCAGAATGTTATCATTTCTCTGTTATATCCTTTTATTTTATTTAAATCTTTCTGTATCTTCCAAATCTTTCAACAATGAACTTTTTTTTAATAATCAGGAAAAATCTAATAAGATTAAATGATTAATTTATACTCATTTTGACATGTGCATGAATTATTCCACATAAACAGCTCTCTTTTATAAGTCAAGCCAAAGAGATGTCAAACCACATTGTGTTCTACAGATTCAATCGCCAACAATGACATAATGCAAAACTCCCCATATAGACCCTCTCCTCTTTCACACAATATTGTATTTTATAACAATGTTTAACAGTTGGAAATGCTGAGAAGCTGTAGATGAGATCATTAGTAGAAAATATTTTTCATCATGCTTTTGTAAGGGAAAATCCCTTAGCATCAGATCTATTTCTGAGTTATATTTTTTACCCAGGCTGGCAAAATTCAAAGCAGAGTATATAAAACATGTATTTGCAAGCATCTTCCTCTACCAGATGGAATTCACTCTAGCTATCACACTGATAAAGTTCATTTGTCATGGGCTTGTCCTCTGAATGACCCTGTGTTTGGAGTGTGTGAGAGACTCTAGGTAGCAAATGGTCATGGCCTCAAAAATGGTACCCAAGCCACCTCCATCTCCTAAAATTGACCAGGAATACCAGAAAAACAGCTTGATGGTTATCTTTATGATCTGTAATTCCACTCTTCTGCCTGTATCCAACCAATGGATTTTATAGGTCAATAAAGCTCAGAAAAACTCAAAATGGATTTGGGTTCAATAAATAGCCTGACCTCAGTCCCACTCCATTGTAACCCATCATGCTGCTCTGAATTATCAATCAGTTTTCCTTACAGAACCTTTGGCTGTCACCTTTATGAGCCCACTTTGCTCCTGGTTGCTGGGCTGGTTAATGTTAGTTGTCAATTTGACCAGATTGAGAGATGCCTACAAAATTGATAAAGTCCATTCTGGGTGTGTCTATGAGGGTGTTTTCAGGAGCTATTGGCATGTGGGTTAACAATCTGAGGTGGGAAGACCAGCTCTGAATGTATGCAGAACTGTTGAGTAGACTGGGTGTGGGGAAGGGGTCCAGATGAAACAAAAAGCATAAGAAGGTGCAAGTTTGCCTTTGCATGCAAACTCAATTCTCCTTGAGTGGGTGCCATCATTGACTCTCTAAATGTGGCCTGACACCAAAAACTCTCCAGGAAGCTTCCAGGTTTTCAGACTCACACTGGGGTTGCATCATTGGTTTCTCTTGTTCTGAGGCTCCAGCTTTTGGGCATGAGCAGCTACTAGTTCTCCAGATCTCCAGTGTGCGGATAGCCACTGTGGGAGTATCCAGCTTCTGACTGTGTAAGCCTATCTCCTTTTGTAATTTTTTTTGTAAATGTATATGTATGTTCTATTGGTTCTGCTCTCTAGAGAACCCTGCTGAGACCATCTTCCCAAGGGATACCCTCTCAGTATTAATGTATATTCAGGTAAATCTTCAAAACTAATGGACTCTGAGTCCTTCCTTTTCATGCATTCTGAATATCCCCTCCCTCAGACACTAATAACTCTGTGCTAGGTAAGGCTTTCCCTGATTTTCCCAGCAGTGAATTCAACTTAATACCCATTCGTCTGAGATGTTATTATTCTTTTATCAACACATAGGACTAATAAATAATCAGAATTGTGTTCAAATTTTGGATAGTAGTGAATTATGTTAGGAAAGAGGTGGTTTTCTTGCAAAGAAAAGAGTACACAATTCAGTACATATAAACACACATACACACAAAGAAATCACAACAAATTACTAGATATGCCATATTCCTTTCAACTTAGGTCTCATTAGGTAGTTTACTGCAGATATTGACCTAGAAAAGATTCTAGATTACATTTGGCTTCTTCTCTTTATGAACATTCTATATCTCCTCAAATTTCACAGAGATAAGTAAAAATGAGGACACCTTGATTTTAATATGAGACGATTACACTTAAAATTCCTGTTTTATAGAAATGTGTCCATCTGATGGCTAGATTGATCAGTTTTGCTTTTTTATTATGGGTTCATCTCCTTGCTTGAGGTCGGGGTCTGTTTTGGCCAATGATCTAGTGACTTTGAGTACATAATTTAAACTTCTCTGAAATTATTTCCACTGGGACTAGTAATGCAGTATGCATTACTTAATTCCTGAAAATACTAAGTGCAGTCAGAGTAAAATGAATGTGCACATAATTGTCTGAAAATTCTTACACTGGAAGGCGATTCTTGCAGGGGAGGGAAATTTTGTTCACATCCCCTGTGCCCTCCCCCCAAGCACTCGTCCAAGAACACCATACATTAAAATAGTTACAAGTGATATAAATACAGACTGGACACTGGCTGTGTTTACACCTATCTTCTGGCTGTTTCTGTCTCAAACTTCTACCAATTTCAATCAAAAATGCTCTCAACCCTGAAGAATCTGAAGAACTGCCTCAATTGTTCAGGTGCAATATAAATGACTTAGGTGAAGTAAGGTAAGGTACAGAGGGCATGACTTTTATTTAAGCTATTGTCAGGTAGTTAAGAAAGTGGGTCTGATACAAGGAAAGATCCTAAGGCTCCTAAAACTAGTGCTGTATGATGCCAGATACCCTTGTCATGGTCTTTATATACGTGATACAATATTACTTCAGTCAGAGCAAGTAGTATATGTATGGCCCTGATATCCTGTGACAATACAGCACATGGTTTCTGTGGATATGTCAACCATTATTGAAGGAAGAGTAAATCTGGGTCTGTGCTTACTCCCCCCTGGATCCTCATAAGAATCTGCTCAAAGTTTAAACATTGGATAAAAATGGTTCCAACAATAAAGGTGATAGCAAACATACCAATAAACCTAATCTGTGCAGCCCCATATTTTACCCCAGTCTTTAATGTCAGGTTGCTTTTTTATTCCAGAGGTCAGGAAAACAAACACTCTGTGAGCTCATTATGTGCATACCCAGACAAGCAGAGAAACAGGCGCCTTTCCAAATGCCAGACAATGAATCCTAGGATCTTTCTTTGTACCTCACTGTAATTCAGGTGATAAAACACTTGCTAATACAAGCTATTAAAACAAACCAACAAACGGAAACCAGTCTCTCAGAGTCTATTTTAAAACCCCCTCCCTGTGTTCTTAATTAACTGCTGACTTTTAAACCAAAAATTTCATTCAAGAAGTGCAAAGTTATCCCAGTGCTGTTTGACTAAAAATGTTAAGATCCTGAATATTTTCCCACAAAAACATTTATAGCAAGAAACACTAGATAATTACTTTTAACCATGGAATTAATATTAAGTGGTAGAAAACAACACAATATAAACCTGCTTTTCAGTGGGCTCCAGTATCTAGTGAATTTATGGAATTGTAATAGACTTTCATTACTCAACATTCAGAATATTTCTTAGTTAAAAAAAAAATTGATAGATGACCAGAAAAGCTTGATTTAAGTTTTTGTGCTGGAATACTCTACAATTGTGTGTCTTCTATATAAGCTAAATTTGGAAAGCTACCTTTTCTCATATTGATTTTTTCTAGAATATATTTTAACCACAGTTTGTTTTAATAAGGGGCAAGAAAATAATCGATATCCACAACAGTGACTTTAAGACATAGGGTCCTGGGCATTAAATCATGGGAAAAATAGGTTAATTGTGAGTAATTTTATTATTAGGTTTACTTATTTTTTTAATTCATTAAAAAAGGAGTGATCTAGGTGTTGTGCGTATATATGGTAATTCTCTTATATATACAATACTCTCTAAGTATACTGAAAAATAAAGGTTGATTCTTTATCCTTGGGAGTTTTTCTAAAGGAAAATGATTTCTATAGATACTGGGAACTTGCTGAAAGAACATGTTCCTTCCACTCTCCCCTTCACTCCCCAAACTCACCCTTTCATTTTTTTTTTCTCATTCACAATGATGGGATTAGTACAGTTGGGGGTTTGGAATTATAATAAGCAAGGAACAATTTTCTGGCCCTAATTAACTGCTGTTAAAATAAGCACTGCACAACAATAGTATGCCCAGAGTTGCCCTGAGAAAACAACAGCAGAAAGCCCCCAACATTCTGTGCATAATGGGCCCTATTTAAATGAGCAGATTTATCATAGAGTCTTAATAATCTGTTCTATAGCCGCAGGACAGGTGTTGAAATTTTGAGTAAGGGAGGGTTTTGCTGCAGACACTTGCAGGCTGGGCTGGCAACAGAGTCAACCCCAGGGGCAACATCAATGGCTTGTTCCCATTGCATTTTATTTTTTCATACATCTCATCCTCAACTGGTATCACCCTTCATTCACAACTCTCCTTGAAATATTGCTACCCTGAACTCCAGGTCTCTCTATTCAAGCTTTCTCCCCATTTGTGTCTCTTAGAAAATGTTTAATAGAATTTTGAAGTATACTTTAAACACCACAAAATTCACTTGGTTTTAAGTGTGCAATGCAATGAATTTTGGTAAATCTACAACATTATGGAACCATTACCACGATCTAATTTTATATTTCCATTGCATCAGAAATAAACCTTGTGCTCATTTGCAGTCATTCCCTGTTCCACACTCAGGCCGACCCAAATCAACACTCATCTTTCTTTCTCTGTAGGTTCACCTTTTCTAGACAGTTAACATGAAATCACATAATAGTTTATCTTTCAGTATAATGTTTTTAGGGTTCATCCATGTTGTAGCATATATGATATAGATCAGAATAATATTCTATCATATGAACATACAACATTTGCATATTCATTCACTAGTTGTTTCTGCTTCCTACTGTTATGTATAGTGCTGCAATGCTATGAACACCTCTGTAGAAGTTTTTGAGTGGATACATTTTACTTTCTCCTGGGTGCATACTTAGGAGCACAACTCTGATTCATAAGGCAAATCCGCACTTAACATCTTAAGAAACTGCTCAACTGTTTTCTAAAGCTTTATAGTACCAGCAGCAATGCATGAGGTTTCCAGTTCTTCATATCTTCAGGAACACTTGTTATTATCTGCCTTTCCTGATACAGCCTTTTCTCTGGGTGTGAAATGGTATTTCATTGTGGTTTTAATTTCCATTATTTCCCCAATGCTAATGATGTTGAGCACCCTCACTTATGTCTGTTATTTGTATTTTCTTCTTTCTAAAATTATTTTTCTTTTAAAATATTCTTTGATGTTTTTGATGTCTCCTTTTCTCTTAAACCCCTTTCTTGATCCACCTGGACCATGTCGAATCTTACTTATGGATTATTAACTCCCATATGCAAATGCACGCTTCAATGGCTCACTTTCAATCTATTTATCTCCATAAAGTTTCTGATACCATACTTGGAGAAGAGGCAGAGAAACTAAATTTTAAATTTATACATAAAATTTACACATAAATTTACACATAAATGTCAAGTTTACCTTGATTTAACATACATCATAATTAACATACATACATTATTAACATATATTATTAATTATACATTATAATTAATCAAAGGATTAGTATGCTGCAATAATTTAGATTTTAAGTAAATACATTGACCACATGATCAGACTGGCCTGCTGTTCTCCTATTGCCTCATTTGGCTGAGGATTCATTTGACTATGCACATTTCCAATCTAGAGCCCAGCTGTTATTACCATGTTTTCTACCTGCCTCTGGTTTTGTTCTTTTTTCTTTTGTGACATAATGGCTACAGCTAGGGCACATGACTGCCCCCTTTCTTCCCACTAGCCTCTTCATCTCCCTATCTAATCAGAAGCCAATAGGGTAACTCCACTTGAGTAACTCCATACTCAAGTGATACTTGAACAAAAATTATTCTCCAGGCACAGGGGCACATGCCTGTAATCCCAGCAGCTTGGGAGGCTGAGGCAGGAGGACTGCAAGATCAAAGCAATCCTCAGCAATTTAGCAGGTTGCTTAGCAACTCAGTGAGACCTGTCTCTAAATAAAATATAAACAAAGGATGAGGATGTGGCTTCAGGGTTAAATGCCCATGAGTTCAATTCCCAGTACCAAAAAAAAAAAAAAAAAAGATCCATTTCACATTGTGCAACCAAGTGAACTTAGGTGAAAACAGAAGAAACCAAGGGGCAAAAAGATCAAGAAAGGTCATATTAGTGTACAACCTGAGGAAAACATGTCAGATCTTAATATAATATAGAAGAATTTATAAAACTGGACTTGTTCCCGATGCAATGGTATGGTCCACTTAAGAGGAGCAATAAAAGGGTAAATGGGACTCATGAGTTTAACCATACTTTTCTTCTGGAAAGTAGCAAGTACTGAGACAAGATATGGTTTTCTTTTTTCCCTTTAATTCTTCTTCTATTTTCCTCTTCAGAAATAAAACCTTTTTTAAAGATATTAATAAAAAATCAAAAGGATGTCAACTAATGCATTTTTATTTAAATAAGATTTTCTATGTTCCCAAGCCATTACTTCTATAATCTAGCTTTTTCTAGCTTACTGACTTGGGAGAAAAGTGTATGATTTTCTACTAGGATGGATTTTGAGGAATTCTGATAATTTAAACCTGAGTTAGTTCAGCCTGGGGAGGTTGTTAAGCTTGTATATATGTAAAATGTTTAAACCAAACTGAAAAGTATTTGCTAATTACACTGATGTAATTTAGTTGAAGAGCTGCAACTTGGCATCTCGGTGGGAACACAGTATCTGTGAACAGTGAATAGTTGTAGATTTATGTCTGTGTGTTTGTTTTAGGAGGCAGGGGGAATAGGGTAGAAGAGAACTCTTCGTCTCCCACTATAGAAAGTAAGTGGCAGAGAACAGGACTTTGGAACATCAACACTCTCCCACCCGCTAATCAATGTAGCTAATTTCCAATGTGTTATTTAAGCTTTGCAATAGTATAAAATGACATTCCTTTTTGATATTATATGTTTATATAGGAAAAAAAATACTACAAGAGATAAAGGAGGAGGAAGAAGAATAGAAATTTCTAGATCCTTGATTATTGAAGGATAAACTGACATGTGGTGAAATTTCATTTTAATTTCAATGTGGTGAGATTAAACCATTTTTCATTCTAATTACCAGTACAGAGAAATGGGAAGGTATTGAGCTCTAGGTTTGAGAAAGCCTGGGAAATACTGTTACGTAGCTAATAGCACTACAATCAGAATAAATTCAGAATCAACCACTTCTCATTTCCATTATTGCCGCTCTGGTCTGATTCACTTGAATTTCTGAAATGATCTATAAAGTAGGATCCCTTGGTCAAACTTAAAAGTCCAGTCATGTTACTCCTTGGCTCAAACTCACTCCTGAGAAATTAGGGGTTTTTGGAGGTAGCAATAGAACAGGTGTCAACAGAAGTAGAAGAGCAAGTAACTTTTTTATTTCTACCTTCTAAAGAGCAGCTGGACTATGTTAGAACAGATGCTGCCGGGAGCCATGAAAATGGTCTGAGGACATAATAAGATGAAGACAATATCAATAAGCAAATATTTAGAGAAATGGGAATTAATAAAATTCTATGGGTATCAAATTTCTAGATGGTCTACAGTTATTGCTCCATTTAAACATTTGTTCTGAAGTTTGTAGGTAGAAAGTAGAATGAATTTATCAGAGTAAATATTTATTTTGTATACAAAAGCATGGGTAAATATATTCAGTCGCTTCACCTGTTTCCCCTGGCTATTCATCCCCAGCACTATAGACAGCTTGATGGGAGCCAAAGCTCCCATGCTCCACCATTTCATCCAAGCTCAAGGGCTACTGGAGCACCAGCAGCTTACCAAGAAAAAATAAAATAAAATCTCTCAGTGAAAACATTATCTCACTCATACTTGACACCAAGTGTCTTCATTATAAGAGATGCCATCATTGAATTTAATTCGCTGGTTTAAAAAGAAGGCTCTCCTGAAGTATTTGCATTTTTTTATGCCTTGGAAAATGAAATTGGATAGAAGAGAAATTACCAATAGCCACCCAGAAATGAATACTCTTATTATTTTATCTAAGTTTTCTACCTGGTTTTACTCACTTAATATGATACAAACATTTTCCTGACTCATTAAACACTCTTAGAAACAACAACAACAAAAAAACGATAAGGAACCCTCCCGAGGCCTCCCATCTCTCTCAGATTATAAAAGCCAAAGTCCTTAGGATGGCATTTGACCCTGTATGCACTGGCCCTTTGGTCTGTGAGCTCCTTTTCAGTTTCAACCCAGCTCCACACTAATTCTTTAACAAACCCTGCAGTTCCCTCCATCCTGGCCTTTCCCTGGCTCTTTTCTCTCCCTGGTGTATTCTTCTCCCACACGTTTGTATCATTTGCTCACCTCCTCCAAGTCTTTGTTTCAATATCAACCTCCCTGGCCTTGTTTTACTTTTCTCCATGGAACTTATAGACTCAGTTATACAGGACTCCAATACCTAGGTCTAGGAATGTGTTGTTCGTCTCCCACTATAGAAAGTTAAGTGGCAAAGAACACGATGTTCATTCTCTGTTTAGTACCCAGGGTCCAGGTGGATGCCATACTCATGACAGGCCACTCTTAAATGACTGTAGTTCCCTGTGATTCAAGGGCAGGTGTGGGATCTCAGAGTCCTTCCTTCTCCCTGGAATAGTGGTGAGTATCTTGCTTCCTACTGAACTGGAGGACAGGCACCCAAAGCTTCAGTGTCCTGACCTCAAAAATTAAAAAAAAAAAAAGAAAGAAAACAAAAAAGCTGAATGTCTTTTTAACTCTTTTATACATGAAATTCTCATCTTCCTTTAAATCAGGAGGATAATCTGCTGACCCGTACAACAGCTCCGAGCTATTATTATCCCCAATTGAGAGAGAAAGAAAGAGGCTGTAGGGTTTACTGAGGCTATAAGAGGCAGAACCAGGTCTACCAAACCAGTGTTATTGGGTTTCTTCTTCTGTACAGGCACAATGAACTGCAGCCGCATCTCTGGTGACAGTAAATTAGCAAGTAGACAAGAGTCTTTCTTCCCATACTCAAGAGAGGCTCTTAGCCTGTGTCATTAGCTTCTGAATAAATGTACAAGAATAACTAGTTCATTGATATGCTTCCGGCAGGTCTTAAGTCTTTGTACTGTATGTTTCCTTTTTTTGTTCCTTCAATGAGAAAGTGGTTGGCCTAAATCTTCATTTTACTTAGTTTTATCCTATTACAAAATCCCTACATTTGTGTAGCCTCTCTGGGTGTCCAGAAAGCATGCACACTTTATCCATGTGATTTACCCTCAAAACAACTCACATTAAAGTAAAGGAGAGTTTTTCTTTTCCTTTTTGGCAGTACTGAGGACTGATTCCAAGGCCTTATGCATGCTAGACAAGTTCTCTACCACTAAGCTACCCTGGCAGCCCAAGTGGGAATATTTTCACTTTTTTAGAAGGCCAGTGTGACATAACTGATAAACCTCAGGCTGAAGACACATACACAGAACCCTTTAGTACAAATCCAATGCTCTTAACTTTCTGGAAATACATTCTCTGGGGAGAGTGAGTGAGAGTGTGTGTGTGTGTGTGTGTGTGTGTGTGTGTGTTTCGGAAGGAGCAATTATGTAATAGGAAGAAATTTATCTTAATTATTCATAATACAAATGTCTTCTAGCAATATAATGACCCTGCTTTTCTACTTCCACTTCCTGGCAATCATTTGGCCACCATAACTTGAAAGCACTGACTCTGGAAGAGCCCTCTCACTGTCCTGTCCTCTCAGCAGCTGCACCACTTTCTGCTACTCTCCTTTCTTGCTTTGGAAAATTTCTTGCTGCTTCCTCTCTGCCTCCTCAGCACCCTGGTAGAAGTTTGCTAAATTCAAGGGTTCAGAGTTAACATACTCTCCAGCGTACACCACAGCATGACACTTAAAACAGCAGCTTCTGCACTGTGGAGAGCACAGCTACCTAGAGAATGAATCATGATCCCAAAAAGACAGCTTCCTGAAGATTATTAAAGGGCCTTGTGCTTGAAGCATCTGCTGGCCCCTCTTCTTGCGTCTCCAGCACTCTGGCCTTTCCTCAGTCCCCCACACCATCCTTACATGTACACTGCACCCACAAGATGGCATGGACCATGGTGGGCTGGTTCCATCAAGCATGTTAAATGCCAAATAAATCAATAACACATTGCTTCAAGGTCCCACTGCACTGTGTGTAAGGAATGGTTCTTTGACCAATGCATACTTTTTAGTGTGATAAACCATTTTCAATTTTGCTGGAAACTTTTTATTACATTTATTTACTCACAACCAAAGGCTTCCTTGTGTTTAATATGTACAGTTTTTCCTGCAGAGAAAACACATTCAGTTGATAGGCTGATTACTTGATTCATTTTATTGGGGTGTACAGGATAACAAATGTCCTTCAAGAAAAACAATTAAAGTAAGAAGCTTGAGTATCACTATTTGGGGGAGTATTTACCATGCTGTCTTAGGGTGAGTTGGATAATTGGTTTGAATTCTATTTAAAAATTATTTTGCTGAGTACTTTATAATAAATTGTTGAGTACTTTATAATTTTAAATGATTGCAAATTTTCACATTCAAGAACCAATAAATACCAAACTTATAATAGAGATGTTTTTGCATAGAAATTATTCTTTTATATTAAAAAATTAGTTTATTCTTTATTTAATGTACCTTATAACTTTATGTGTTCTTTTTCATTTTTTTCTGAATCTAAAAGTTTTAAAAATCTTCAAAAGGGCCAGGCACGGTGGCACATGCCTGTAATCCCAGAGGATGTGGTGGCTGAGACAGGAGGATCACAAACTCAAAGACAGCCTCAGTAATGGTGAGGTGCTAAGTAACTCAGTGAGACCCTGTCTTTAAAATACAAAATAAGGCTAGGGATGTGGCTCAGTGGTTGAGTGCCCCTGAGTTCAATCCTCAGGACCAAAAAATAATAATAATAATAATTTTAAAAAATCTTTAAAATAACCTCCTCCATTGAAAATTACTAATGCTTGATTAGCATCTCACAATAAATTATAATTAATCATTTATACTTGATTTGGCTTTGATTTCACTCTAAATTAAATTTCTATTCTAATATGATTAGAGATTTTAAAGGCAATGGAATCTATAAAGTATATATTTACTTTATAAAGAATAGGATCATTATTGTAACTGTTATATGAAGACGACTTTTTCTCTGTTTTGTTCAGTGATTTATCCCAGATCCTAGAGCAGTGCCTTTGAGGGGACACTCAACAAATATATCAAATAAATGAATGTCTCCTATCCAGTGCACTGCATCTCCTTGGTAGGTGAAGGTCAGAAGAGGGACACTGCTGGACACTGCACACTGCCAAATGATGTCACTATATCCCTCCTTTGATTATCACAACATTCTCTGTGCCAAGTATCATTATCCCTCTTTTACAGAAAGGGGAGCTGAAACAATGAGAAATTAAAGTGTTCATTCAAGATAATAGAGCAAACAAATGGCAGTGTTAGGAACAAAGCCCTCAAGTCTGTCAGTCTGCAAAGTCTGGACTCTTAATAACTTCCTGTGTTGTCTTCCTGTACCCCAAAGCATCATAACTCAAAGGAACAACAATTGCTTCTCCTCTCCATCATCATATCATCCAAGAATATTGAGACCAACCAAGGTAACATGACTCACTAAAAAAAAAAAAAAAAAAAAAAAATCTTAGTGCTACAACTAAGTCCTGACCTACATTAATCTGTTTGTGCTTAAGAGGATGAGGATCTACCACTTTGAATCTTCAAAGCCCATTTGAGAAGGAGAAAAGAAAAAAGAGCCTGTGGACTGGTAATGTGTGACATACAGTTTCCATAGGAGAGAGGCTTTGTCTGCTGGTTCACATAAATAAGAGCATCTCCTGGCTAGGCTCCGCAGGAGGCAAGTGTCATATATCTAGCTTTTTGTTTCTAACATGTATTCAGTCCAGAGCATACTGCAGTAGGACCACCTAGAACCTTAGGGAAACTATTCTTTGATATAGTCAACAGAAATACATGGTGTCCCACTATGTGCTAAGCACCAAAGTGAGGTTTAGAAAGAGAAAGTTTCTGACCTCAAAAAGTTAACCATTACCGTGTGTGTGTGTGTGTGTGTGTGTGCACATGCAGATGTGCACATCCATATGAGAAAAAAAGTGTTGCATTTTTTTCTAGTATGAATTTGTGAGGAAAAGGAATAGCTTTATTTCCCCTCTTAGGTCTATGGCTGAGGTTCTACCTCAAGTATCAAGTGTTTAGTACTCATTCTTGCTAGTATTTGCGCTAGTTCTTTTTACTATCTACATTTTACAGATGAAGAGATGGATGTTAGAGACATCAGCTGACTGGCTTAGATTCCCACAGCAAATGGTAATGTATCCAGCATAAGAAGAATCTCAGTTCTCTTTGATATCAAAGAAAAGGTTCCCAGCCTTTTAGGGAAGAGGAGATTCAGGAAAAAATTCACAGAATAAGTGACATGAGGTCTATCTTTGATTCTATTCTGGATTTCTTTTTGCCCACATTGCTTCCTCACCTAAGCCTCAGTTTTACATGGATTGACCAAGTCTAAAAACAAATTAGGTGCATAAGTTTCTGTTTCCTTTTTCCTCATTTCATTTTACAGATGTAGGCAGTGCTTTGCTCTATTACATGTTTAACTATTGCTTATATTAATAGCCTTCACTTTTCCTTGCTTGTAGCTTAAAGGCCCATAGTAATTACCCATTGGTTCTTTAAACATGTTGCTGAAGAGGCTAGTTTGTTCTTCTATTTGCTATATTAAGAAAATTCTAGGATACAGTGACCTGAGTGACAGCACAAGCATGCTTTCATAAATGATGAGATGCTGCAGAGTGGGAGTTTCCCAGGCTTACAAAATAATTATATTTTCTCAAGTCACTTTGAACACAAAAGAACATTTTCTTTCTTCCGATGCATCATGGGAAGCCTATCCCTGATACTTTTATATTAATTAGAGACTGAAATACCTGACACACAAACACTGGGAGCCACCTCTCCCCAGGCAAGCCTCTTGTTATATTCATGAAGTGCTTCCTGAAGGCTTCTCAGACTTGCCACGACTAGGAAGAGAACACTTTGGTCTGTCCATCACTACGATTCCTCCTAATTGTTGTTTGTATTATTCCTTAAGGCTTTCACTCCCTACAGATTCTGTGACAGTATTGATATTACAATATACATAGCATATATTTTTCAAGAGTCTGAGGGTGCCATGTACAAAGTCTATTTCAATTCTTCCCAAGAGGACTGAAATGCTACAAACTAAATAGAAAGTCTACCACAGCTTGTGTAACACAGAAAAGCACATCATCTGCAAGAAAAAGCTGTTGATTCTATTTTGCCTTCAGTATTTTGAATATTACACCTGCCCTACTATATTTAGGGTTTAGATCTGTGCATGGCAGTTAGTGGCCACCTACACAGTATGTTCTGAGACATTCAGAAATCATCACCTTGTTCAAAACATAACCTCATTAGGTACCCAAGGCCCCACTTTTCTCTCTTCAAATTCCAGCCAACAGAGGGAGATGGTTGTTCAAAGACAATTCCTACAAAACAGATCTAATACCTCTCCCATTAATATATTAAAAGGATTCAGTGTATCCAACAGTGAAATATCAATCTTTTGGTTTCTGAAGCAATGGATATTTTGATTACCGGAATTTCTGTGTAGAATAAGGTCCACCCTAATTCTAACCGTATAGGATGAGGATACTCACATGGAAGGTGTGGCTTCAGGACCTCTCAGCTTTAAAGAATATGTAGCTCCTAGGGTTTTTTAAATCATTGATGCTTGAACCTGCCCCATGTGACTTTCACTTATTAGTCCTAGAATGACATCTGGGAAACCTCTACTTTTCTTTTTTTTAAACAAATACCCTGCTGACTCTGAAAAATCATATTAGGATCCATGAATAATTCCTTGAGAAATGACTTTCAGGGATAATAAACCAAGATAGAAGTGACAGGGACTTGAGAAAACATACTATAAATTTCACCTGCTTCATGTTGTTTCCTGGGCTAGTCTTGTTATTATGTTCTCTTGATTGAAACTGTTCCTCTTATATTTTTGCTCAATGAAACACCAGCATACCATACATATTTTTTCTCCCTCCAAAAAATGTTTTGTTTTTTTCCTTTCTAACTGTGATATGTGTCCTTGTATCTCTCTGTTTTCTAGATTCCTGTTTTTTTAGATGATCTGTGGTTCCTTCAATAAGTGAACCTTTGTGCTCTCCTCTGTGCTTCTTCAACATTGGCTTGATTCTACATTTTACCTCTGCTTCCTCCACTGTATTTGGTACATTGACCTCCAATTCATGATCTCTGCTAAGAAACTGACTATTCAAACCTGATCCGAGGGGGGCCTTTGCAGTACAGTGTGACAGAATTTAACATAAAAAAGTCCATTTAGATATCTGTTTAGATAAATTAAAAAAAGAAAAAAAAAAGAGAAAAACTGAAAAACAAGTTGGTTTTATTGTCCCAGCTTAGAATTCCCTTTCTGTTTTGCTTGAACTAATTTCATAATTACTTGCATTCCTTTAGGGATATATGACCACTGATGCAGGAAAAAAAATAATCTCTATTCATTCTGGTTTTCATGAAAAAGCTAATCTGGAATTTTTAAATGCATAAGCCTAATTTTGACATATGAATAAGCTATACATACATCATTATGGACTATATCCATTACCGTATTTTCATATTATAGATTTTTGGATCGTAAAATACATTTCTGAGTTTAAATATGTAAGAATATTTGTACTTAATTTTTCTTACTTTAGTTGGCTGAAAGAAATTAGGGTTTCTTTCCCAGTAGCTGAAACCCTGCTTTATGAATTTATTCATCTGAAACTCTAAATAGCATTGATCTCTAAGAAAACTACTACTTATACACTAAACAATGTATTTTGCTCACTAACTTCATCAGTTCACCCTTGAATAAACAAGAATGTAGGGAGCTCTTGTTTTTTGGCACTATGCTTAAGGGCTTCAAATCCAATTGTGAACAAACAGATCCTTTTGGTATTTACATTGTTCTGTGCCACATAGAAGACAAACACAATACACAAATCAAGCTGATTGTAACTGATTTATAAATGTTAAAAGAAATTCTATAATTCATTGCAAAAATGCTATCATTTCCACTTCCCTTATTCCTAATTAAAAAAAGAAAAGAATTTTTGAAAAAAATTCTAGTTATAGATGGACATAATATCTTTATTTATTTGTGTGGTGCTGAGGATCAAATCCAGTGCCCCACACATGTGAGACAAGCACTGTACCACTGAGCCACAATCTCAGCTCTGAAAATAATTTTAATACTAAGCAAAACACAATCCTCCCTCTTCAGAGGAACTTGGCTAAGTCATCTAGCAGAAAATATTTATCCCACATTCCTAGATTAGAATTTGAAGTTTATGAGATTCTATCATCAGGTGTATGTGGAGGGAATAGATGGATAGGCACTTACACTTTTTTCTGTGCATTGGTGATTTAAAAAAAACAAAGAAAGAAGCCCTTCTCCAACCTTGGCTGTAGAACTACCATGGGGAACCAGAGGTAAACCCCATAAATCTTTTGGAAGATTTAACAGGAAAGTGTCTGAAGTTAATTTTGGCTAGCACAATGCCCTTCGCTGTCTGGGCATAGAGAAGCTACTCATCTCATCTCATCTCAAAACAGAAACTCTGTCATGAGTTGAGAAACCAAATCACATACTTTGATATCCATTCTGAAGCTGAGATAAAGTGTTAAGGTTGATGTCATAGGAAATGCAGTTAATATTCATGGAAGAGGCTAAAGCTGTAGGATGTAGTTTAGTTTTTTGTTTTTTTTTGTACAATAAAAATAGCCTATAGCTGGCACCTTTTGTGTAGAACAATAATTCTTAATAAAAGGCAAAAAGAGGTGTTTATCTTTCAAAAAGAAATTTTTATGTACTTTGGGCTTCTTTACATGTCAGCTTTCTAAAGAAAAAACATCATGTTAACTTTTACAGCATCGAAACATGGTAAACTGAAAGCATAATTAACTTTGTTCTTTTTACATAACACAGTTGCTTTGATAGATTGCAGTTTACTAGTGTTCCCACAGGCCACTTTCTTCCTCAGTATGCACAGATGAATAAGAGATTAAACAATTTCCCTGACCTACAGCAAGGTCATCCTTTCATTATTATGCTAATTTCATGCACCAGATTCAATAGATTTACTGCTTTCCTACTAGTTAATAAAACAAACTTCACACCATTATCCGATGTAAGGAGGGTGTTTTTTCTAACTGAAGATATTCTGTATGAGCAGCTGTGAAGACCAGTGGCAAGTTTTGCTACTCTATAGTTGATCCTGAATCTTCCAAGCTGATAAATCCCAATTGGAATCAACTCATTAAGTTTTGGGGATGTAGCTCAGTGGTAGAACACTTGCCTAGCATGCTTGAAGCCCTAAGTGTGATCCCTAGTATGTGCTGCTATATCTCAACTGTCTACCTTTTACCACTGAAGGAACGATTCTTATGAAGTTTCCCTACTGGTTAAATACTTTGTCAATTCAAATAACCGATCTTTTGGCAATCCACTCAACTGATCAAATAGGCTGGAATGAATGAATGAAACAAAATGCTGAGCACTGTAAATCAGTAAAGCATATTTTGTGCTTTCTTTGCAACCAATTTTGCAAAAGTCTGAGCTTGATATTTTGTAAAGTCACAATGTATAATAAGCCAGCATATAGGAAATGGGGGTAGATGTGGCTGTGGTTTTTTGGAGGACTGCATAATAGAAATAGGGCTTTTTTCTAATATTTAAGAACTGAATCAAATCAAACTATAATTTGGTTGGAGTGTTTAATTTAAAATCTGGACCTGCAAAATAGAATAGTGTATGTATAAACAAACAAACAAACAAGTTGGTTTCTAGTTATTGGTCTTTCAGTAACCAACTGTCCATCCCTCAGGCCTTTTAAAAGCAGCTTCTTAAAATGCAGTTTGACACTCAGTAAAGAGCACATGTATTTTAAATGTATAATTTGGGGTTGGGAGTATGACTCAGAATGGGATGCTTAGCATGTATTGGGCCCTGGGTTCAATTCCCAGCACCTCTAAAAGAAAGTACATTTTAAATTGTACAGTTTGAAAAGTTTTAAAATATGTATATTCTCATGAATCTATGACCACAAAGTCATGAACACTCATTATCCTATAAGTTCTTCATTTCCTGTTATAATACACTCTATTCTCTTTCCACTCATTCTCCCAATTCCAGGCAACCAATGATCAGCTTTTTGTCATTACAAATAACTTTATATTTTTTAGAATATGGTAGTTTAACATTTTTTCAGAATCTGCCAAACTATTTTCCTAAGTGGTTGTATTATTTTATATTTCCATCAGCAGTGTGTGAAAGTCCTAGTTCTTTATACCTCATGAACACTGGATATGGGCATCATGAGATAGGCCTTAGCTGCTTCATGTGAATTAAAGGTTGTATTAGGGGTATTTACAAAGCTGTTTCTTTACTCCAAATTCTATTTTGCGTGTCAGAAACTGACAACTGTATTTTTCCTCTTTGCATTACTTCTGAATAAGTTTTCCAATCAGGAAAATAAATACCTTAAGTCAATTAGGGCTAAGGTAATTTATTTGGAAGGACAAAAACGTGAAGCACATACTTAATTCCCCAAATCTCCCCCCCCATTTATATTATATACATTTACATATATATATAATTTATATAACTATACATATACTATATGTAATGGAAAATATATATACATGTGAATATATACATATATGTTTATCTTGTGTGTATACACACACAAGAAAAAGAGCAAATATAATGGAAAAAGCAAATCACATATTAAAAGCTTCACCTTACAGAACAGATTATACAAATAAAAGAACAATCAGAACAGCTATAAGTGTAAATGGTAATCACTTTTACAGTATTTCAAAACTTCTGACTCATGATTCTGAGTCAGGCAAGTCCAAGAAATAAAACAATGATTTTTTGGTTACATGGTAAAGACCATTTAACAAGCCATAAATTCTAAATTTAGGGAACACCTGGGAAAGATAAATAACAGAAAAGGCCAGAGAGAAATGACCTAATTTTACTTTTTAATAGCTTAGGAAAAACTTATTTTTTTCTTGCTTGATTCACTTTAATGTATTTGCTCTGTTGCACTGTATTCCTTCATTCTTCAAAAGCAATTGGGATGTTTTAATCATTTATGAATTTGCACTTTTATTCAAAAGACAAAAAAAATTATAAACATGAAAGATAAAGGATTCCAAAAAGAATTAAGACAAATCCTTCCATTTTTAGAGATTAAACTCCATCAAGTAAACTATACTTTTCTTTTTCTGATGATGTATCTTAATTGCATGTTATCAGCATGGTTAGCTATTCATCAGGGACAATTTCATAATTGCTATCTTCAGAGGAATGAAATAACAGAGGGCTTCTTCTATTAACATTTTGTTAAGTGTTACAAATAGCACTGGGTGAATGAAGGGCTTCATATTATTAGAAGGACATAATATTGGTTACACATGTTCATAGAATAAGAAAGATATTTTTAGACTCTTTCAAAATATCAATTGCTGTGAAATAAATAGCATCCTGCATGTAGTGATATATTAGTGGGGATGATTGCTATTTTGCTAATTTATAAGACTCAGGATGGAATATCTTTTTAATGGAGTTACCAGAGGAAGTCACTAACCCTGCTACCCTTGATCTTATCTCTCAATTTTCTCCTCATATTCATATTCTCAGCTCAAAATTTACCTTTTTTGAAAATCTAAATGAAATTTATGTTCAAATACAAAAAATGAATAATATTTACATTACTTAAAACACTATATTTCTATTTCTCCTTCTTCTTTATTTACCTTTGTAATGCTGGAGATCAAACCAAGGGTTTTTCACAAGCTAAGCCTGTGCTTGTGTTCCTTCTTATTTTTACCACTTACATGTTTCCAATGTTACTGCCTTCTCTCCTTAACTATTATTGTACCTTTGTATGTCTTTTCCATTACAAATACATGACAAGTTCCCAGAACTTTGGGATCTTATTCTAAAGTTGGTTATGTACCATCCTTAGTCTGTTATCATCTTTGTTAGGACTTGTATTTATATAATGCTTTATATTTTTTCACAAAATTGTTTACATCTGATATCATCACTGGCCTTGAACCAAATAAGAATTCTACATATTACTTATCTCATGATGATTTCCCCTGGGTTTTCTCTGAGTAATAAGATGCATTTTATTTTATTTCATTTCATTTTGAACTCTTTTTTTAAATTGCTTTTATTTTTAAATACTACTTTATTTCATTTTGAACTCTTTTTTAAATTGATTTTATTTTTTAAATACTTGACAGCAGAATGCATCACAATATTTTAGAAATGATGGGAGCAGCTGGGCATGGTGGCACACATCTGTAATCACAATAACTCAGGAGGCTGCAACAAAAGGATCCCAAGATCAAGGCCAACCTTGGCCCTTTAGCGAGACCCTCGCTCAAATTAAAAAATAAAAAGGGCTGAAGGTGTAGTCCAGTGGTCAAGCACCTTTATGTTCAATCCCCAATACCAAAAAATAAAAAAAAAAGGAAGAAAAGAACAAAGAAAGATGGGAGCTGTGAAACATTTTGAATGGAATTTCAGTCTGAGCCACAAAGTACCTAACATCTCAACTTCACCTTTGGTCTTCCACCAAAGAGTTTCACTTACTGCTATCCAGAGCCATTCTTTCTTTCTTTAGTTTTTAAATATTTTTTAGTTGTCAATGTACGTTTATTTTATTTATTTATATGCAGTGCTGAGAATCGAACCCAGTGCCTCACACATGCTAAGCAAGCGTCTACCACAGAGCCACAACCCCAGCCCTGAGAGCCATTCTTGATTCCACAATCCAGTGCCTTGGTGGTGTTTTCATGGAGCTTCACCATATACATGGGACAACAAAAAAGAGAAACAGAGTGGCTGTCTCAAGCTCTCCCTGCTTTATCACTGTGCTTCTGTTTCAGCTTGAGTGAATGACTCTTGAGTTGAAAAACAGAGTCGATATATGATCAATTTTCTTTGCTTGTTTACCATCTACAAACTTAAGTCACTACTGAAGGATATCCTTGTATCAAAGGCTGATATCCAGAAATTAATAAAGCAATAATTGCTACCCTTACACATTGCATACACGTATTGAGATGTTACACTATATCCCATAAATATGCACAATTATTATGTGTCAGTTAAAAATAATTAACTAATTAAATTAAAAATAATTGCATATCATGCATGAAGAATGAGGAAGATATCAAGTATAGGATTTAAAAAGCTGTGAGCATCTAGAAGGTCGGACCCAGGCTTATTCCCTTTGTACCCCACTGACAGGTATGGGACCTGGCATGTGATGGAGCTGTTTTATTAAAGTAGGAAGCAAACATACATTTCAGAAATTTTTGCAAGATTAGAAAAATTAAATTTTATTTCATTTGAAGTTGTGAAAAGTCCTGAAAATTATTAGATAAGTATTTTTTCTCATTATAATAGAAAATAGCAATAACAAATACAAACAAAATAAACATTTTTGTGTATTTCAAACTTTATAAGATGCTTCCATAATCATTTATTTTCTCACTTAGAGATATAGGATAATTTTCAATTACCTAATTAGAGCTACCAAACCAAACAGTATAGATACAGCAATTTTCATTAAAATCATTTTGAGGGACATTTATGTGCCACTTGATTAAAATACTATGTAGTGTATTTGTTCTAATAATAATTGTTTAGAAACTTTTTTCACATTCCCATCCATTATTAAACTGTTGTAATCATATCCCAGAGTAGACTTTATGTAAACTAATATAGTAACCTCAGTTTATAGGTAGAGGGATTGAGGCATACAGTGATTTTAGAGGAAAGCACATTGACTTGCTCACACTTACTCAAAAAACAAACAAACAAAATAGGAAGAAAGGTAGAAAGGTAGAAAGGATGGAAGGATGGAAGGAAGGAAGGAAGGGAGAGAGGGAGGAAGGGAGGGAGGGTGGGTCAAGTAGACCTCAGTTTAGAAGAGCAATCTCAAAAAAAGGCTGCAGCTAGCACAATTCATGGGAAAAAAAAGAGAAAACATTTTAACACACAAAACTCTGTTCTGCACAAAATTAATGTTGTAAGAATAACTTTATATGTGTACAGTCAGCCTTGCCTTCCTGTCCTCAATTACTTTATATCCCATCTTAACTGTATTTATCCTGGGAAAACATGAATTTTAATAAAAACCTTGCACCATATATCTAAATAATAAGTATGGGTTTTTTCTCACTCTGCCCTAAAGGTTGATTCCAGCTGAGAAAATATCAGCATGCTTCCTACGTTTTCTGTAAGATCCGGTAAGAAGCTGTTCACATTTGCATATTAACAGAGGGATTACTACTTTATCATGTTAAAAAAAAAAAAAAAAGCAAGAAAACTTTAAGTGCTCTACCCTATGTTTAATGTTATATATTTTTTTTCATTATTTGAGTGAGACAAGGTAATGGGCTTTTGTTTTTTAATATAAACAATAGGGTATAGATCAGTTTTTTTCTTCAGATACTTTAGATTTACAAAGAATTGCAGATAGTACTATTCTATTAATATCTTAGTCATTATCAAAAGAAAGTTGTATTGGCACAATATTATTAGCCACATTACATGGATTTCACCCATTTTTCCATTAATAACTTTATTCTATACCAGAATCTGAGTCAGGATGCCATCTTATAGGTAATTGTCATGTCTCTCTCTTCCCCTGTGAGGGGGACTACGGAGATACTGACAGTTTTAAAGAGTACCAACAACATTTTGCAGAATGTCTGTCCTTCATCTTGGGTTTGTTTGATTTTTAATAATTATTTGATTGAGGTTATGCATATTTTGCAAGGATATTCCAGATGTGATATGTTCTTCTCAGTACATTATATCTGGGGGTAAATCATGTTGTCGTATCTGATTAGTGGTGATCTTAGCCTTGATCAATTTATTTAGTGTATGCTGTATTTTGCTATTGTGAAAGCAACAATTTTTCATTTTTTAGGTGCTAAAAACCTTGAGGGAGACAATTCATTCATTCATTTTGTGATACTGGGTATTGAACCCAGGGGCACTGTACCACAGAAATATATTTCCAAACTTTTTAAATTTTATTTTGAGACAGGACCTTGATAAGTTGTGTCCAGGCCTGACCTTAAACTTGCAATCCTCCTGCCTCAGTGTCTGGTAGGGAAGACACCTTACAGCTTTGTAAATATCCTTTTACTTCTTAAACCTTCACCACTAATTTTAGCCTTTCTTCTTTGGATGAATGCTTTACACTTTAATGGTACATTTTCATAATCCAAACTGTGTAGGTGAAAGATATCTTTAGATTTCTACAAACATTAGATATATTTCCTATTTTTTTTTCCTTTTCCTTGTGTGACAATGCAAGCAAAAGTAGGGGAATTTCTCTTGAGCACAAGATTTTTCAAGTTGCTATGGCAACCAAGTAATGATGGAGAAGATTAATAACACTTTATATCCTGCACATTGTAGAAGAAACTTAATAGATTTTTTTAGTTGTTAATCTATTTGGTTATTTGCATGGAAAACAACACATCATTTTCCCCTCAAGCTGATAGCTAAAATTCAGAATTTCTAGCTGCTGAATACAGTAAAACAATATTACCTTATATTCTTCTTGATTTATTTTATATCTCCAAGCTTATTATTTTCAAATCATTTCTTCCTCCCAATGATAAATATTCATTATATCAAATTTATTAAATATTCACTATGCCTCAAGTCACACAAATCAATTTTTGCTTAGTGCAAGCACATCTTGTAACTAAATATATGTTATCAATAGTAAGAACCTGGAGTGTAATTTGTTGTGGAAGAAAGCATGCTAGCCTTGGGGAAATGCTTCTGTGTTTCAATGTGATGGTATATTTTAAGTACAAAAATGAAGAATTAATGGTTGAAGTAGAAGTTTGCTAATTCAGCAGTATATTTTAACCATTAGTATTCTTTTTTTCTTTCTTTTCTTTTTTGCTATTTTGTTAAACTAATAGAATTTAAGCTACTGGTGAGTATGCAATAACTATCGCTGCAATAAAACTTTGAAAAACAATGGAAATTTACCAAAAGTTTTCATGATAGGAAGAAACAAACTGAAAAAGACAAGAGAATGTGATAATTAGGATTTAAAATTCTCTTTGTGTTTCTTCTACTGCCATTACATGTTATCTGACCCTTTTTGTTTTCTGCTCTCAGATGTGTAAGTTTTCAACTTAACACCTAGTCAAATGTAAAAAAAAAAAAAATACATGTAGAAATCAGTGCATGTACAAATCCATTTGTAAGGACCAATAATATTTAATGATTGCTAAATTAATTTTGAAAACATACAAGAATAATATGCCACAAAACCCATTGATGTCCATTGATTATTTATTATGAATCATAGGAACTTGAATAATTTGACTTTTTAAACAATAATTCAAAATTACTACTATTGGCTTCTTCAATATATCCATCAGCTATTAATTATACCTGCAATTCTTAAAGAAATGACCAGATTCAAAATTATTTCAGAGCAGATTTCTTGTAGATTGCTTTTTTTTTTTTTAAGTGAAGTTAAACTGCCAAAGTTAACCTAAAATCGTGATTGCATTCAAATGTGGCTGAACTTTCCTTCTGCAAAGAGAAACTTGCCTTAACATGTAATTGCTATGGTCAAGAGAAGCCACTTGCTTGATGAACTTCATTTGCAATTTTGAACTAAATTTGAATCTGTAGAGGAGGAATGCATAATTATTTATAGAAGTCCTACAGAAAGTTTCAAAAAAAAAAAAATCAGTGCTACTGTCGGCCATTTCTGAAGGGTGATGTTTGTCTTTCCTTCATTTCAGTCTTTTTATGTAAAATATTAATATAGTTTGCTTAATAGAATTTCCAAGAAAATATTGCTAGTTGAAGATAAAACGAAATTCAATTGAATTTCTCAGCTCTGTCATCGATAAAAACTTATATACTTTTAAGATACTAACTAAAAAATTAGACTTATCATATTTAAATTAATTAAGTATATTTTAGATGGCTATATTCAGCAAAATTTTTTTCATAAAGTCCCTGAGTGGAAGATTTTTTTGTGTTTGTGAAAATTAACTATTAAATCAAATATATTTTTATGAGAATTACTATGTGTTTATAATTCAAACATTTATTTGTATTTGCAAGACACCACATTTAGATCACATCTAATGTATTGCAACTGTCATTTGGTTCTAGCTTAATAAACTGGAAAGTAGACTACTCACTTACCTGGTATTTTTTAGATCTGCACATATTTGCATAAGTTACAAAGCAGACAGTAACAATGTAACAAAAAATTGACTTTTTTTTTAAAGTGAAGAAAGTGGCTTTAACTAAAATTGATAGTACTCTGAAAAGTATGTCAATTTTCAGATTTGTCTATTTAAGGACTGATGAGTAAAGTTGTATTTTTATTTTAGCCAAGAAAATTATTTAAAGACCTTTTTAATTTTGCTGTTAAGAAATAATGATGTCTTTGAAAATTTTTAAAAAGAAACATTAAAATTTAATTAATGTTTCCACCAATACTAGTAAAGAAGTGCTTAATACATAATTTTGCCAAATTATGTATTTATTTGAACAAAAATAATACAAGGTTGGTGTCGCTGAGATCACACATTATTTCCTTAATTCTTCCATTCAGGTGGAAAGGAATGCAAAACATAATGAACTCTACCATCTAAGTAGAATACACAAGAAAAATAATCTTTACAACTGCTTCTAAAAGACATTGACTTTCAGAAATATAGGAATTGGGGCTGGGCATATGAGATTATTAGGATACTTTAGGAAGAATTGCTCTATTTGGTTTTATTTTGTAGGAAAATTCATAGCCAGCATAATTATTTTAGAGAAAAAGTAATTTTGGGGGAAATATTAGGATAAGAAAGAAAACCATTTATCTATCAATCCAATCAGCTATTCAACATTGATTTAACACTATATTTATCAGAATCTTATTTTAGGTAGTGGGGAAACAATGATAAGACATAGACTACCATCTTTAAAATCTACCAACTAGCAGAAACAATCACAGGGAAATAATTAATTATAACAACACATAATAAAAGACTCAAGAAAACTGTATAAAAGGTATAGGGCACTGAAAGAAGAGTAAGGAATTCTTGGTGACGTTCTGAAGGGTAAAGTAAAGACAGAATAGTGGAAAGGACATTCCCTAGAGAACAAAACCTGAATAATAGCATATTCAGGCTGTAAAAGGAGGATGCTGGTAAAGAATCACCAAGTAGTTTTGATGGCTGGGAGCATGGGGTTGAAATGGAGGTTGGTAAGGAATGTATGGCAGATGACTCAGGCAGAAACCAATCAAGGAGACATTCTCTGCTCTGGTTTGATGTCTATCATTTATTCTTTGGTCATGGGAACATAACAGAGTAATTTTTTAGAATGGGCATGTCACAGACCCATTTGAGTTTTGCTAAATGTGGGAAATGGAAAGAAGGCCTATAGGAGCCAGAATGTTAGATAAGAGGCTTTGGCAATAGTTTGTATTTTAGACTAGGATTTGTGGCAGGGTAAAGTGGGGAGAAACTTGAACGTGTTTTTCAGCAGAAATAGCAGAACTTGGTGAACCTCTCTCCATGGAGGTGAAAGAGGATGGCTCCCTGGGTTTTGGCTTGTGTGAATGGTGGCCCAGTTAACACTGAAAGAAAACGAAGAAGGGTATGTTTTGAAGCATAGATAATGAGTCTAATTTTAGATATGCTTAACTCAGAGTAAATATAAGACTAGTTATGGAAGAAAGAAATGAAATAGACCAGTAATACCACAAACCACAAATATTATTTTAGGAGTCAATAGATTGTTAAATTGATTGGCAATACCATTTGATTCTAACATGCCGCTTGAGTATCTTGGTCTACTAGTCAATAGTAGAGACACAGACAGATTTCCAGAATGTTTTAATTTGTTGTGCCAGACTACTATTGGTTAGAAAAAATAGTTTAAACTATGCTGTATCAAAAAAAAAAATATCAACTAGATTTTTCGTGTCTGTATAAATAAGCAGCACAATTAGGAACAAAGGGACATTTGCATTTGGCCAGAGAACTGATGACAACTAGAAGAATCCTTTTGGGAAAAGAGCAAAATATGTTAACTCAAACTATTGCTCTACAGTACATACAATTTTTATATCTCTCAAATTCACGAATTTAGCATCTGGGGGTGTAGCTCAGTGGTACAGCACATGTGTGAGGACATGGATTCAAATCAATAGCATCACCCCCCAAAAATTAACCAAGCTTTTGCCAGTACTGTTACTCCAACTGTTAACACATCAGTTAATAGAATTCCAAGAAAATATTGCTAGTTGAAAATAAAACGAAATTCAATTGAATTTCTCAACTGTTAACACAGTTGGAGTAACAGTACTGGTAGTACTGTTAACACATCAAAAATGTACTTCATGTAGACTGCAATGATGACATTTGATGGTAAATGAATGGAAATGCAGAATATCATGCTAAGTGAAATAAGCCAGTCCCCCAAGGTTGAATGTTCTCTCTGATATATGGATGCTAATCCATAACAAGTGACGTAGAGAGGGGAAAAATAGAAATTCACTGGATTAGACAAAGGAGAGTGAAGGGAAGGGAGAGGAAATGGGAATAGGAAAGACAGTAGAATGAACTGGACATAACTTTCCTATGTTCATATATGAATACACCACCAGTGAAACTCCACATTACATACAACCACAGCAATGGAATCCTAATTAGAATAAGTTATACTTCATGTATGTATAATATGTCAAAATACACTCTACTTCCATGTATTTGTGAAAAGAACAAATAGATTTTTTAAATGTACATTAGTTGTTGAACACATTTCTTTATGAAATTTGCATTTTAGAAACTATAATAAAAGCCAAAGTGAAATGATGAGCTAAGAATATTCATTACTCACAATATATGTTAGTGACCTGCACTACAGTTAGGTCTATCAAGGACACAGTGCATGTGAAAAGTAAATAAAACTCAAGAACTAATCAGGAAGATAAAATTTGCATTAAATAAAAATCATAGGAATATCCTTAAGCAGAGGACAATGTAGCTTAGGGGTGAAGGGTACAGGTTTCAGGGTAGACCATTGGGATTCTTAGTTTTGCTCCTTCTTTCCTGAGTGGTACTTGGCAAACTACTTATCCTCTTTGAGCTTCATTTTCCTCATCTAAACCACCTGATGCTATCTGTATCTTTTTACTAGTTGTTTTGAGAATTAAAGATGATACACACAATGTTTTTAAGGCAGTACAATGAACATTGTAACCATTCAGTTGATAGCACTAAAAAATAAAAATAATAATTGCTATTGTTATATGAATTAAGGACCAAATGGTAAAGACACCCATGTACTCAAAGTTTGCAAAGAAAGGAAAGGATCACTGGGCCTGAAGCTAACTGGTTCTGTGATGAGGCTTGAAAATTCATATAAGCTTTGTGAGGTGAAGAGGAAATAAGAAGCTATTATATATCCCTGCTACCATTCAGTCAGTCTCGATTAACTCATTTTAAAATCATATGTAAAAACATCCAGTCATCCCTGGATACCAGGTATTAAAAGCCCTGATGTGCTAGGTTTGATTAACGTAAATATCTTAGAGAACAGTGAGTCACAAGTAAACATGTGGCCACTCATGGACAACAGAGCAGAGGGTGGATCCACCATGGTTCTCATGTATGTATTCCTTTGCTACTGAACACAAATAAACTGTTTGAGACATTTTCATGTGTATTTTTTAAAACTCTTAAGAAGCTTATGGTCAGAAAATAATGAGTTTTCAACAGCTAAGATAACTGATATCTCTTCCAGAATTTAACTTTGCCACGTCTGTGGCAGGTTACTGAAATGCTCTGGTGTAAGACAGTGGTGTTGTAACCTGAAGATAATGATTGTCTTAAATTTGCCTTCCTGTTTCCTAAATACTCTCTGAAATCTCTACCATATTTCCATCTATTTTTGTGATAATGCTCAGTTAAAAAGTCTACCATTTTGACTACATTTACTGGCCTAATTCAGTCACAGAGACAATCAATTTAATTAATTCAATTGGTTTGGAGAACTTTTACTGAATTGATTGATTATTTTTTTACCTGAACTGGTCAGAGACTAGACTGGACTTCTGGGAATGCATCTCTGAGCACATACAAAAGATAATAGTTCCTTTTCCAATCCTATTATACTGGTCATGAAATTTTGCATGGAAAAAAATGTTCAGATATAAGACAAAATTGGAAGTGGATATACCATTTCTTAGGATAATAAGGAAAAATCAGTTTCCTTCTCCCATCCCTACTTCCTCACACACTAGAAATGTCCCACAAGAATTTATTATTAATGTTGGTATTTGTACAAATCACCTCCTACTTTTAAATAACACCTCAGGAATAATTTTGAATCGTGGCTAATAGGATGATGCATTTTAAAATCCATATTCATGAGTGTTAAGTTCTGCTTCATATATTTTTAATTCTATTGTTTTATTTAGCACTCGAAACATACTTTTAAAAAATGTCAATTGAGTAAGGGTCTGAGATAATACCAGAGTAATTTGCTTCCATCCTCCCAACCACTAATGACATTTATTTAGAGCATTCCATTTTCTTTTCTACCAATGAGTTTAATTTTAACAAGTCACCATTCTTAGCATTGCATCTGGTGTTTTGTTTGTTGGAACAGATTTGTGGGGCAAGTTCACCAACACATTATGATCAAGCATTGTCTGGATTAATATAACAAGAATACACAAGCCTGCTTTACAATTTAGATTTTATTTCATGTGCAAAAATTTCTTTTATAGAATTTCAATGAATTCTAAATTATTGAATATCTTTACATATTATCCTATTATTCTTAGTGATATAATTGTAAAAATGCAGTGCAGTACTAACAGAAAAAGCAAGTTATATTAAGGTGACTCTTTTCTAGGTGAGCATATTCATTTTATATATTTCAACTAGAACCAACCTTTACAAATCTGCTGTCAGCCATCCACACCCACAGACCAAAAGTGGAAATCTTCTTTACAAGTCCTTAGTAACTTCTTAATTTAAACCTTGATGACCCAATAACCATAGAATCCCAAATCCCAGGGTTCTTTAAATCACATATAATCATGTACCCAGATGAAAACATCTTTGTTGTTAGCATAAAGTGTACACAATTTACATTCTCTTTCTTTTATCTTCCAACTGAGTACCAAATTCTTTGATAAGCATAATAATGATTGGGAGAGCAGAAATTCAGGGAAGGAATAGAGGTGGAAGAGTAAGGCAACTGGGGACAGTGAATCAGAACCCATGGTTTTAACTTCTAATGAAATAGAGCTTATAGCAATTTAAAAGAGAATTGGGGAGACTATGGGTCACTCAGAGATGCATTAGAAATTCTAATGATAAAAATATAATTGGAAAGGAAAGAATCGTCTACTTGTTTACAAGACACAGTATCACACCAGAAGTCAGAGGTTGGTAGTTCTTGAAGAAGGTTCAGTCACATATTTGGACTGAGTGGGACGGGTATTATATTGATATTTTCTTCTCTAAAGTGCTTTATTTGCAGAAGAGAATGTGGAAGAACAAATTCCTAAGGCGGACAGAAATAATGATGTGAATACCAAGGACTGGAGACAATTAAGTGTCAGCCTCAGTAGACATTTCCCTAAGAAGACACTGGAGGGCAGGGCTGAGGTCCTCCCTTAAATAGATGGACACAATTATGCCAGGAGATACCGGGGGTGTACAGAATCAAGGACACAGCAAGGAAGAGAAAAAGTTTGAATAACAAATAGGCAAGGAAGAAAACTAAAAATGTTTTTGCTCTTCCAGAATCAAGATGTTAGTGTGTTTTCATTTCCTTAAAACCAATATTACAAATTCCCCAAACACACTAAAACAACACTCACACACCACATATCAAAGTCAATTAGAGATGATTTAGATTACTCACTATTGACAATTGAGAACTGATAGTAGTAAGACACTATAAAATAAATCCCTTTATTTTACTCACATGAGCCTCATAAAAATCAAAACGGTAAATAAAATGTTCTTCATTTTGCTGTACAAGGAAATGAATATAAAGAAAATGCTTGTTACAAAGTCTGATTTCTCCTGAGTGATGTTGTTGGTAAGCATTAGGATCCTGACTTACTTTCCTGCTTAATATCCTGTCCTATGTTATGCTACCTCTAAACATCATCTTAGGAATTCAGGGACAAAGCTCCCCATTAAACAATTTTTTTTAAGTAATACATTTTATTTATTCTTTTCTTTTTTGTGGTACTTGGGATTTATTTTTTATTTATTTATTTTTTTATTATTAGTTGTTTAAAACATTACAAAGCTCTTGACATATCATATTTCATACATCTGATTCAAGTGGGTTATGAACTCCCATTTTTACAGATTGCATACAGATTGCAGAATCACATCGATTACACATCCACGTTTTTACATACTGCCATACTAGTGTCTGTTGTATTCTGCTGCCTTTCCTATCCTCTACTATCCCCCCTCCCCATTAAACAATTTTATTTTTGTTTGTTTGTTTGTTTTGAATTGGAAATTGAACCCAGAGGTGCTTATTCACTAAGCCACATCCAATCAGCCATTTTTGAAAAAATGTTTTATTTAGAGACAGGGTCTTACTGAGTTACTTAGGGCCTTGCTAAGTTGCTGAAACCGACTTTGAACTCATGAGCCTCCGGTCTCAGCTTCCCGAGTTGCTGGGATTAGAGGCATACACCACAGCAACCCAACAAAAATTTTTCTTCTGCCCAGATATAACTGGAAACCTTTGGTATGGTAGGTGAACGTGATAACCACTACACTATGGAAACCCATTTTTTTTTGTTTAAAATTTAAGAAAATTAACATCACATTCATTGTCTTAAATATGGCAATATATAATTATAATATATCTGAGTTAACCTAAGTAAAAATGTAATGAGTATTTCTGAAATTATTTTCATTTTTCTTTTTGTCAAACATATTACCTAACCCTCTCAAGAATACTATAGAGACCTATGGTGGGTCCACTTCTGGTGTGACTTAGCTTTAAAATTTGAAACAAATATTAAAATACAGCATACTGTGGTATGTGTGTGTGTGTGTGTGTGTGTGTGTGTGTGTGTGTGTATATATATATATATATATATATATAAATGGAATATTACTCAGCATTAAAAGAGAATAAAATCATGGCATTTGTAGGTAAATGGATGGAGTTGGATATCATGCTAAGCGAAGTAAGCCAATCGCAAAAAACCAAAGGCCAAATGTTCTCTCTGATAAGTGGAGGCTGATCCATAACAGGGAGGAGAATGGCATGGGAAAAATGGAGGAACTTTGACTGGGCAAAGGAGAGGGAGGGTAGGACGGGTGCATGGGGGCAGGAAAGATGGTGGAATGAGATGGATATCATTACCCTGGGTATGTGTATGACTGCACATATTGTGTGACGCTACTTGAAATATAAAGAAATATAAATAGAAATATAAAGTTGTGCTGCAATTGTACGCAATGAATCAAAATGCATTCTGCTGTCATATATATCTAATTTAAATAAATAAATAATAGAACACAGCAGGTGTGACACAAAATTTCTCACTTTTTTAAAACAAATAACCTGTAGAATGTTACCAAAGACACTCTATAATCTTTGGGAGATGGACATCATTTTAATATGGGGAAGAAAATTGGAAGTTTCCTAAAATAGTTTCCCAGAGGACAAGAAAAATTTATTTTTTTGGATGACTTTAGGTAAAGCTAAGTTAAAGTTAAAAAAAATAATTAAATGTGCCATGTTAAGATGTATCATCTGCTGGAATTCAAGGTTATGCCATTGCATTCTCAAATCACCCAGCAGATTTGTAGCCAAATGACACTGTGAGCTATCTCCCCCTAGAAGGCCAGAGGCCTGCCTCAGGAGGTAGAGCATTTGTATACCTCATAGAACTTCATTTTGCATTATTACAATAATATATAACTAAAAAAACAGATTTGTGTCTTTACAAAAGTGAGTTAAAGTATATTCTTATTTTTTTAAATTAATTTTTATTGGTCCATTATAATTATACATAATACTTGGATTCACTGTGACATATTTATACATGCAAATAACATAAGTTGGTCAGTTTCATTTCCCCAAATCTCCCCTTCTCTTTCTCCCTGGTCCCCTTCCTGCACTTTCCTTTATTCTTCAGGTCTCCCTTCTATTTTCATGAGATTCCCTTCCTGTACCATGACCAACTTTATTTTTCCCTTATTTCTCTCAAACACACATGAGAGAAAATAAGTTCTCTTGGCTTTCTGAGTCTGGCTTATTTCACTTAACATAATTCTCTCAAATTCCATCCACTTTACTGCAAGTGATATAATTCTGTTCTTCTTAATGGCTGAAAAGACGCATTGTGTATGCTTTGCTCTCTCTATCCACTCATACATTGATTATCCTTTTTTTTCCCTATCACTGCCTATTGTAAACCCAAGAAACTTGTTCTTCAGCTTATGGCAACAACATTAAAAACATAGAAGTTGGTCTCTTAGGGCAATAGGTCTTTACATTTTCTGCTCTTATTTAAAGTGCATAAAATCAACAATAAAAAAGTATACAAAGATTGTTTAGCTCTCTACTTTTTTTATTGGATTTTCAAATATCTATGAAGTACAGATTACTTGCTTAGAACACCAGACCAAGTAGAAATAAAATGCCCTTGACCTCTTTTAAGAAAAAATGATGTGAACTAAAGCTTACAAGGAACAAAGGAATGCTCCTGTTTGGTGAGTTAGGCCAAACATTGGGATGAACAACTCATCCTGTCTTCCAGGGACCATCTGGAAAAGTGACAGAAATATAGCTGTACATGTGGGCATGAAAGAACACCCTGGGGTCTTAGGCTATGAAAAGACTTCAAGGGCTGGGGATATAGCTCAGATGGTAGAGTGCTTGACTCACATGCACAAGGCTGGGAGTTCAATCCCCAGCACCACAAAAAAAAAAAAAAAAAAAAAANTCATGCTAAGCGAAGTAAGCCAATCGCAAAAAACCAAAGGCCAAATGTTCTCTCTGATAAGTGGAGGCTGATCCATAACAGGGAGGAGAATGGCCTGGGAAAAATGGAGGAACTTTGACTCTTGTTTGTCACATGAAAGCTAAACAAGAACATCAACAGATTTCAAATTATAAGCATTCTACTAATTACTAATCATTGAGTATTTTAGTAAATACTAAACAAAATGCATTAAATAAAAAAGTTTAAATATTTATCTAAAATTGATATTCTAGAATTAATTAATTTCAACAATTTCCCCCATCTAAGAAAGCCACAAAACTTTGGAGAACAAGGAAAATAAGAGTGTGCTTTGTAGAAGTAGTTAATGATAATAAGTAGACTTGGAAGCAATGCCATTTTTACAACTAATCAAAGCAATTGGCCTGATGTTAAGTCAATGAGGTTCATATAAATTTGACTTATTGGATGTGTTTACATTTATGTTATGTTTAGAAATCAGCACAGAAATTAAAACTGTGTTCTGACACTTTATAGTTCTATGATCTTGGGCATGGCACTCTATATTTCTAAGCCTCAAGCTGCTTCATTTTAAAAACATAGACTGATAATAACAACTAGTGTAGTGGTGAGCCATTTGAAACAAAGCCTATTAACTCACATGTTAATGCATACTGCCAAGATGGTATGTTTGAATTCACAAATGGATTCATTTCCCTTTTCTATATCCTAAAACTGCCTAAACAGTATTCCTACCCATGAACCAGGTGAGACCATGTAGATGCCCAAACAAATCTACCAAATTGAAGACAATGACTGTGTACCATCTTTAGACCCACAACAAATTTTCCAAGAAAATTTTAATTTGCTACCATCCCATTTATATAGAATTCAAAATCAAGTCACCTTTAAATCATTCTTATTTCCATATATTTTTAAAAAAATTGCAAGTAGACAGCATTGATGCTGGTGAGAGCCTCAAAATTATGGTGCTAAACTTTATGGGCTTTTTAAGATTAGATAAGAAAAAAGAAAATCTATTAAGTTACACATCACTATGGTTGATGCAGGGAACAGCACTAAAATGTAGGGTGATGCTACTTTTTAGCATTTAACAATGTTATAGTTTGGTCTCAATTTCACCATAGAGGATAAAACAACAATGAGCCACGGTGACATGCAATATTGTTTCCATTAGCAGGAGAGATAACAACATCATATTCCAACAAACTGAAGTGAATAGCAATTTTCAATAGCTGATAATTTTTAAAGGTCTGATAAGACACAGTACAATAGTACGTGCCATGTTCCAAAGTCCAGGGGAAAATAAAAAGCAATTTCTGTAGTGTAGGCGTGATTTTAAAAATTTAATGGTCATAATAGCGCTATTATCTGTGAGTTACTAGGGCTATGATCTCAATACCTTATAGTATAGTGTCATACCTAACAGAACTTTTATATACAAGTTTTGCACATACACACACACACACACACACACAGGAGTATACCAATACAAGAATATATAGACCAATTCATTAATCAATTAATCAACCATTGAGAGCCCACTGACTGCAAGGTACATGTATTTAGTACATGTATTTAAAGATGACAACATTGAGCTGCTCTGTGGACACAAATCGTACCTATCTTGCAGGTATTTATCCCGCAATTCTAACTTCCCAAAACATAGATAAGAATTAGGAAGCAAAGGAAGTATTTAAGTGCTAAAATAACTACTACAAAACTCCTTCACAGGAACTTATTCACTTTGCATGTGCAAGTGCTCTTTAACACCTACTTTGTAATCTATTAGTTTTATCAGTGACAGAATTTTAATTTTCTATTTGTCATTCCAGGTTACAGCAGATCAGAAGCAAACAGTTGCTCTAGCATGGAAGTGGCTTCTGTAAGGAGGCACTGATGATAACAAGAAGCAATTGCTCTCTCAATAATGGAGAAGGATTTAAAAATGAATTACAAAAGGTAGTAACAGGAACTTAGAAGGCATAACTGCTTAGCATGAGGACCAACAGCTTTAAGTACCTCAGCAGCCCCAAAGGAATTTCTGCAATATAACACAGTACAGTGATTAATGTTCATGATGATGACCTTGAGTTATCAAAAAGAAGTTAACTTATGTTAGCAGCTCCAATTTAACAAAGTAGGAAGTATATATCCTTTCAAAATGGTAAAAGGAAAAAAAAAGAAAAGTTCTCTTACATGTAACATAAAGCATTATGTATATGGAATGATCTCTTTTGTAAAATAATCTTCTTAAATGGTATGAGATAGATAATATATAAACCTATCCATCCATCTGTGTATTTCATTTCCCACAACTTTCTTTATTCTTTTAGTTAGATTACTCACTACTTTTATAACTATAAATTCCAACAAACGAATTAGTAAATGAAATCATGTTGATACCTGACCTATATTACATATAATTGCATTTTTGGAGAAACTCTTAAATCTGAATGAATTTCAAAGAATCGTATAAAAGTATGTTCTTAAAACCTTAGAGTAATTGAAAGAGGAAATACATAGTATTGGGTGGTTTCAGTTCTACTGTGATCAAGTAGATTCCCAAATACTCTTCCAACTCTGAATGTAGTCATAAATTGACACATATAGACAATCCATACAGTTTGACAGCACATGGAATTTTAAATGAACATCAAATGTCAATATGAAGATTATGACACATACCAAGAAGTGGTCTTTTTCCGGATCCCCAGTTTATGCTCTTGATAAATTGTTACATTCAAATGGTCTTGTTTCAAGTTTCTTTGATTTTATTTGTCTTTGACTTAGCATGTATAGTTTTCATAAAATTATAAAATGTTTTATTTACATATTATTTATTCTTCCTACATGCTGCTCCTCCCCAGTAAAATGTGAATGGAACATTAATCAGAGAATGTGAACTTTGGATCTAGATGAGACCTTTACCACTAAATAATAAAAGTAGACAAAATGAAAGTCTCAGTTGCTTTTCAAATTGTGATTTTCTAAGAATTTATTACAAATGACAACATTTTATAAATGGGTTTAATTTTCATTTGTTTCCTTCTTAAAAATGCATAAAACTATTTACATCCAAGAAATGCACATCTAATCCAACAAAATACACTTATTATTTGAATTCACTTCCTTCTATCTTAACTTTAATTTCCTTTGACTTTTTCTCCTTGATATCATTTTTTGTTGTTTTATATTTTTACTGCTGTCACTACCAAGATCTATCTAGCTCTTAGCCTTTGCCCTTCTTTCTAACATTGAGCATATTACTCCACAGGGATGCAACCAACATTAGCATTAAATGTTTAGCATCCTTGTGGGTCAGTAACTTCTTTATTTATGTGGGGTTTGTTGTTGTTTGTTTGTTTGGGCGGCAATTCTGTCAGGATATACTACCCTTTTCAACTTGATAGAACACAAATTACAAACTTTTTTGTCCTACAAACTTATAAACTTGTTTATTAATACCATCATTATCTCCACTATAAAAGTTTAGATTCTTTGAGTTTAGATCTTACATATTCCCCCAAAGGCCATCCACTAAGTGCTTAATCCCCAGCTAATGCAGTGTCCACAGTGAGTAGAAACTTTAGGAGGTGAATCCTTGCTGGTGGGGCATGCCTTGAGGGTTTACTGGGACTCTCGACCTTCCCTCTCTGACTCTGTCTTTCTTCTGCTTCCCAATGGTCAAGGGTGCCCCAACATGCCCTCTCTGACATGATGCTGCACCTCAGTACAGGCCCATAGCAATGGAGCCAGCTGACCATGGATTGAAACTTCTGAAATGGTAAGACAGAATAAATCTTCCCTCTTTTAAGCTGATTTTCTCAGAGACTTTGTCATAGTGATGGAAAACTAACACACATCCAATTCTTTTAATCATTCATTTTCATTTGGATTCTAATTCTCATCACTTATTCTTTTGAATATTTCTCAATTCCATCACATTATCTCCGTTCTCAATATCCTCCAGCAGCACAGGACCCATTAAGTTCAGGCTTGGATAACTACAACAGTCTTTGGTCTCTACCTTCCTCAAATCCATTTTAAAATTATTTCCTTCTGTGTGTTTTATCCTGTCATTGCCTTATTTAAGATACTAAAATACTTATTTCTTACCCAAAAGCTGTTGCAGAAAGCCAAGACCTATGTTTTTTTGCATCAATAAGCCTCAATGTTTCTTCTTCACTTGTAAAATCATAGCATATTTGTTTTTATATCTGTGTTTTGGGTCATCCTCAGGGGATACATACCTGTTGTATTCTACTTATGTCATATACTCAAGTTTAACCAAGTCAAAAATATCAATCCTGCATCTAAAGTCCACCTTATAAGCAACCCCAGTCTTTAAAGTACAATTTCAGGCTTGGAACTACTTCTTCCCTTTCCCTTCTAAGTTGGTAATTTTTCTGATGCCTACAGGATAAAAACTAGAACTATATTTTCATAAGTTTAAAGCTAAATTGCTTAATATTTCTCATCTTCTTCCATCAAAAACTACCAAAATTATTTCATATTTAAATTGGTTTGTAGAGGTTGGTTGGCATAGGTTTTATTTGGCTCAAATAGTTTTTTTTTTTTTTAATTGACAGGGTTGCCTATATTTAAAAATGTTAGTTTAAAAAAAACACAGATTTCTAGTTACTTTTAAAAATCAAAGTATCCAGCCCTGTTGGGTCCATACTCCTGGATGACAGAAATGAGTTGGACTTCAAGGGTAAGTTTGAGGGGAAGACATTCTCTGAGTTACATCCCTATCATCCTGCACTGGGTTTCCTTCACTCATTTGAATTACCTGCTAGACACTTACTTTATTTTACTGGCCATTAAAAAAAAGCAATATTTGAGCTAGTTTCTTTAGGGCTGGGTTTAACAAAATAATCAAAGTGGATTAAGAGGTCATTAATAATTATGAAAAGAGAAAAAAAGAAGAGGTGGAGGGTAAACATTTAGAACAAGAGCCACACCTACAGTAGAATGCTTTAATAAAAATTCTGTTTCCAAATTATGTGAGGTCAGAGCTATAGAGTTGTTGGCTATGAAATAATTAAGAGTAATTAAAAAGGAACTAATAATCAGGCATGATGGTGAACACTTGTAATCTAAGCTGCTGGGGAGGCTAAGGCAGGAGGATTGTGAGTTCAAAGCTAGCCTCAGCAATTTAGGTAGGACCTAAGTAACTTAGCAAGACCTTGTCTCAAAATAAAATATAAAAAGGGCTGGGGATGTGGCTCAGTGGTTAAATACCCCTGGGTTCAAAAGGAAAAAAAAAAGACCAAATACTACCAGAATCCAGACTCTCATTTACCAGCCAATGTTATACTAGTTTAAGTTTTTAATATAAATTTAAATACATTTGTATCTGTGTTGGCTCCCTGGGGACACTACAATGCTTCATCAGCCAAAATCCACTGCTTTGGTATAATTATATATAACTATTTGAAGCTGCAAATGGAAACTATATCAAGTCCTTCTCATGGTCCTTCTAAAAAAAATGTCTTTTTGGTGGAAGTAACATTATTTTATACAGATGAAATGGAGCCATGTCAGAAGATCATGCCAGCCTAACTCAGAAAAAAAATCAGCCACTTGTCCCAGTCCTCCGTCCATCTGCAAACATATTGCTGCTTGTCTTCTTTAATAAATGGAAACCATTTAAAGAAAGCAATCTATAAAATGCTACATAAAACTGCATTAAAACTACAAGTAAAAATCGACATCCAACAAAACCCTGCTTTCAAATCCAATTTCTTAGAAGGCCTTGATTCTGCAATGTCCACTATGTCTCCATTCCTTCCCCAGGGAGAAGATAATTGCATTAAAGGTCACTGGTAGGGACTGTTGCCAAGTCAGTGAAACTAGGACTTTCTCTCTCCAGAGAGGCATCAAAATGCTCGGTGATGAGTTGATTAGGTCAGGGCATCTTTTGTATTCTGTATACAAATGAAAATTAATGCCCACATGTGCCAGCAGCTACTTTGTTGAGTTTGGTAAAAATAAAACCCTATACTTAACCCTCTATTCCATTCACTGAAGTCCACGACACAATGAGAATACAAGACTTCACACATCCATAAGTAGGCAGTCTGTATGTGACTTATCAATTGCCTCAACTCAATGGCTAACATTGCCTAGATAGAGAAAACACCTTTTAATAGAATTGTTTTTCATCTGTTTCCCCATATAACAAAGTACCTACTAAAACCCAGTGAATAGTGATACTATCTATGGTCAAGTTGGAGAAAAAAGTAAGGTGGGATTAGTAGCACCTCATTTACCTGGGTATTTCCTAGGCTGAATTTTTCATGTACTTGAAGCTGGTATCCATTTAAGTTTAAAAAATTAGATGGAAATCTTTATAAAATGTATTGGCCACTGGCTCCCTGCCTTTCTACACAGATGTCTCTAAACAATGTATTATCTTCTTTCTGTTGATGGGTCAGGGGTCATCTTGGTGAGCAGTCATTATTGGACCAGCTGGTTATAATAGTTCTGTGTTGGCTTTATAATCTTCTTTCCTCTGGTGATGTCAGGCTCTCCACTGTCACTTTAGCTGTCACTATGTCTCTTTACTTCTTTCTTACTGTTTCTAATCTGTTGTGGGCTGAGAAACCAGATAACCAAGCTTATTAAGAATGACATGCTGAATCAAAGTTTGTAAGGCTTACAGGGGGCAGTAAGAAATAAAATGCCTGACTTTAATGTGGAGTATTTTTGTGAAAGTTAATTTGGATAGACAGAAACTTTTTTTTTTTTTCCCTTTTCACTTAATTCTAGATTTCAAACAACCCCTGAGGTTTGAGTTGCTGTTTGAGTGGGTAGAATGTTTCTCCACTTAGTAGTAAAGTATTTCTCTGTGGGAGACACATAGTTTTGACAACATTTGCACAGGAGAAGCTGAGGGGTTCCCCTGAAATCAAAGGAATCAGGTGGTGCCACACTCAGGGACCCTCATCTGAGGATTGAGGAAACTGTAGATCTTTCTTTGATCACCAAATATTCTGTTCTTCTTCATATAGAGATGGAGAGCAATGCCTGGAAGTCTAAAATCAAACAATCATAGATAAAATTGGTTTTCTGTTGGAATCTCAGAATTCCACCTTCCACTTTCAACACAATGTTGGCCAGATAAGATAGACACAGTCTTGGAAGGAGAAAGCCCAGAGGTGTCTGTGGTTTTCCCTTATGTTAACCTACCCAGTTCACTTCCATCTTTTTCTGGATAGTGTCCCAATCTGGTACCCTACTTAGTGTCTCCTTTCCTGAGTCAAAGGCTGTCCTTAAGGATAGCCTATGGGGTACCCAAATGCCTGGGCATTCAGGGTTTCCCCACATCCATACACCACACAACCTGTGCTAAGACACAGACTCACCATGCACTTGCTTGTACTTGAATGACTTCATAAAGATTTAGCAGCAAACCAAACCCTCCCTTGAAAGCCTTTCTTCCTTCTCTATCTCATTTACTTGTGCCTTACTACTCCACTGAGTAGATTATCCTCTTTCAATACTTCCCTCAAAGCTCATTTTAGAGGGATTTCACCTCACTAAAACAGAGTGATGTGGGATTGGATGTAAAAGAGAAATGGATTTGTCTTGCCTGTCCCTGTGTCTCTAAGACCCAGGTGCAACCAGATTTTCATTGCAATCAGTATGGATTCCTCAGATTCTAACAAAGATGAAAGCAATAGGAGAGAGCATCCTTTATCTTGTCAGGATTATTGTTAAAATAGACTTTTGTATTGTTTTTGTTTAATGCCATCTTATGTGCTAGAAACAAGGCCCTCCATGTTCCAAATACTCTCAAAAGTAAAATTGTTTTGAAATCCATAGAAGGATAATGCCTATGCCATTAGTCCAAAAGCTTAAGAGTCACAAGGAAACTCCATTCGAGCATGCTGCTGCTAATAACAGAATATGGAGCTTTCTGACTGAGTGTTGCTTTTCAGGTTTTTTGTGCCACATTAAGCTTATGTCTGCTTCTTCTAAAACATTGCAATGGCTTCTTTTTTTCCAATCTGGAGACTTAAAAATAAGTAGAAATACTCTCTGACTATTAATAGTTGAATTTTCTGCAATTGGATGTAAGTTATGCAAACATGAGTCAGAGTAATCAATTTATTCTATTTTAGGATGTTGAATTGAGATCCTCTTCAAAGCCTTTTAAGTCAACATTCCACTAAATGTAATACATACAGACTTGCTATATTAAAAAGCAAATTGAAACAAAATTATCACTGTAGACGTACAATAAAACTGTACAATCTCTGTGTAACTATTATTTTATCTTTTCTTCCAGAAATGTTAAAAGCCTAACGCAAATAACAAGATTGAAAGCAAAACCCACTTAACAGTTCCATCAGCCTCACAGATTTCAATCAGTTCAACTAATATCAATATGGGTAATCACTTATATATATCAAGACAATTTTGCTCTAAACACTATACCTAGAGAGATAACTGTACCCCATTTTCAAATCTCTATAAAGCAAAGCTCAACTTGAAAACCACATTTTCTAGGAAGCTCTCCAGACTTCCAAGCCAGAAGTCTTTTGGTTTATATCTTGCCTCTAAGTTAAGCATGTTTGTTTAACTCTGTAGTGTAGTGTGTTCTACCACATGGTTGTTTTCCTATCAAATGATATGCTTTTAGGTAGCAAAAAGAAGTTCTTTTCATTTCTGTATTCTCCAAAAGTACCTACAGGAGAGTCCAATGTAGAAATACTCAAAGAGTGTTATTCATCATTTTGGCTACGGAAATAATTATTTTGAAACGAGGAAACAAAGGCTATTTTACAAATCCATCTTAGGTTTTTATCAGCTCATATTTTGAAATAACAACTGCTAACAAAATACTGTGATGTTAACATTTCAGTTTCACATAAAATTTTAAGTCAAGCTCAAGTTTCCAACCTGCACAATTTGCTGCAAGGCTAGCCAATAATTTTGCATAACCTGAACTGCAAAATGCTCTGAAAAGCATGGTGTCATAAAACAGAATATTCCAAACATTCATAAATATGCATTTAATGGCCCATTGTATTAATGATTCACCCCAAGACCTATGAAATTCTGATGGTGTTCTTTATTCACAGAATAAAAACCATCCAGAGACAACAAAAGGGATGAGTTTCCTAATACATCATACTAAGAAACCATTGAAGCTTTGGTGGAAATAGGAAAACATCCTCAGGTCTCAGGATTTCTGTGGCTCTTTACTTGGCGATGTCATATACAACTGTATTCTTGGAGTGAGTGTGAGTGAGACAGGAGTGAACTGTACTGTGTGTCTCATAAGTGCCTTTGAGAGCATATACTTGTGTAGGAATATAGTACATCCCTCCACTGAAGCACTCTTATCCCAAGTGTCATCTCATAGCACAGAACCGATCAAACTCTGGGATTCAAAAACTATAATTCCTCTGGTCTAAGTGGCACAAACCAAACAAGACAAAATGTTAAATTCTTTGCTTGGTTCTGTCGTCCACAAACACAAATATCCAATGCACCATTCTTGTCTCCATTTTTTTTTCCTTTAATCATGAGACTCTCTGAGTCCCTGTGTTCCCAGTATCAGCCCTATGAAATATCTGTCCCCTCATCAGGTAAAACAGATTAAATGATGTATGAAGCTGGGTGTGAAACTTAGGATGCTGTTTCAATAACTTCACTGCCTTTTAATGACACTTTTCTAAAGGCATTTTCTTTTAATACTTCAAAAGTCAATGACTACACTTTAGAGGGAGGCATGACAGGAATCTCTAATAGTCATACTCTCTTTGTAGGCAAATATAGAGATAGCTATAAATATAAAGATGTGAGGAAAGTCATGCACAGTGGGTTCCAAATAGTAAGTGATCTTTAGAAGTGAACTTTCTTAGCTTAAAAGTAAATAGAAAAAAATGAATAAGAGGTCTGATATATGGAAAAATCTCAGGAATGCAGAATCAGGCTTAGCCAACTGTGTAGTATTTAAATAACTGCATTACATATAAACAGAAATGCTTGTTCTTTGAATAATATTTATGGGTTTAACTCTGTGATAACAGGTTCATATGACCTTATTATTACATGAGACATTTGACAGCAATTCAAGTGAATAAAATCAAAATGAGATTTTAAGAAATATATTAAAGTTGGAGAAAATTTTAAAATTCTTCAAATGTTTGTTTTATTTCTTTAGAAGTGATTAAATTGTCTTTCTTAAAAGGTGGAAACAATACACATGAGCAGTTTTATTTTGAAATGCCATTGTAAAGATTTGTGATGCTTTTCTTTTTTTTGTTGTTTATGATTAGGTTTGCTGCTTTCGCATTGCAGAATACTACTATGTTCTACAGAACTGAGAGACTGGATCAAGGGGAAAAGAGAGAGAGAGAGAGAGAGAGAGAGAGAGAGAGAGAGAGCGCGCGCGAGAGAGAGAGAGAGAGAGAGAGAGAGAGAGAGCGCACTGAGTTACCACCCAGCCCCCTTTAGGAAACTTGTACTGGTCACTCTTCACCAGCCCTTTTGAGTTGTCAGTCTTCTTATAGCCATAGCAACCCCGACATAACTAAGGGCCACTTCCGCAGAGAACCCTTCTTTTGCTTTCTCAGTCTGTACCATAAGTACAGCCCAATAGCTCCCATTCCCTGTGAAAAAGACAAATTTTTTTTTTGTAAAATCTTCCTAAATATACTTGATTTTACTTGTACATCAATTGAAGCTATCTAAATGGATGTTACCTATCCTCATCTGAAAGCCTTTAATTTATATCCTGTTCTGATTCAGGCAGGCTTTGGGAGATATTGTCTGTAGGCAGAAACAAAGAAAGAACTAGCAAATGAAGTGACTTGAGCTGATAAGAAAGAAGAGATTCTGTCTAATCCTTGCTAATTCACCTTCCTTTCATTTTCCAAGTAAGCCTAGCTAACTAAGAAAATGTACAGGAAAGTTGTCTTAGAACATATTATCTGAATGATCCTCCATAAGAAAAGCAGGGTCTATTTCATAAATAGAATAAAAATACCTTTGAATATTATTAAAGATTGCATCATTATGTCATACTGTTTTGAGCATAATTCCATTTTTTATATTCTGATTTTTCTTTTTTTATTGTTACTTCATGATATACAATAATATACTACATATATATTAATGGTGATACCTATTATGTCCTGTTTTTAGCTTGTTCTGGATGTATCTTTTCAAGGTCAAAGCATTTCAGTCTGCCTAAGCTACTCTGTGGAGATATTTTTTCTCCCCATAATTTCTATTTCTTCTTAATTCCCAGACATGTTTAAAATTCTAATCAGAGTGTGAATGGCCACATTCAAATACAATAAAATACAGAGAATCAAAATCAATCATCTACCAGTATTTTTGTCCTGTTTATTTTATGACCCACCAACAAAAAGCTATTTTTGCAATCTCATAAAATTTGCCAGCAATAATGACCTCAGGTTAAAAATTGGGGAAAGGTTTGGGTTTTATTTTCTTCCTTTTCTCTTTTTTTCCCCCCTGTGGATAGTGTGAGTCACTCTGTCAGTGCTGCACTTAAACAATTCCTCACATCCCTTGTAATCTGTCCTTGTCAGCTTTTTGATGTTAGTATAATAGGAAAGCTGCAATATCAATCACTGTTTCTTCATCTGCCAGTCAAAATGTTCATTTTGTGACTCTTGGCCTAGCATCCCAAATCTGTGACAATGTGAGTTTCATATTTAAAAGATCCATCAGGGAGAAGGAACAACATGCAACTGGATTCTGGAAGTAGGAAATGTTAAATGGTCAGTACCAGTAACACCACCATTATAGATGGGTGGAGCAAAAAAAAATCTACTGGGTGCAAAGTCAAGGACCCAATTGTCAGCCAGCTCTATGTCCCGAAACTTGCCCTGTTGACTGCTGTATGCTGGCAAGTTATTTCATCTCTCTGAGTCTATTTTCTTTCTTAATTTATGAGTGGACATACACACCAAGTGCAACTAGATCATAACTTGGGTGAAATTTCATGCTGTCTACTACATATAGGCACTTAACATATAGGCACAACAACAAAAATATCCTTGAAATCCACTCCTCTTTGTGTCATTCCAGAACCTTCTTTGTTTACTGAAGTAATTATTTGAGTCTGAGGACTGCCTGTTTAAAATTGAACAGTCAAGATGGCCGATTTGTCTCTGTTCTTTACAAATTCAGAATACAAGAATCTTAATTTCATTTGGTTAAATTTAAGTAAAGAAAAGAATATCAAACCAATTCTACCAAAGGACACATGGACTGATTTGATTAACAGGAGGTGAGGATTACATTCTTTGTCTCACTGACTTTAAGGTAAAATCAGATATACCTTATATTTCCCAATTTTCATATTTAATCTCTGAAATAGCCTATGAAACAAAAATAATATCTATAGAAGTAAAGACTTTTACTCCTCATTTTAGCAATGCAATCTTCCCAGGGCTTAAAAAAAAATAATTGCTGTTTTTTTTTGTTTTGTTTTGTTTTCCTCCTTATTAGGTACTTTAAATCTTAGTGACTGTTCCTAACTGCCTGGGCTGAAAGACAATTCCCTTATCTCATAGTCACATCACTTCCATGCAAATTGGTCTGAGAGTGCCTTTAGAATAAAAACAGCTAGATTCTATGCAGCTATTTAGGAGTCCAGTTTCCTAGGCTTAATTTTGATTTATAACTACTGAAATTAAATCAGGCATTTTCACTGCTTAAAAGGGTGGCTTTGATTTTACCAATGCAATAGAGACACTGAAGCTATTTACCAACATATTGTGTCAGTAACATTTTAACTTGTGTAAGGACAAAGGAAAAAAAGTGGCTTCTTATATCCAATATTTCTACCTCAAAATATATAATTGTATTATCCATTGACAACTGTGAGGATTGGATTGACAAGTCATATTTACATTAAAAAAAAGATCTTACATTTACTCACTAGAATCAAGCTTTGCTGAGTAATCTCAAGGATATAAGCTATGAAGGAATTCAGACAAAGCATTTTGTACATCATCTAGTGGTTTAAGTAGCCCTGACTCATAGGTACTGGACTCTCTTCACTATAGGTTTACCCGTAACCAGGTAACATTCTGCTAAGGACAGACTAAAGGGAAAAGGTCACTTACTTGTAACAAATATATCTTTAGTTTATTTACTCAGAAGTTCAACTGACAAGGAGATTAGCTTTTATCTTTTTTGCTTTGGAGGCGGTACACAGGCCATCTGATTTAATTCCTTCTTCCCACTAATAGCTTTAATTGAATAACTAATGATAATAAAGGGAAATAATTTTGCAAAAAGAGAAAAACAAATTGAAGTAACAAATATGTTAATATCTTAGAAGTTATAGAAAAGGCCTTATCTAGGACATAGTAATAATAGTATTCAACATGATACGATGAGAAGAGTGAAAACAAATGATCAGATATTAGTTTTTAGATCTATGACAATATGCATTAATTACTCAGGACTCAGTTTTACTAATGTGCAGAAAAAGTGGTGAATAAGCCTAACCAGAGTGGGTTTGAAGATTTCCAAAGATAGTATATTAGGTACAGCTTTGAAGACCATAAAATATTCTAAATATTGTATCATACCAACCAGGTGCCGGACAATATTATAAATCTCCTTTGTTACAGATGCAGAAAAAGCAGTCCCAGAAATGAGCAGTATTCTCATGAAGAATTAGCAATGGAAATCTAAAAATTATAACTGTAAAACATACAGCTACTCTCAGTCAACCATAATTTTGTAGAAAAGGTAAAGATTAGGCACATAAAGGAAAAGGAAGGCCAAAACATTGGGGTGGATCAGACAGAGAAAACTGCCTGTACCTCTGCTGCTAATTTCTGTGCTTTCTTCTTGGTTCCAGCTACCATCACTTCTTTTATGCTGGATTCCTCAGGGTAGCTCTCAGGAGAGAAATGGGCATACCCATTGAAACTGAAGCATGCATTTTGAGTAAGGGTCAGAGGGCCTCTCCTGGATTACTTTGGTTTTCACAGAGAGCAAAGTCTTTATTTAATTAAAATTGAAAACAAAGAAATGATAAACTTTTCACACATTAGGAATAGGTCTAGAGGTGGCATTTTGGAGCCCAAGAATATTTTCCTAGACCATGAAGTCGCACCATGAGAACAGCTGCTTGCACAGTCTATACTGAAGGAAGCCTAACATATAAGCACTTTATGTAGAAAACAGTATGATTCCCAATCTCTTTTATTTGCAAAAGTTGCTTTTGTGCTATTGAGAACTTATTCTTTGCTTCAAATACAACAACCAAAACTTGCTGATAGACACACCTGTCCTATTGTCAGCAATGTGACAGTACTCATACCCTGTGCCAGGAGACAAAGATATATTTGTGGTAGGGGGGTGCAGACTGGAGAGTAAAGAGAGAAATTAGTAAATATACTTGCATGGAATATTTTGATAAGTTTAGGTGTCATATTTTTTAGCTTGAGTATAAGTAACCTTCATTAATCTTTTAAATAAGTAACAAAAGTTGTTGTGGTAAATTCTTACCATTACAGGTCAATGACTTCTGTTTTGATGTGATATGATTAATGTGCCATAATAATGTCTGAGAGAGAGGATGCTCATTAAAGTTGCATGTCAAAGAGTGGTGTGACAAAAGTTGGAAAGAGTGCTAAGACCCTGAAAGATGGGAACTTATTTCAAAGTGAATTTGACAAGTAAGAGAAATGGTCAGGTAAAGAAACAGATTTTAATCAGACTAAAGGGAAAATTAATGGATTGGTTCTGTCAGTTTTACCTCCATCCTAAATTCAGCGGCTGCCCGCCACTTCCTCTGCTGTCTTGTCTAGCCTGAACACAACCACTCCCTGATGATCTCCCCTCTTCCTTTCTTGCGTTTTTATAGACTATTCTTCACCTAGCATCTAAAGTGAAGTTCTAAATTAGGTAGCTCCTTAATTTATTAAAATCCTCCAATAATTTGTAGAGTACATTATAAAATTCCAGTCTTTGTCTACAAGATCTCAAATGAAATGGGTCCTGTGCCCCTCTCTGTTCCTTTATCTTAGATCTTCTCTGCCTCCAGCTTGGACTTTTTGTTCCATTAATTCTTCAGTTTGTCTCAGAAACTTTGCATCTGCTGCTCCCTCAAAGGGCAAAGCTCTCCCTAATCTTAATATGGCTCCAGGTCAATACCTCTAGCCAACCTCCTGGACTACCTCATGGATACACAACCACCCTGCCCCATTCTCTGTGCCATTCATCCCCAAACTAGCTTTCTTTTCCTCAAAGGATCTATTACTATCAGAACCATCATTTTGCACTGCAAGGTCAGTCTTCTCTCTGAGGAAGTAATAACCGTGAGGGCAGGTCCTTGTCTGTCCTCTTGATTCTGTATTCTCACCCTTAGAATATCCTTGATGTTTAATAGATACGTAAGGCAGTTCTCAAGTTGTTATCCAAAAACATTGGTGGTCCCTGACACCCTTGCAGGGGTTCCAAGGGTCAAAACCGTTTTGATCATCTCACAGATACATCTGTCTAGATGCAAATGACATATTTCAAAAGATACATGATATTACAAAAGATTGAGTGCAGAAGTACATACGAGCCAATGAGTCTTATATTAGGCAAATCCTTGAAGAGACTTTTAATAATCTAAAACAATGTTACTCCTGTCACTAAATTATTTTGGTTTTGGAAAACTCAAGTATTTCTTACAAAAGAACATTAACATACAATGTCTTGGCCATTGTTATTTTAAATAATACATATCTAAATGTTTTCTTAGCAAATGCTTTATATAGTAAATATTGACATATGTAAATTTACACAACACAAAGAAGTTCTTTGGACTTCTCAATAGATTTTAAGAGCACAAAAGGATCTTGGGACCAAAAATATGAAAACCATTAGAGTTGGATATTATCCAACTAGGCTCTTTTCTTCTCTATAATGTATCCAGTAGACTTTTTTTTCTCTAGTTAAAATTGCTCCTAGTTAGGTTTTTGTCTTTCCTGATTCCGTACTTTTGTTATTCATTATTTAATTACAACTCTACCAATTGTAAGTATGCTTTAAGACCATTAAAGTACTATATTTTCCTTGAAATCCAACTCCTAGTTCAATCACAAAAAGTTCTCTCTGTATATACCTTTAGAGAATTAATTATCTATACTACCAACTGAAAATCTGTATTTTTGCTTGTCTTCTGAAATTGCATTTGGATCTTCTGGGGGCAGAAGCTAGTGAACTTTCACTGAGGTAATGATGCAGGGTGCAGCCTGTCTGCCATTTTGCAGACAACACAAAATGGCAGCAGGATCTAGTCTTCAATAAACTCACTTTTGCTACTGTTCTCCATAGCATACAATTATGCACACAGTAGGCCTACTCATATGATGACATAAGAAAATGATCTGGGAGCATGCATGGGCCCAATCTAATTTCTTGAGCCCTTAAAAGCAGAGAACTTTGTGTGGAAGCAGATAGATGTGACAGATATGGGAGTCAGAGAGATTTGAACCCTAAAAGGGACCTGACATGCCATTCATGGAAGATAGGGGAAAGGGCATTTGGAAAGCATGAAGAGGAAGAAGAGAAGCCTCCAGGCCACCCAGCTCCTGCTAGATCTGGACCTCAGGCCTCATCCGCAAGAACCTGATTTAGTCAAAACCCTGAAGGACTTAAGTACATTCACCCTGAGCTTCCAAGAAGGAAGAGCCCTCCATCGCCCTGAACTTGGGATGAGCAGAGGACATCCCCTAGACACTCTACACTCCAATTTCTCAACTACAGAATGTATGTGAGATAAAAAATTTGTACAGATTTGTATTGTTTCAAGACATTTGTGATAAACTTCACAGAAATGATAGGAAACTAATACAATATCCATGGTATGTTAAATACCCAAATCCCTTACATTAGGCACAAAAACCAAGCAATGACCTCTGTACTCTGCACACTGCACTTTTCCCACTCACTTTGGTGCCTTTCTTAGCATACAAATCATGCACACAGTAGTCACACTCATATGATTAAAATGATAGAAAAATATAGTCATAGTCTTGTTCAAAAATCATGCTTCCCTTGCTTGTTTTGAATGTATCCTTGCCCTCCAATAAGGACTTGTTTGCAAGACTGTATAAAAATTTATACTTCAACATTTTGGTCAGTGAAGTTAAAAGTGGATCCAAAGGAATGTCCAAATATGTAGCCATCTAAAACACTAAGAGTGTCAAATGAGATTGCCCCACCACCAGCTCCATTTGGAAAAGTAACCAGCCCCAATCTCCAGCTGAGTTTCATGTAATTTAGTTGTCAGAGTGATGGAGTACAACTCTTCCATTTAATTTATATAAAATCGGTAGCAAACTTCACCGTACCTTTTGCCAGGCCGATGGTAATTTTTCTGGACAAGATTGTTCTGTAAATGGTGGGGCCAAAACAATGAAAAAAGAAAGCTTCAGGTGGAATAAAAGGCAAGACAAAAGATCATAGGTTTCTTCCATGTCCTAAATTTCAACCACCTCTTTTTATGCCATTAAACTCAAAAGTTTCTGTGACCTTGTTGTCCCAGTAATAAGAACACCAAGTTGAAAAGTCCTTGGAATCCTTCTGTAGCAAAGGCCATTAACAAAGAACTAATAAAATATCAGATTTTGTTCCCACTGTATGTCATTTTAAAGAGTAGATCTTGAAGAAATAAAGATTGACCATATTTATTGATTGTTCAGTCTCTTTAGAAAAAAAATATGAGGCTAAGTTTTTATTCAGATACCTAAACCAAAGGATATTCTAAGAGCAGAAACTAAGATGAAAGAAAATCTCTTAAATTGTCCGAAAGATGTTCCTTCTTGTATATCACAGGTGAAAGTAAAAAAAAATCTAGTCTTTGAAGTTAAAAAAAGGAACATTAGCACTAAGTAAGCCCTTCCTTCTATTGGTAAAAGTTCCAAAGTTATTTATTACAACTTTTCTATTACTTTTAAGTTTTTGAATAAGCAATATTTCTGCCACCTATTTTTGAAAATTTCTTTAACTTATTTCTCCAGTGTCTTGGGTATCTACCTGACTTCTAAGTTGTCTACAGTTGTTATTGCTATTATTGTACGCTGAAACATGTATAACAGATATGATATGACATGCAATTATTTTTCACCAGCTTCATTTCCTCAACATAACTCAGAAAGAAACAGGAAAAAATTTCTCCATGCATGTAATACTATGCATGGCTTCACTGAATCCCACCGAATTTATAATGACTTGGCCTTCATAGTTCAGATAGAAGAATTTAAACCAAGAGTATTTTATCACATTTTCTTGATTTTCTAAAAATATTTTCTTAGCTACAAAATCATATATTGCTGTACTCATAGCATATGATTATTTATTTTCCTCAGTAACCCCTCAGATAAATTCACTAGAATAAAGAACTGTAGCCAATACAGTTTGCTTTTTAGTTGAATAGTCTTTTATGGCAATATATAATATTAAAAAGTAATATTTATCTTTGTGACTTTTCTAATGATTTCCCTGATGTTGAAAACAATCATGTGGCCAAGCACGGTGGTGCATGCCTGTAATCCCAGTGGCTTGGGAGGCTGAGGCAAGAGGATTGCAAGTCCAAAGTCAGCCTCAGCAACTTGGCAAGGTCCTAAGCAACTTAAAAAGATTCTGTCTCAAAATAAAATATAAAAATGGGCTGGGGATGTGACTCATAGTGTTTAAGCATTCCTGGGTTCAATTCCTGGTACCAAACCAAAACACACAAACACACACACATACAATCATATAATCTTTTTTTTCCCCAGAATTCCTTACTTCTCCTGATTGAATGCCCTATGAAGATACACTTTTTGTTTACTTCTCTCCCCACTTTAAAACAAGGCAAATAAGAGACAACAGTTAAATCTCTACTAAAGAGGAAAAAAAATCTACCAAAAATAAAAAAATAGAAAGAGCTTGTAAGAGTCTCAAAATTCTCAAATGTTTTGCTAAAGCACTCTATTACTCTTAGGATTGCACATTTAATTTAATTGTAAATAAGGCAGATTTTGTAGCATAGCAAACTAATGATAGGATCAAAATCTTCACAAGGACATTATTTCCTAGTGGTGTAGTGGCACTTGGGGAGGGTATCAAGATCTAAATGTACCTGTCAAGAAATTGCATTATGTTTAATAAACCCAGCAAATTTTTCTTCTGATGACAGCAATTAGGCATAAGTGTGGACCATGTAATCTAACTATCCAGATAGCAATTAAGGAAAGAGGCAATCTTGGTATGATTTCAGGAGGTGGAGGAGGGAAGAAAAAGCTTGTCAATATCAACTTCTAGAAGGCTTGTTTTTAAGTTAAAGTGTATTTGGGAATATTTTGTTTTAAGTATTTTTTGGTGATTCATGGTTACCCAAACAGACTCTGTCTCAGTCAAGAGATCCATAATGTGACATGAAGGGAAGGTATATGGTTATATAGACCCACCTAAAGAGAATGCTTAGGAGTAAGTTAAGTGAGAATTTGATTCATATCAGAGCTGTAAAATAATAGGGTGGCTAACTACAGTTGAGATTTAGTATGTGTCTGTTTTTGTGCTAAGAATTTAAGATTAAAGACTTCCTACTTTATATAATAAATTCCCCAGGATATATAGAATTAAACCCATTGACAAGTGAGAAAATGGACACAGAATGAGTAAGACACTTGGCCAAAGTCATATAGCTCCTAGGTGGTAAAGTCAGGGTTCAAGTTTAGAATCCTGTGTTTTTAAGTTTTATCATAGAATTTAATGAAATAAAATCATAACTCAGAAATATGAATATACTATAAGGTACTTATGGGAGCAAACTCTGACTTCTATATATGTAGTTTGTATAATTTCTGGTGGTTCTCATAGATTTCAGTGGTAATTGTCTGTGTTATAGTGATACATAAAGGGGAAATCTTCTGAGTGAGGAAATAGGTAAACTGGATCAGTTTCTAGAAGAAGATTTGGGGGTCAGCATTAGCTCTATGATCTCTGACTGATAGAATAGCATGTATCCTCTTACATTTACTCAGAAAAACTGGATTATGAAAGATTTCTACAAATCCAACCTTGACTGTTTAAACTGTTTCCAAGCTAGTCCTCCTTTTGGTTTACAAATGGGTCAAGCCCAGTTTTCTGAAATATATGTTATTCATTGTTTGGAAGTTTCCTTTAAAATTCTTATTTCTAATACTGTAGGCAGTTTGTGTCACAAAACTTATCTTTAAAAATAAAAGAAAAGTGTGAACATGGAACAGATTACTATCTACAGGGTATGTTCAAAAATGAAAGATGATTTTTCTAAGGCATTACTGTAGAAGCTGGAGAACAAAAAAACCGAATTGTTAAATAATGGTATTGCTTTGTGAAAAAAACTTGTAACAAAATTAAATCAGGTAATACAACATAGATGTTTGTTACATTTTTAAATCTTTAAGATTTGGGGCCTAATTTATATATGAAAAATAAAGCATTGGTCTTTATTGATATCTTCAGGCTCCATTGTTCACTCTGTTTATTTGGCTTCTTTTCTGATCCTCATTGCTCATGATTAATTAGAATATTTGGAAACTCAACTTAGCACAAGATAAATAATAATGATAGGAATAATGAAACAGTGCTCCTCCTATTACAAATAATGTATCATATTAATAACACATAATATTAAAATTTGAGTACTTCTAACCATAAATTTTATCATCTTTGTCACACTGAAACCTATCAGGGAAGGCAGAAATTATTATTTTTCTTTTATGGATAAAGGAATTGAACTTCCAACAGGTAAAATAACTTACCTTAAGTTATGCAACTTGATAACTTAAAAAATCTGTTTGTATTTTATATGGATATGTAAAACACACCACCTGTCAAGAATTGCTGATTTCTAGCATAAATCTATGAAAGCTCATAGTTGAATGAATAATTATGTAAATCGGTGTTAAACTGATATTTTGATGAATATATCTTATAATAGGAAATCCAACATTTTTTTCAAATTTATTTGAACATAGCACTAATGAAATAAACTTCTTATTCATTTGGTCCCTTTATGTTAAGAGAGAGCCTTAACGTGTTGCTTAGGCTGGTCTGAAACAAGCCCTAAGGTTCAAGCAATCCTCCTGCCTCATGCTCCCAAGTGGCACATAGTGCATGCCACTATTTCTGGTGGTTGGCCCTCTTGTTGTCAGTTTTATTTAAACAAAATAAATAAATGAATATCATGCCATAATTTTCAATAAATTAAACTCAATCAGAAGAATTGTATCAAACATTATAACATGTATTAAACCTATCAAAACATTCAAGTGCATTGAGGATTAAATGTGATGATTCATAAAAGCACTTAGCACAGTTCCTGGTGCAAAGGAAGTGCTCAGTGAATGGGATAACAATATAGGAACTAACAACAAAGAAGTGATCTGGCACTGGGAATAATGTGTCTTGACCTTTATAATTTTAAGTTGCTTGGTAATCTCCTGACCTTTGTAGTTGAAATATTTTCAACTTCGTACATTTTCCTTTTGAATCACTGGGTAGCAAGAAGAAAAGAGAAACCTAGTCTCAGAATATCAGTTCCATCTCCAACCTCATTTCAACATTTCCTTCCAAGTGCTTCATCTACACAACTAATGGTGGCCAACCCCATGATGACAGACGATAGAGAGTGATCACCCAATCTAGGAACTACCTCTTCTGAGCATGTCCTGGAGCCCACGATGTGCCTGCACACAGAAGAACTGCACAGAACAAGAGTGGCAATAAACTAAGCCTACAAATGCTAGAGTTTATAGGTAGTAGAAGAAAAAGCAACAAAATCACTTCTAAAAAAAAGAGTGAAGTTGAGATAAGTCAATTAGTGATAGAGTTTCAGAACCCCAATCCCCATACTCTTTGGTGGATCCCAGTCAAACTTCTAGGTGCTGAATTCCATATGGGTCTCTACTAGGCTGATTATTACAAGGTGTCCTTCTACGTTGAGGACTGGTCATGTAGCTATTTCAGAAAAACTACAATCACTGTCTTTTCATTCAGGTTGTCAAACTTTAAAACACATCTCCATGATGGAATTGCATGTGTGATCTCTCTTTCCCAACTAACCAGTCTACTAATTCCAGGGTACTTCATAATGTATCTGTCTTCAAGGCTACCTATTCATTGGCTGTTATGAGCTTGAGAACACTATTCAGGGGGGAAAAAAATCACATATCTTGGGACATATTCTGGTCACTTTAATGCAATGGGTTAGTAAATACTGCTGTTAATGACAAGGAGACTTTTACTTTAGAAAATTATCTTAGTTAATTGACAGGGCAATCCTGAGAATTCAAGACTCCCCAGTTGGTAAATGAATCCTGTGAAAACCTAACTCAAGATGATCATTGATTTTAAAAGCAATTTCACAGACAATAAAGTTTAAAAGAGCAGCAGTATATGACAAGTTGAAAACACTATTAAATATTTAATCTGCCTTGATATTTCTATATTTGACTATATTTAGTCAAATGTACAAATTACCCATAAAGTCTGTTAGATATTGCTGTATAATGGGACTGCTGGAATGACTCAATGTAACAGCAGAAAACAACTCCAACATTATCATAGTGAAAAGCCCAAACTGGTTTATTTATTTTTCACTAAGAAAAAGGGGTCATCTGAAATATTTCTCATTTCAAATTCCCCTTGTTTTCCTTCACTATTGAACATACGGCCTCTTTTTGTTGTTTTATAAAATTTAAACAACCAAGAGGTGGTAGAAGCCAATTAATCTTATGGCAAATTTCAAATGGACTTGCATATGGAACAGTTTAAAATGGAAACTAATTTCTGTCGGGTATATGCAGCTGTCCCTAGTGTTTCTGACCATAAATCTTTCACTTTATTGTCTGAATACTTCCTGAGGAAGGAGAAAAGGGAAATGGGTAAGTATGAAGCAGCTTGGATTAACTTTGATCTGTCTTGCTGGCTTTCATCACCTTTGGAAGAAACTGCATTTCACACTTAAGCCGTTCCACTGTGGAATGCTAAGTGATGACCATCCTGTGGATTTTCACAGCTGTACAAAAGACAGCCAGGTGCACCTGTCTTTTGAATCAGAACCCAGTTAGCCCCTCTCACATTTACAAAATTGCTTTTGGGAGAGTCAAACCTGGATGACTTCCAAGTTAGTTAAAAATAATTCTGGAAGAAAAGTGCAGCGTTGGTTCTTGGCGGTGGAAACATGAGTAATGTTCAGCTGCAGCAGATTCCTTTCAGACGGGTCTGATACTCATTTCAACTTCCAAATTTCTTGCAGAAGTTATCTTGTACTTTCAGCTTTCTTCTGATAAACATATTGAAAATGCAGTTAAACAGCTTTTTATCATTTTCAAAACTTGAGCTCAAATTTAATCCTCCTGCCCCGATGGATGAAGCCCAGGAAGCTGCTAGGGCATTTTCATTATACCCAAGCTTGACTGCAGAACTCTTTGCCATTCTTCAGAACTCTGACAGCATCATTCATTTAGAACAATGTGATCGATCCCCAAGAAGCCAGTGGCAATGAACTCTGGGGTACTCACACAGAAGAGAATATCCTATCTATTTGAAAAATGTTTCCCTCTTCATTTTTGCCTAGAGATAAAGTGTCTCATCATTTGGATTTTAGATACTGGGAAATCTTACAGATTTTCCTGTAGTTACTGACATTGTTTGTGTTTGAAACTCAAAAATCAGTAATAGTTGCATTATCCCCAGCTGACAGTTGGAACTATCATTAATGTACACCCTATTCTGAAAATGAAGATCACTCACTGAAGATTTTGTTTTCCATAATGATTTCTTCTATGATCTAAAAGGAACCTATTAATTTTTGAGTTGTATAAGAATAGGGTGCTCAGTGTTTCAGGACGAACTCAAGAAAATTACAGCAAGGGCAAATGTTCCTAGGCTGGCAGGCATTCTAGAAATTAGAACTGATATATAAATGATCCTCATAACCAGTGAATTGCAAAGTTGAAAAAAACTTAAATTATTTCTTGTAATAATTCTGAATCTAGATATTCAGAGAATGAATAAGCAAGTACTATTAATTCACAAATGGTCTGAATACAATATTTATAAAAATATCACAAAAATGGCAAAATGAAGAAATACAATAAAATAAACTTTATCAGCATTTGGCTGGAATTACATCAATTCTGTGTGGTATAGCATGGCATTTACTTATTTTTTTTTCAATTAACTCTCTTTGTTTATAAGACTGGTTCTAGATGCTGGGAAAAAATTTGAGGTTTCTCTGCAAGATCTTTGCTGATAGGGTAAAGGGTATAGCTCTTGGTAAAGGCCAGCTTCACAGTTAAAGGGAACCTCCATGACCTTGACAGGTGGCCATCTTTAGGAGAAATGGCACCAAAATTAACAATAGAAAGACTCATTTTCTCATAGGACATCATCCCTCTTCCTGAGACAACTCCATAATGTAGGGATACAAGGCACAAAGTCACATAGAAGAAAATCTATAGTAAATCATTGGGATCTAGAACCTTCCTCCATTCCTTATTCTAGTCTTGCCATCCTTTTCTTAGTACTACTCAAGTAAGAAGCCAGGTAAAGATCTGTGGTGAGATGGAAGGAATCCTAGGCTACTATACTCTGAATCAAGACCACTCAGTGAGCCTTCAGGGATAGCCCAAATCCAGGCAGTTCAGTTTCCTGGGAATGAGGAACAGAACTCTGTGCTATGAACACTGGCCTGTGCTAAAAGGAACACAGGTTCCCCAAGGATTTCAAATTTCTTGCTGGATTCTAAGAGACACCGCTCTCCACTCTTGGTCTTTCATGAACCAGCCTTTTGAGGACACGTTGAGAGGGATTAAGGACTGTGTGGACCCTTCCATATGGCATCTGCAGATAGCATCAGTTTCTTCCATAGGTGACTTCATGGATTTGTTGTTGTTGAGGAATGAGCTTAGCTATTGTGGATGGTACATGATAAACACATGTATTCATACAGCAAATATTTATTGAACACTTGCTATATGATAGCTAGGCATTGAGGTGTCACCTTGAACCATGCAATATCTTTGCCTTTATGGGGATAATATTCCAGCAATAAAATATGTATAAGCTGTATACTTATCAAAATTATCTTCAGTTCTGGTAATTACAGTTAAGTAGAAATGCATTGTATGAAGAGAAAGTACAACAGGAATATCTAATTCACGCCAGAGCACCAGGGAAGCCTTTGCAAAGCAAGTAAACTGTGAGGAATGACAAGGTTGGTCATATGATTTCACTCTAGAGAAGGTGCCACTTTAGAAAGTTGGTGCCAATAACAAGAACACACAGATCAACAGGCACAGATAGGGATTTGGTCATCCTAACTATGACCTGGAGGAATCAATTAGTAAGACTGACAAGTATCTCGCAAGACCCAACATGTTCTTCTCTTCCTGCCTAAGATTTTGTTTTAAATTGATGCTAGCAGTATTTTTGGCCCATTGGGCAAGGACTGTTTTTCTACACATAGGAAATGAAATAACTAATGGTTCAAGTCCAAAAATTTTAGAGCTCCAGTTTATATTGAATAATTTAACATTCCTAGAAGAGGCAACCAGATCAGGATATTCCCTTAAGATCAGACCACAAGACTCTCAAGAACTCACTGGAATAGAGCTCTTTGGTGGGCCAATTCCTTAATGATCCAACCTCAGAGGATATAGTTAAGAGTTGATATTTCTAAGACCATACTTTTATTGGAAAATGGGCAAGGAAACATCTAAGGACATCTGAATTATTGACTATTATACATCTACAAGAACTTGTGCAATGACCTTAACAAGGCTCTCCTATATAAAGGAAGGATGATGGAAACTGGGAGAGCATCTTGCTTAGGTACTGTATTAATTTTTGACCACTAGAGAGAACATTTCAATTCTTACTGCAATATATACCTATTCTTCCTCCATGAGGCAGTCCCCCTCAACATATACACACAATCTCTCTACACAAGAGATAATTCTAGCAACACCATTCTTGCTTTACCTATTTCTTGAGTTTGACTTCTTTGCTTTTCAGGAAACTATTAGATATCATTAATATTCTCTTCAGTTTCAACAGTTTATTCTTTGGATTAGCTTGAGCATTTAAATTAATGTCAAGTTGACATTTTTAGCCTAAATGTACTTTTCCCATCTTGGAAAAATTTATGAATAAAGATTAAAAAGTGTCAAAAATTAATTAACATTTACCTTACACATACTAAAAAGGGTATATCCATTTTTTTTTTTTTTTTGCTGTTGAGAGAACATGTAGGACTAAGCTGATAGACATCAAAGCCTGAATTCTTCTAGTTGATTCTCTTCCAGCAAGTAAAGAGCAAATTTTTATTTGCCAAAGTTTGTCTACTTTTCAACTTCTAAACAAGTTATTTTGTAGTCCAATTCAATGTCTTTTTATATCTTATGAACTTCCTTTTTGTTTTCAACCATATCTGACACACTAAATTACAATCAGCTGCAGTAAAGTCTTGGAAACCTTGACCTTCTTAGACCCCCAAAGTGAAGAGAATGTTTAATGACCCTTCTCAATATTAGGACAATGGAGAAAAGGACAGTAAAGCAAACAGAATTAATGTGAAATAGAAACTTCTGGTATATGATGGGCGAGTTTAACTTAAACCAAGTCCTATACTCTCAAATTCAACAACCCTGCATAACAGCATCTACTTCAATGTCCTGTGTAACTCAGTAGTTGTCAGGTGGGTTGAGGCACTGGCTGGAATGTTGATTGAAAAGCATGTCCACAGGCCCCACCTCCAGGAGGTCTACATGATGCAAGACTCAAGACTGCACCTTTATTCCTCCCAGTGATTTTGAACTTGATGACTTAGGTACTCAGGCATGAGCATCACTGATGGCCATGGTCCAAATGTCTCCTCCAAAGTCATGCATGGGACACTCAGTCTCCAAATGCAATGGTGTTAGAGGTGGGGCTTAATGGAGGGTATAAGTCATGAGGGCTCCACTCTCACTCATTCTTACTCTAAAAAGACTGAGAATGGGTTTTCTCTCTTCTGCTTTTCTGCCACATGTGAATATAACATTTCTTCCCACTTGCCCTTCTGCCTCCAACCATGTAAGAAAGCAATCTCTCAATAGGCACCAGAGGTCAGTGCCTTGATCTTGGAGTTCTCAGTCTCCAGAACTGTGAGACATAAATTTCTGTTCTTTATAAATCACAGAGTCTGTAACATTTTGTTATAGCAGGACAAAATAACTTATACCATTAAAAGTTAACAAGGGAATTAGATTTTTCTTTACACATATTTTTAGACATGTGCTAATAATATGTAAAATAATTTTATCTTCACAAAAATATCATGTATTGAATATCATTATTTTTATAGGTTCAGAGAGTTTTATAGGTTCAGAGAGTTTCATTAACTTGCCTAAGATTACATAATAAATAATGGACATTCAGTCTCAAATAAGAGGTATCAGATGCCAAAGCCACTCCTTTCCTTTCCCACACTACTCCTCTGTATACCAAGCAATACAAATAATTAACATTTCCCACAAAGTTCTCCAACCACCAATTTAACTTTAAAAAAAGCTTTCAAGTTCATTAAATTGAATAAATGAAATCACTCCTTCCACTGAGCTCTCCTTCATCAGAGTTTGATGGTAGTTCAGGCTCTTAGTTATTCATTGTTCAGCTTCTCAGCTAATCAAAGATCTTGGTTTAATATAGGCCAAACCAGGCACCCTGTGTCCTTGTATAGCCTTTCACATTTTTCAAAGGACTCTTGGATACATTATTTCATTTGATTCTTCTAACAACACCAATAGATCACACAAAATAGATGACATCTTTGTCTCTTAATACTAAAAAAATCACAACAGGGTGCTGCCTCTTTTCCTTAACTCAGAGGCGTCATCATCTCAACCCTTTAACTCTCCTAGGCAGAATTTATCTGAGCCATTCCCCTGCCTGGTGAGCATGGTGGTTCTGTGTCCCTGTATGACCTGCCTACTGCACCTTCGTCCCAGGAGCCTGGCTTACCAACAAAAGTCGACATTCATTGGAAATCTGGCTGTGAAGCCTTGACATTGTTCTCTGAGAAAATATCTAATTGCAGAAAAATTGTCCTCCAATTATTCATATTCAAACATTTTACTTGATGAAGATGATATCCTTCACATATTTTGTTTCCCAGTTCAAAATTATAGCTTGAAACATTTTTTGCTTGAATATCAATCTGATAGTTTATTAAATTTAAAATAGTATAGTTACCATGGATAATTTAACCCTTTATGCATGTGAAAACAATCTGATTATAACATACTGTCTTTTCAAAGGACAACAGAAGCTTACTAGAAGCATTTTAACAATATCCTTTTATGAACTCAACAGATCACAGAACTGGGCAGGCGGGGGCACCACATATGAAGTGTTCCAGAAGCAGTCAGCTCTCAGCAATTGACTTGACTCTGAATTAAAGTTAACACAGTGAAAAGCACCCATAAACACACACACACACACACACACACACACACACACTCCTCCTCTTCCCCCTCCTCCTCCTCCTCATCATCATCCTGCCCCTTTTAAATATAGTGTAATGTCTCCTTTACTTTCAATTTATAAATGCGTAAGGAGAAACCAGGGGATATGAGGGTATTAATGGATTTCACAAAGAATGTATAGAAAGGTTGTCACTAGTTAACAGTGGTATTTGCTAAATATGTAGTATCACATGTAAAGTTAAAAAGATGTATAGTCTACTGAGGTGCACTTTGTAACTAGGCGAGTTTATTACAAAATGAAAATTCCTGGTCCCCCCTTGCAAATAGTATAACAGAAAGGAAATACCGTCTGATTTTGATATTTTCCTTATTACCTAAACATACAGTAAACCAAAGTGTTACTGAATTTCAATTATACCATCCCACCCCTGACAATGATCAGATCAATAGCTAAGCAACAGAGATGAGCAAGATTATAACAAATATCTAAAAATTAATGAGGTATTCATCTTTTACTTTAAAAATGAGAGGCAAATAATAAAACATTAGAGAAGGTCACAGGATATTTGATAAAAAATAGGGTGACCTGTCATCTGTCTCCACACCCCTTCCTGTTACCGTTACTAAATTAACTTTAGTCAAGGTTAACTAACTCTATTCTATTGCCACGGATGGGTCCCTTGGCTACACAATTTTTACTTTAATCCTCCTGGAAATTGGAAGGGCCAAATGAAACCTTTCACATAAGGCCAGAGGGAGGAGAGAAGAAAGCCATAATTCAGACATAACTGTAATATATTATGGGAAATTTGTCTCTTTTCACTGTCACTGCCAGGAAGGTAACCCTTTCTTGACTCTAGCACTTAGAAGCTAGGTTTATGCATGTTCAACATCAGGGTCATGACCATTTTTCTGCTACAGTGTTCATCTTTAAAGTGAAAAATATGTTCCTCCCTTTATCAATCATTAACCAGCCTAAGTGTCATAATGTGTGGTCGCATGAGCTAAAAATAGATGAATGTTAATTGGTTCATTCTACTGGCTCAAGTTTAATGAGTGGAAGATCTGGACTCAGAAACTGTAAGTTTCCAGTAGGAATCCAAATACTCTAAATTATCAATATATATTTTCATACCTTATGATATTGGCTAAATTTTTCACCAGATATAAACTGTAATGAGCATTTTGGGAAGCAGCTTGAAATTTTGAAATGTTAGCCAGTCTGACAGTCAAGATATCTGACTCTTCCTTCCATCAATGATTAGTGTAATGAGCAGATTGTTGCAACCCTCCTTGTATTCACACATCTGTTAAATGGGAATGGTTAATGTCTAGACTGTTACATCACAGACATATTATAATAACTCAGTATCGGAAAAGAATGTGAAATCCATTGGAAAAAGGTAAAAGTGCTATTTAATATCAATGTTATAATGACATAGAAAGTAGCTGGTAAAATGTCTAGAGAAATTTAGGTTAAAATCTGTACATGGACTGTTAATTGGTAAAAGCAGCAGAATCATGAACACATAAATTAACCACTATTCTACTAAAGACAATGCACAGGATATATGTTATGTAATCTCTTCTATCAAGGAATGATCTCACCTTCAACCATGCAAATAGTAGTATCTAGCCAGAAATTAGTTTATTTCTTAACACTGAATGAAATAACATCAGTTTCGGTCCCATGGCCATGGTTAATCTACTGATGATCAGAATAGAGTGGTGAACACAGGATGTAGGATCACACCTGCATTCCCATCTGTACTCAGACACCTTCTAGCATTGTGATGACATTGGGTAAGCTTTAACCTCTTGACCCTCAGTTTTGTGATATTTATCACAAGTTCTTGGCAAGAAACAACAAATAAGAAATAGGATATAAAAGTGATTTTTTCACCTAGAAATTGCTTTGATATCATCACGATTGCTATTTGGATATAACAAGTTTATAAACATGCCATCTAATTTTGGAAATTTAAATAACTCCTGCAAGTTTGCCTCCACATAAGTTCCCAGATGTCTTTTCATTCTTCCTACACCGAAACTCTACTGTATTCACCATAAGTGGCCTTGCTGTCTCCTGAATTTTGCCTTCTTGCCTTACCTTTTTGAGTGGTCCACATGCCATTCTTTTCATATCTACTTGAAACACTCCCCCTCCTCTTCTCTGTCCTTTGTGAAGGGCCACTTAAGCGGCCACATCTGGGAAGTCCTTCTTAATCAATGAGCGCTATATTTACTGATCTCTTTTCCAACCCTGTTGTTGCCTAAAACCTTAAAGCACTTCTCGCTGGTGCTACTCATTTGGTATTTACTGCATTCATATCACTTGTCATAATCATCTTTTCAAATAATATGTAAACATTGTATCTCTATTATTAAGATGCAAGGTCCTTCAGTTTAGAGACCATGAGTTGGATTGTTTAGCCCCATCAGATCTAGAGGTGTCCTATAAACAACCTGTGTAATGACTGATAGAACAAATGAAAATGTGATGACTAATCTAAAATACAGGCAAATATTTAGTCCATGTGTCAGGGAAGTATTTGAAAACATAGTATAGTGCAAAGTGATTTTCTGGGTGTAATTTGCACAGAATGCCATTTCACTGTTGTGCGTGACAGAATTACCAGAAGAGAGACTAATAAAGGACAATCCATTTTAGAACACAGAAGGCTACCACAGATTCAAACCAAACCAATCCCAGTTCACAAGGAGATACATATAAGAAGTCAATCCTCAATGTGTTTGAAAGAAATCCAACCAATATTAACTAAATTAGAACAAAAATTACTGAGGAAGAAGAATAGACTGAGGTAATGGGTAAGTGGTAAGGAAAAACAAAATAATAAAGATATGATGAAAGACATAGTTTACATTTATAACAAGAAATAATGGAATAAAAACAAGGGAAATGAATTTACTTATGTAATCATTGCTCTAATGCCTGCTCATTGACTATGATGAGAATTATTGCATTCTAGATACCTATTCATCAAATCTGTATACACACACACACACACACACACACGTAAAATGGAAAAAAAAATGGTATACTCGCTTCTATTCTAGATGATAGAGCTACCAATTGATTTTGTGGCTGTCAGACATCATGATGGGTAGACTCACATAATTTCTTTTAATCCTCTCAACAGTCATCTTTTGAACTCCTCAACTATTTCATTTATCACCAACTTGACAAATAATCTTATACTCTTTCAAGATATCTCATTAGTTGTTGGAACTACTGTTTTTCTTCTGACCATTGGTTCATTCATTTTTAATTCTTATAAAAAACTTACTGAACCACTACTGTGTCAGGTACAACTTTTAGCTACAGACATAGAATACTGGACAAGAAAAGTCTGCTACTTAATGGGACCTTTATTTTGTTGCTTAATTATACAGACACACACACACATTGTGGACCTACATTATACCATTAATTTCTTGGGAGCTATTTCCTTAATTTTATTTTCTTACATTTTCTTTGTTTTAGCATGGTAAGAATTTAATTCCAAATTGGCATTCAATAGATATGTGATACTTTATTTTAAAGATGTTTTCAGTATCATTATTGGATTAAATGGTATTTATTCCCCTACTTTAAAAATTCTACAAATAATATTACATCCAGTCCTAATTATCTGGCAAGGATTCAGGGAAAGTCTAATAATTTGGTATTTCCCACACTGAACATACTCTCTTATGTTGTTTATGTCCCTGTTGAAACACAATTATTTATAAAGATTTCTAGGTCAGATTTCTTCCATAGTTGGAGCAACTCTATTCATCGTTCAGTAGTTTAGCTTAAAGTGTAAGTTTTAAATATCAGTCTCAATGACAAGATGAACATCTTAAGTGATATTTCCTCAGGAGAAGTCTATTAAGACCATTTCTCTAATTGTTTCTTCTGAGAAGTTTGCCAGTTGAAAAATACTAAATCTTGATTAAAAATAATGAAAGAAGTTCCTTTAGAATTATGGTTGTATTAGTGAGTTTGGGATGCTATTAAAAAATTACAGATAACGTAGCTTAAACTCTGTCATTTTTTTCTTACAGTTCCAGAGGCTGGAAAGTCTGAGACCAAAGAACCAGAAAATTCATTGTCTGATGTGGGTCTACTTCCTATTCATAGATGGCAATATTTTCACTGTCATTACTTTGCGTAAGAGGCAGGAAAGCTGCTGAGGTCTCTTTTATAAGAATACTAATCCTATTCATGGGGGTTATACAATTAAGAATTTCAATGTATGAATTGGGGGAGGGGCAGAGACATTGAGCCTATTGCCATAGTATGTGTTTGTATATATGTGTGTGTGTGTTATATACACACTGTCCTGTTCATTTTTCTCAGATAATCAGAACTGAGAGCAGTATTTTTGTTCCCTGGTCTCCATAACGTCAACAGTTCCCTGATGTTGTTCTTTTCATTATTCTCTGAAGGGCGGTGTAGCAGAGTGGTTACATAAATTTTGATCCAGGACTAAAACTAGATTTCTCTTCTTAGAATTTCTATGAGAGACGTTTTATAGAAATACACATAAACATTGTTACTGAGCCTATCATATAGTAAGTGCTCAGCAAAGGAATTGTCTCTGTATGTGAGCAAAAAGAACCATGTGGAAAGTTTTTCTTCCTTCAGAGAAGTTGAGACTTTTTGAGACCTGACAACTTCTCTGAGACCTGATGGCACAGTACATTGTTCTGTAAATATTTTGGGTTTGTGTGTAAGTAAGAGAGCCCCTTAGCCATATTATCATCAATAAAGTTGAGTGCAGATTGACACAGACACCACCATGGGAGGAGGTGGGTGGAAGATATGTTAGCAGATTAATGAAAGATAAAGTCATTCAACCAAAAGGATAAAGTTATTTTGTTTTATTTAATCCCCTAACAAAATATAATTCATAATTAAAATTTTTTTATGCTACACATGAGGAAATCAGGGACAGAAACTTCAACCAATATGCTCAATTTTATGTAGTGATTTAATTCAGGATTTGACAATGAGAACAGAGTTAGGCAAACAACCAAGGGCTCTCACTAACAAGAATATGAGAAAAATAAAGGTCTTTTATCAAAGATTTCAAGCTCAATAGCTTTTTTTTTAAAAAAATGTTTTAGTTGTTGTTGTTGTTTTTAAATTTTTTAGTTGTATTTGGACACAATACCTTTATTTTATTTTTTTGTGGTGCTGAGGATCAAACCCAGTGTCCTGCATGTCGTAGGTGAGCGCTCTACCATTAAGCCACAACCCCAGCCTCGAGTTCAATAGTTTTAAGGACCAAGGGCTATGCTTGTGGGTGAAGACATGACTGTGTGTGTGTGTGTGTGTGTGTGTGTGTGTTTTCATTTGCATGCCTGCGTGTATTGTATAAACAATTCAGTTAAGGGAACTATGGGAAATATCACAGTAACCTAACAAAATATAAAAATCCTACAACTTTCACATTGTGACTGGACTGAAACATATCCAAAGAATTGGAGATTTGGAGACTTGCCAGTGTTAAGTAGGAGACATGAAATCTTCGTCTCTCACCAATCATGATTGATCAATATCAATGATCAATGTTAGACTATCATTGTTGTCTTCAACTCAACTACCATTATTTTCTATTCATTAAACTTCCTTGCATAACTCTATGAATCTTTGTAACAGACTGAATGTGGAGAAACTACTGCTTAGATAATCAAAAGATGGATAATAATAAATTATTTCTACTTTAAAATGAATATCTCACTTAATATCAATTTCATCTGGGTGGTTCTTAGTTTTAGCTATTAGCACGGAGGGCTTTACTTCTCCCATCTTGAAAGCCTTCCTTAAGCCAACTCTGCTTACTTAAATCTTACCATGTTTCCAGACAGTGTTCATTCAGAGGGTTTCCTGAGGTCTCCCCACCATCCAAGCAAATAGCTTGGAATAATAGAATGGGAGAGGCGGAGAGAAGCCACAGCCAGTATAGCCTCCAGACTTCTATATAAATAAATGCAGATAAATATTTCAAAGAACAAATTATAAAAGTAGTAAATCATACATCTCTATAGGGTATCAATTTTTCATCCTACAACTAATATCCAGATATCTGGCTTATGCCCTTTCTATAAATTTGATGACCATGCACTCTGATGTTTGGATTATAAAATGCAAGTGATAAATAATCTACACAAGTTTGTGTTGTCTAGTCACTTCTTTCTAAAGCTTTCTTGAGCCTTAGAGAAACTCTAAAAGGAACTTTATTTCAAGAAACTCCCCCAAATTAAATAGAGCAGAATTTATGTAAAACTGGTTCTGTCACGCCTTGTTCAGTGTAGCACCTCCTTCTGGTCTAAGCTACACATCAGCCACATTTATAAAGGTTGAACTGAAATCTTCCAGTTAATTTGACCTTTTTGCTTGTTTTTATTCATCCGTAAGTAAATACAATAGCTCAGAGCCCTAAGGGGGCACCTCACCCACATTAGCTGCCTCTATTAGACATTATGTTGGTTGGAGGATATAAGCAATGGCTGAACCAGAAATCTGCATTTGTACCTACATAGAAGGCCTGCAGTTCTCTTTCATGGAATTTAGAGCTTTCCAGAGGACAAAAGACCCATGCTTAGTCCCAGTGTGTTTTTTGCATCTATAAACCACTCATCCCATTCTCTCTGGAATCTCTAGCATGTGCAAATCACTCAGGCACTTCATCAGAGAGATTCTATTTCCCTTATCAAGCCTTTGAATATGTGACAATAATTAAGGTTCAGAGAAATGCTAGAACAAGAGAAAAACAACCCAGGCACCACTTAGCTAGCTCTTCTTTTTTTTTTTTTTTCCTGCTTCCTCTCTCCCCCCCATCACTGAAATTTGAGCCTGTCAATTACATGAATGGGCTCACATTCACTCCAGTTGCTGTGCACAGCCTGCATCTTACTGCAGAGGTTAAGACTGACAGCTCTACTCTGGAACCTGATAACAAGGCTCTTGTCCAGTTTCTGGGGGTCAGAAGACTCTCTGTTAAATGTTTGTACCTCAGAGCACCCAAAGGTCTACTTCTGTAAAAGTAGACAGGGAAACTGTAACCACAATTTAGCTTTCAGATGACTGAGCTGAAGTGAACCTTTGGTTTCTAAGGGCAGCTCCCACACTGGCCCTCTGGAGAACATACCCTCAAATTTCCATCACAGAGAAGGGTGCCAAAGGAGCTAGTCAATTTCCCTTGAGCTCCAAGTGCAGACATTTAGTTCAGCAGGCAGGATAATCTACAACATTTTACAAGTGTCTATCTTTTTTTTTATAAAATCAGTTCTAATTTATGACAGGCTCTAGAAAGTATCAAAGCTAAGAAGAGGATCCTAAGGCATGTGTTTCAAAGATAGATGTCTGTGCTTTACTACTATGAATATGTAGCATTCAGATTTCTCTGACATGCAGCAACTACTTTTGCATTAATACTTGTTAAAGGTGGAAAAATAAGCAAGCAGTGGCAACCTCATTTCTCCTCCATATAATGCATATGTTTGCCTCTGCCAAAGGAAGAGGACCACAATAGTATAATCTTAAGGAGACCAAGTCACTGATTTTTTTTTTTTTTGAAGTGGAAGGAGTACAAAGTGTCAAAAGGATGTAAGTAAAGGAAAAATAAAAGTTAAAAGAGTTATATTTACCATCTGATTTATTGAAGCATTGTACTCTTTTTCATATATTTTTGTTTAATAAAACCCAGTTAATTTCTCCTCATTAAAATTTGAGATAGATCCACTCCTTGCCTTATTTTACAGATGGAGAAAACACAGAGGTTCGGTAACTTACCCAAAGCTACGTATAGCTAGTAAGTAGCACAACTGACGTTAAAAATCTCATCTATTATACACCAGAATTTATTTGTCATAGTTAAACCGTGATTGTTGCAGGTAGGGTCTCAGGAACTACCCCTTGGTGACAAAGAACACCCTGAAAAGAGACAGCTATCTAGATCCTGTGCCTATGGCATGTCTAGTCACTCCACCACTCTTTGAAAGAATGGGGATCATAATGAAGGGATCTTCCAAGCAGATCTAATGTTCCATAATAAGGCACTTTCGATTTGTAGCAAAGATCACTATCAATCTCTTATAGCAAAGATGCTATGTCACAACTTTTTGGCTCTACATTTATATCAAGCCTAATCTATAGGTTTATACATATAATTTGAGTATGTGCATATCATTTATTTCATTGTTTCTGGGCTAAATGCTAATGGTAAAATAATTTTAAAATATAAAATCCCCAAAGCTAATTCACAGCAAAAGAAGACAGTGAATAGAATGAATTCTGACCATTGTCCAGAGATCTGGTATCTTAGTATGAGCAGAGTACTAAGAGATTGTGAAGGAAGAATTGACAATAGTGGCAAATTGGAGAAAAACTCAAGTGAGCAATAAGGTGTTCATCGTGTTAACTATGGTGTAGTCAGTCATATGATAGGATGCTAGGCAGCTATAAAATCACATTGATGTTTATTGACTTTAGAATATTTTTGGTATGTATCATATGTAGACAAGCAGACTATAAAATATAAGCAACATGCTTCCCCTTTTTAACAAATAGATGGTTCTAAGGAGAACCTTTTAGCAAATGTTAATAATGCTTATGTAAAGGTTAGAATCATTATCTCTTCGGCTTTTTCCTCTATTTTCTAAGTTTGTTTTTTTTTTTTTTTACAGTGAATATGATTTCCTTTTGTAATTAGAAAAAAAATTCAATACATTTTATTTAAAAATCAAGTAGTGTTAGCAAAGGCTTAACACAGCAAAGAAAATCAATTTGAAAATTCTCCAAGTTGGAAAAAATAAAATTCCTAACACGATTAAGATTTATTTCCACAGAGGACCTCATGAGCTCGAAATGCTTCACTGATAAATCTTGTCTTGAATTTCTACTTAGTGTTTTGGTACAATGCCAGATGTGGCATCTTGCCCTGGATCAGTTCCTCTCCCATAACCTTAAAGGCCTCTCACACTTGGGGATACTGAACTGCAGTGTCTCTCCCACATGGCAGCTTACTGCAACATTTTGCTGTGTCTGTCAATCAGTGGGGAGCAGTGCCAGTTGCTTCTTCACCCTGGATAAGAGATATCTCCTAGAAATTGTGAAGCTTCGATTTTCTCTGCCCTGGTATATATCCCTGAAAGTATGAAGGAGAAAAAGGAGCAAGAAGCCCCCAAGATCTATAATTGGACAGAATCCAGGGGAAAAAAATAAAATAAAGAACATGGGGAAAACAGTCTCTAGGATGAAATGCAAAGGAGAACTGAAATGCAGATGCACCTGACTGCAAGTGAGAGCTTGAAGAGCTCTGATCAAGGATGTGTGCCTTGTAAGGCTTAGAGAATTATTACCAAGTTCTCCATTTAATTATGGCCAAAATATCCAGGTCTGTTTCCCATCAAACACTGTTTCTCAGTGTTTTGAAGACTGGCTATATTACTTGTGCATCTTGACTGTGCTCCTGGGAAAGAGAGACAATTTAAATTAATGTTATTATTTGAGAAATAAGAATTGTTAATAACCAACAAATATAGAGGAAAAGCCAAAATCGCCACAGAAGCCTTTCAATGCCTCTGGGCTAACTTATCTGAATTGAAGAACTAGAGAAAAAAATTTTACTTATAAAGCTACCTGGAGAGCCTAGGGAAAGGAGGAACATTGTCCAGTGGCTAAGCATAGATCACCCACTGGGATCCTTTACAACCTGGGTGGCTGCAGCCAGACCCTTGTGCATTCTGGGCTTCAGACACAACGTGGCCAGGGTACCAACAGCAGGCTCAGCATAAGAGAAGACTGCTTCTGGAGAGGTCTGTGAATGATTTGCTGTGCACCAACCGTTGTGTGTGTTTTTCCCAGTGCACACTGAAAAAGAGCATAGTGTATACATGCTCATATATCACCAGCTTGTTAATGCAACACTGAAGCCAAGAGATGACAAGACTACAAGTTCTTTCATGTTTTTTTTTTCCTGTTTTCTTTCTCATTTGTTATTTTTTGGTAGTAGATGAATGGAGTATGCAAATCATTTCAGATGTTTACTCAAATGCAAGATTCATTGTGATGATCTTTTTCACTTTTGTTATTCTAAAATTCATAGTTGTGCTTTATCATAAACTTCTCTAACATGACACTCTCTAAACTACCAAGAATTTTTATTTTAAGTCAAGCCTTCTCCTGAGTCTTAACAATATTCAATTCAAGACCAAAAAAAAAAGTGTCCCTGGATGTCAGGAGCAGGGTATATACAGTATAAGGTGCTTCATTTGCTGATGTAGGACAATAAGATCATGACATATTCCTAAGAAATTCTTTCACATATAATGTAGCCTTTGCTAGGGAGGAGACTTAGAAGGTAGTTCTACTATTTTGGCAAATATTTCTAAATTTTATTTCTTCATCCATACCTTAATATCAGCAAGTTATATATAAGGAGAGAATTTTAGTCCATGACTCATAATGACACTAATTTTTTTCAATGTTAGCTGTTAATATGGTGAAATTAAACTACTCGATGCATATTAACAAATGAACATAGTCAATTTAATTATAAAACTATTAATCAGATGTTGTTTAGTTTCTTATGATAAAAAACTGGGTAACTTAAAATTACATCTTTAACCTAGCTGTGAGTTTATAAATAACATACAAAGCAGAAAAATATCTGGACACTAAGAAAGCAAATAAAATACAATGAATACTATTTTAAAATCCAGGTAAGCAAGGGAAAATAGAAAATACCTATGTGTATGTGATGGGATGTTACCCACCCTTCCATTCATTTATTCAAAATATTTATTGATCATCTTATATAGGGCAGGCGTCTTCTTAGGTGGTAGGAGTACAGTAGCAAACAGAAAATCCAAGCATCTGCCTGCCTGATTACCAGGTTAATCATCCACATTAATCACCCACATTAATTGTCCACATCTGTATTTGTACATTTAGATTTCTTTCATGGTTAATACTGAGCCACTTTTTATATGAATTACAGGGCAATAGAAAAAAAATGAGAAGGTCTAGTTTCTAATGTAATCTCTATTTGACCTTGGCCTTGACATTTAAACCTCTTGCAAACTTATTTTTTTTTTGTTCATCTGTTAAATATGTTGGTTAGATGACCTCCAACCTTTATCGAAGTTATAAATATTTGTAATTTTGTATTTCCTGCCTAGAGGAGAACATGTTTTGGCTCATGTTTATAGTGTTGGTAAGTGGAAAGTTCTCGACAATTAAACAACAGCAACAACTATGACTAATTGCAATCAACAACAAACTGAGAAGGGTATTGCTGTACTTAAAATTATGTAAGTGAAGCAGTGACAGGCAGTTCTGGGCAAAGTTCATGGGAAAAAATCACAAGACTGATTACAGCCATTGTGAAGGGTTGTCAGAAACAGCAAGTAAATTACAGAGAAAGGGATCCACAAATCCTTTCCTGAAAATCACTACTATTATCATGGTGTTAACTGGGTAATTTTTTCAGCACAGAGGCCAATGCATTTTTAAAAAACATAATCAGTTGGAGGTACACATAGAAAATGTACCTCTTAAAACAGCTAATCTGAGGTTGTTCTATTAAATAACATAAGCAAAAATAAAAATGCATACTATATATTAGTATGCAAGTTATCTGCATAAAATAATAAATCTTTTAGCTAGTCTTTTCTTCAGAGTAGGAACAAGAAAAAGAAATCTGAGATAGCATGTCTCATGTAGACATGGGCAAATCTCATTAATATTAAAGATGATATTCATAAAAATAAATCTTGAATTAATCATGCTTGGATAATCCAGTATTTTTATTAAAGAACAACAGAGCATGGAGTTGACTATAAAATGGAATTTATTTCTAATTGTGTATGATTTAAATAAACCAGTGTCACATTAAAGAGTTTTTACTTTTGGAAACAGAGCTTTGCCTTGGGGTGTCCTGGGCAGAGTTTGATTCATTAGTTGGTGAGTATTGTATTCCTCATAAATTCCAGCCCATGACAAAACTACTACTGTTTTTACTTCTTATTTGTACATCTAGCAGATACCTGTTAATATGATTATATTTTGATCTCTTTGCTCCAAGAATTCCTTATCTCCTTTTATTTTTACCCTTATTCATGTTTTCCAAAGTATTTTTACATCCACTATGTTGTTTAGTCCTTAAATGCTTCCTTGAGTTCAATAAGGTAGGCCTAAGCTCTCTGAGCCTCAGTTTCTCCATCTATAATGTGAGAATAATAATAACCACATTGCAAAGTCTGTGTGAAGATTAATTAAAATAATAATGATGATGGTTACGTTAACAGCATTTCTTGATTTTTTTACTATGTAACTATTTTAATTGTGCTACATCAGTTAACTTAGTTAATCCTCATAGTAACTTTGAAATAGGTCTTATTATTATCCTCATCTTACAGTGGAGAAAACTGGGACATAAAAAGGCAAAGATAATATGCTCAAGATCGTCTACCAGGTAATGATAGAAACTAACTAGAATTACCCTGGGAATCATGGTACTTTCCTTTGTCAGCAAATACTTACATTTTCACATTAATTCGTGGTTTTTGGTAAGTGTATTCATTTCAGATCCATAATTGATATAGGATTGATATATATTATCCAACATAAATGTAATACCATCAATAATAGGCCACACTGATCTTAAATAAAAATGAACAATTAGGACTGAATCTTAATTCATCATTATGTCATAGTCATAAATATCATTTGCCCAATGTAAAGGAAACTAGAATACAATGAGAAAGTATCAGGGAAGAAGACTAAATAAATAATAGTCTAAGCATATTTAAATGCTTTTTAGAGCTCAAAGAACTGGAAAGGTTTTGAAAAATTGAGTTGACATTTGGAAACTCTACATTTCACCAAAACTCAGTTTGGTTTTTAAACCCATGAAGCAAGAATTATATCTTTAAAAAGATCTTTTATAAAAAAGAATTATGCTTGAAGAGAAAAAATTCTTTTAAATTACATTTAAAATATTTTTCTAAAGAAAAATTGCTATTCATGAAGTCATATGAAACAATTCATATTTTATTTAAGCAAAAATCTGATCACAACATACATGCTTTTTGAAGACAGATTCATTGAATCAATGCTGAAACACCAATGCTTGGGCCATAGTTGGTGCTCAATAAATGTTGTGTGAAATTTTGAACTTAACTCCTGCAATTTTACTAATGTAATAACATGTATGCATGCACACACACACACACCCTTCCTGCAGCTAAAATTAAAGTTTACTTATTTTTTCCCTCTCAAGAACTGTCTATCAAAAATCAATCATAATGATCCCCCAAATCAATCACTCTTTAAATAAATAAAAATTCTAATACCTACTGATCTTCAAACACATAAGTATTAATTAGCATAATGAGAAAATGAAAGCATTTATAAAGTTCTCTAAACACTTCAATCCACTAAAAAGATTTATATTTTCAATTAAATCTATGACCAAGGTGACATAGCAGAAGATATAGTTTCCATGTCAGAGTAAATTAGGCTAGCATTCCATGAATCAGGAGAGATAGCAGAGGCATTAAATAGAAAAAGGTGGGCAGGGTAAATGAGGAAGACTATCAAATCGAGCTGCAATCCCCATCCCATTGACAAACCTCTGAACTGCTGTCAAGGGTTATTGTTAATCCATAAGGCGTTGTTACCCTTTACCATGACCCATTATTTCCTCATGTTGGAAAACTGTCATAACACACTCATTGTATCAGAATCAGATTCTGCACCATTATCTCCCTTCAAATTACTGTAATAAGCATTAGCAACATCCATCATGCCAACAGTGTCCTGTTAGATGTGGTGACAGTGTGCATTGCACAGCCATAAACACAGGATTGACTGTCATATTCAGACTTCTTCACCTTGCCATTTACACATATGTGGTCCAGAATATCCTTTTACTACTTCTGATTTTGCCTCCAGATGACTTTTCAAAACACACGATCCTATTCTTGATATTTCCATTATATTAATAAGTCAACCAGCAATAAGGTAATAATCTGGTTACCTCTGTATAAGCATTTCTGAGAACTGCAAAAAAATGGCTTTCTGATTTCAAATTTTATGTAAAGTATTAAGTTGGTCTTCCCTACTGATACAGAACACCATCAACAACATGTGTGTGTCTCTCTGTGGGTCTGTATATGTTTATATAAATAAATGGCTTTTCCCCCCTTTTATATTTTCCTGAAATGACGTTTTGGCACCACAAAACCTCAATATATCAATACACGATTTGTCTGAGTATCTTGCACTGTTACTAAATGTCCCTGTTGGATATATTAGTTATTGGAAATACTGGTGGTAACCTAGTATCTAAAAAGTTAAGACAAGGACCACCTACTAAATTTAGAGCAAAACATCAACTGAGTACTTGCAATATTTCTCTGGAGGATAACCCATTTATCCTGATGGGTTGGTTATCCTGATGACCCATTTCATATCTGAGCCCATAACACAACTTTTACCTATTAACTAAAATATAGTATTTTATTAAAATTCAGGATGATCTGTTTTAGAAAAGTATCTCAAATTGTTCTTTGTTCTAACCCAAAGAAATCTGAGTAGTATGGTTTATAACTGTTTAATGCATTGTGCTAGAAGTGATTATTTTCCATCGTTTTTAGAAGGATCTAATAAGCTACTATGAAATCATTTTCCCTTACACCCATAGAATAACATTTTTTTATTGCTAATTGTATAATATATTTTCTAACTGGAGAGAGTTTTAGGGTCCCTCTAATCTAATAATGATTTCTAACTTGTTTTCCCCTCAAATAATTTTTAAAATCAAATTCTTAGTCTACTATTTTCTAACAATTACACTTTATTGATATGCTTTCTCTCCTCTGATTATAAATTCTCTGAGATCTGAAAGATCTCTATAATTGAATCCTTACTCTAGAAATTAAGCAAAATCGCTAATGTTTATTTAGGGATTTCATTGTGCTCATTTCACTATGCTATACACTTTACAAAGCTTGCCTCATTTGATGCACACAACTTTGAAGTTTGGGTAAAATTATTATTCCTGTTTCATAGATAAGAAGTTAAAATGCAGAATTCAAGATATACAACTGTAAAAAAAGATAAGGAAAGTATCACAATCTTGAAAGCCAGGATTTGAACCCAGGAAGCCTAACTTCAAGCCTGGAGTCCCCCACAGGGAAAGACTATGCAGGATTACCTCCAGAGGGAGCTTCTGAGCATCATCTTCTGAGGGAAAGTGATATAGCAATTTCAAATGATCTGGAGAATAATGAATGAGTGCTTCACACCTGTCCTCTATGATCAGCTGCCTTTTACCCATCAGCACTCTTCAACCTCTGTCAGCACAAAGAGTAACATCCCCAGAGCACAGAGAAGGGTTGCTTCTGACACCACCAAAGTTCACACCTTGCTTTGCATTCTCCCTGACAACTCAATTTATCAGCATGTCCATCTGTTTCAGATGCATGACTGTTCAGGTTTGGTTTTCAAAGTGTAGCTTAAAATTTCTGTTCTTCTCTGTGGCTGTCAATCCCTGGGATTCATCCATCGCTTTCTTAGTGCATGACAGAGATGCCCAGGTTCATTATTCACAGCTGCTGCTGAGTGAGATTTTAAAGCCCTTCTAGAGTAAAGCAGATCTTCTCTTTACCTTTGTCATCTTGCAACCACTCTCTGAGACAGATGAGGTACCCAGCATGTTCTATTTCCATAACATTTACATATTATTAATAGAAACACAGACCAGAATCTCAAAGATGACATTGAAGAAAAGTTTGTTCACATTTTGCAACATAACCATACAAGAACAACATAACCGTACAAGAACATGATCTTGCCTGTGTTCCCTTAAAATAGTCTCTTTTTTCCACCCCCTCAATGGAGAGAAGTGGTTTTCATGCATCATTCTGGGAAGATTCTTATGTTCTACTATTTAAAAAAAATTTCCTATTGTCATTCTGACTAGTACGGTGAATTGACATCAATATTGTCAGACAGAACCAAGAGTCATTAGAGCCAAATAAAATACCATGTCTCTAGAGACTATTTATTATAGTATAAAAAGGAATTAGGCATAACTTTAATGAGATTTCTCAGACTGTATGTCTTTTCCTGAAAGAAACTTGTTCCCTGTGTCTAATCAATCAGAGGATCAGAGCTCTTTTCTGCCTTCTCGTATTAGCCACCCATTGACCAGTGTGACCCTCAAAAAGAAGAACCTCTGCATCTCTTAGATGATATGTAATTTATTATGATGTAATGTGTTGATTGTGATGATTTCTTTAGTTTTTCTTTTTCTTGGAATTCAAAATTTTCCCTTATCTCTTACTATGGGTTGGCATTCACTTGGAGACTTCTGGCTTCATTCTTGTCTGTAACTCGGACAAATGACTTATTACAATGTCTTTTAGGTCTCCTGATTACTGGCTTTTCACAAGCTTTGCTGTAGTCCTGGCAAACTGTGGATTCAAAGTTTTGTTATTGTTTTTGTTTTTGATTAGTGAATCACAGTATATATAATAGTGAGGTTCATTTTGATATATTCAGACATGCATATTATTTGCTCCATTTCAATCCCCAGTATTTCCTGTTTCTCTTCTCTCCTCCCTCCCCCACCCCTTTTTCTACTCTATTTAGCCTCCTTCTAGTAATTGTTTTTAAATTAGTGCATTATAGATATACATAAAAGTGGAATTCATTTGCATATATGTACACATTCGCATTGCATAGTTTGGGTAATTTCAGTGAGTGTAAATTTTAAAGAAACAGCAATGCAATCAAACTTTGAATATACTACAAAAACTGAATAGTTTGCCAAGTTAAAAACAAATTGTATTCTGATTATTTTTTGTAGGTCAGGTTTTTGAGATTTTCAATGCACTTATATAATTACTACCAAATGCAGGTAAATAGCCTCGGTAATGGAGATTTTAGAATCAGAGTTTGAACAGAAGCTATCTGGGAGATAAAGGGACAGAGTGAAGAGGGGAGGAGTTGAGCTTCCTGAGATTTTGGCAAGACCAGTGGCACTAATGATCTGTAACAGTGGCTGGTGGTTCTCAGAGCTATAAGGGAAAAGGCATTGGCATTACCGTGAGTATTGATGAAAATTGCATATTCTCAGAGCCTGTCTCTGATCTATTGTGTAGGAATCATTGAGAGTGGAACCCAGGAATCTGCATTTTAAAGAAATTGCTCACATGAATGCATAGCCAACTTAGAGATTTCTTTCATAGCTATCAATTTATAGATATCCAATACAGAGCCTTATGAAAAATAAAATATGCTGCAAACCAGACTATTTTCTATTGTAGATTAAGAATTCTTCTACCCAGTTGCTTGGTTTGTATTAGGCAGGTCTGACTTCCTTTGCGCAGCTAGTCTGATGAGCCAACTTCTTTACTTTATATCTGGTCTGTATGCTGTAACTGTCAGTGAAACAGCTAATTTGAATTTCACTTGAAATGGCTTCCTCCACCTGGGTCATATTAGTTAGGTGTGACCTTTAAATATTTCTATTATCTTAAAAATAATCCTGTATCTTGCATTGGTATATGTGGCCAACAGGCGCATACATACACACACACACACACAAATTTTTTTTTTCAGGATGGACATACAACTACATGTACCTTTCCCACTTATAATGAAATAGAAAGGTGAATATTTTAAAGTGCAATTCATTTCCCATATTCTTACGTGTATATAGACATAAAATATGTTTTTCTTCCTTGAATAAAGAAAAAAATGGGAAGAATGAAAATAAAATAGTCAACTTAATTAAAGAAGAGAAAATAAATTTCTGAGAATATACTGTTCTGAACTCAATGTTCTGAACCACTAATTGAGCATCTTAATTAGTATTAGAATAGAAACACTCAGGCCAGCCATTGGCTGCTAACAGGAGTCAGAGTCCTGAGCATCTAGAGAATAACAGGAATGATCAAGCAAAACAATGCTACTTGTATCTCTTACTGAGTGAAACTCAAATATTTAGATCACGTTTTCTTTTAAAATTCTGAACTTGTTTGAAATTATAAATAAATATGTACTTACCAACTTGCATATGTCTTATGAAAGGAAAGCTGTTTACATCACAGTTTCTCTTAGAGTTAATGTTTTACTCTAATTTTCTTTAAAACCTACCTCTCAAAATAGCATTCTATAAGGCAAATAAAGACGACCTATGTCAGTGCAACACTTTTTTTTTAGTCGATCTTTATTACTTTTGCCACTTCACTGTAACCCCCTCGTGCCCATGTTGATATCTGCAGGATTCATCTCTTTCGATCCATGATATTCCCAAATTAAATCCAAACATAGACATTAGAGCTTAGCATAATAGAAAGTTATACCTTAGTAGATTTTCTATCAGCATAGAGGACTCTGTTCTCTGATTCACATTCAGAGATTTATGTATTGTTCCATCAACGAGCTCAAATTCCAGTGTGGCCAATACTTTTAAAACCAGACACCAGCATGCTGTTTCTAACTACAAATATGGCAAGCTACCCAAAGCATATAATATAACTATTAATGTGACTGTCCTGACATTCACTGAATGAAACACCTAATGAGGGAAAAGCCTCTGTTAATTATACCATAAATAAATGTTTAACATTTCCGAGCTTTAAATGACACAATAGGGAAACATTTATGTAGACTGAGACTGGTTTTATTGTTGATTGAATAAGCAGTTTGTTAGGATTCCAGGCAATGGATTAGTAAATTTATAAAAAAAATCAAATTTAACTGAAGAAATTCATAGATGGAAACAAACCAACCCAAGACAAGTATAAATTGAGAACTTAATTTTATAGCTCAAATCATAGATGGAGCCAAAATTTTATTCAAATTAGCTTTTTTATATTATGAAAACTGAAAGAAATTAAAAAAAAAAAAAAAACTGCCTTCCTAATGATCGCTTCATTTGTGATGGGAAATGAACACAAAGTGATTAATGCCCACTAGTGACAAATGAATAATTTAGTCATCTCTGTAGACACTTGTGTTTCCTTGTAATATTTTGTTCCTTTAGATACATAATAAAATTGTACTTAATAATGAAAAAGTAAATACAGTCATGATTTATTATTTTTATCAGGCTACCAGAAGCAATTGTTGGATAAAGACATCAGTGTGAATTGAGTACTGGCATGCTTTTCCCAATTTGCTAATCTTGGAGAAGATTAATACTTTATAATATTGTTTTGACAATGATCAGCCATTGGAAATTAGGTTTGATTAAAGGTAATCAATTTTCAGCAGGTTTACTCAATGATAATAAGGATATTTCTAAGAATGGAAATTGTATTTAACTATCAAAGATGGTATTTTCATTCTTGTTTCAACCTAGAGGTATTATGTATTTTGAAAGTGCTACAGCTACCTAAGAACTCTATTTTTTTCATGTTTATGTTTTCATGAATGTGTGTGGTGGATATCATTCTGACATGCTTATTTTCTGTAGTTTTTCATTTGTCTTAACCATTAAAAGCTATTCTTGCCAGGCATGGTGGTGCATGATTGTAATCCCAGCAATTTGGGAGGCTGAGACAGGAGGATCACAAGTTTGAAGCCAGCCTCAGCAATCTGGCAAGGCCCTAAACAAATTAGCTAGACCCTGTCTTAAAAAAAATAAATAAATAAATAAAGAAAAAGGGACACGGGGAAGTGGCTCAATGGTTAAGTGCCGCTGGGTTCAATCCACAGTTTTAAAAAAAGAGTTAAATTATTTAACTCCAGTGACTTTATACTAGGGGTGTTGTGCCCTGCAGGGAACTTTAAACATAATATTATTGTCAGAAGTAAGGTGCTACTGGTATTCAGTGAGTGAAGGCTAGGGATGTTATTAAACATTCTATAATACACCAGAGAGTACCCCATCACACACAAAAAATGATGTCCCATATGCCAAACATGATGAGCTTCAGAAATTTTGTCTTATACCTTAAATTTTGATCCTACTCTCAAGTAAATGTCTAAGTTCAGAAAGCAGTACGTTTTAGTGAAACATGAATTTCAAAAGTCTCTAGTTAATATATCATGTACCAAGTTAACCCAAGTAAATGCTGCAACCTGTCTCTTTACCCAGCACTCCTGGGTGGATAATGCATCTGCCCTAGAACTCTGAGAAAACAAGGGTAGGTCATTTCCAAATAAAATGACTGAAAAGAAACTGAACAGCTCTAAGTATTTCATTGCTTTTTTGTTTCTTTCTATGACAATAAACATAATATTTATGATTGCTTTCTGTTTTGTTAGGTGTGGAGATAGAATTCTAATGAACCATCAAACATCATGAAAAGAAATAGGGAAGCAGTACCTGGCTCAAAGGTCCACTGCTTCGTCACAGAGGTCCTAAATTCCTCTGGCAGTCCATATGAAACAAATGGGCTGTAGAGAAATGCTTTTCCTAAAAGCACAACTATGACTTAAAAACTTCAAGAAAAAAATAAATAAACCATATAACCTAAACACACACACAAAAAAATCCTCTTTATATTCTGTTGGCTAAAATGTCAATGCAGATACAGTTCATACCAGCTAGGTAATATGTTTTAGTACTAACTTAGTATAAGCAAATAAGTCCAGAGAATAGAAAATAAAGTATTCAGGACTTCTGCATGTCCAAATGACAACTAACCGAAAGATTAGCCTCTTATTATGCACTAAGACCAGTTCTTAATCTAACATACACTTATATATTCAAAAACCCCACTTTAGTATGACGGGTGTGAGGAAATGTCCTCTACTTTTCTCCACTTGACTACTGGAGTGAAATGATGTTAGACTTAGACCATTCATAACAACTTTTCTTTTTTGAGGGGATGGGGATTGAAGCCAGAAGTGCTTAACCACTAAATTACCTCCCAGCCCTTTTTATTTTGAGACAGGTTCTCGCTAAGTTTGATATCAACTTTTAAAAGCTTAGTGGGAAGAATTTTAAACTTTTCAGAATTAATAGGTCTTTCCTTTCTTGCTAATCTTAAATAAAAATTCTCAAGAAGAAAGATGTCAAAACATAATTGTTTCTCTGGATATCTCTGTAAAATATTTAGGAGGAAATCTCATCAACCTAATATTTAAAACTGTATATTTTAAATGACTTATAAAAATATTTTGAAACAAAGCAAATTATAAGTGACATGATGGCTTACAAAAAATGAGCACAAATAAGAAAGAAAAAATACATTTAAAATGTGATGAAGCAAATCAAGAATACAGAAAAAAGAGAAAAGTAAGAATAATAAGATGGAAACAGGAATGAAGGGCACATAATTTACAGTCCTAGAGACTTTAAAGGTGTCTCATTTATCTAGTTCAGTGAAAAATATTTTTTAAAGTTTGCAGATGCCAGGGGAGTGGGGCGGGGGAAGCAAAAGAAAAGAGAGGAAGAGGAAGAGACACAGACAAAATTGCTTTTTTACAGAATTAGGAAAAGACAAAAAAATTCAATCTGATTAACATCTTACAGTATTTCTTACTTATACCCAGAATATTCCTTAATCCACTGGAAATTTTGGAAATGTCAAAATATATCTCAATAAATGACCAAAAAAGTGAGTTTGGAATATTCTATATCCAAAAGATATACAGTCCTCATTTGAGCAAATCTCTTGCCTCTGTCTTTTCTTTGCATTATCTAAAAAAATCCCAATTCTGTTATAATCCAGTGCTTCCTTTTCTCTGTGTTATGCCCATATTCCTCAATCAGTGCCCACTCCCAATGACTCACAAATGCCTCACACTGCATAGATCTCTTTTCTCAGGTTCAGATCTACAGATCCAAGTGCCTATCTGTCATCTTCTCTTAAATGACCTCAAGATACCTGAACTCCTTTTGTTGATCTCTCTGTGCTTCATTCTGTAGTCTATACCTCTGATGTATGGTCAGCTTTCCATCTTCACTACCTCCATCCACATCCAAGAAATTATAATAGAAACTACCGCAATATTTTTCTAATGGGCCCTCAGACATTCACTTCAAACCCTTTTAATCTGGAAAAACAAATATGGTCATATTCGTTCTCCCAAAAAACTCAAAAAAATGTTCCTTTGTTATTTTAGAATAAAAGCAAAACTTGTTTATTATGGCCTGCAAGTTTGAGCTTAGGTTTGAAGCAAAACACTACTTTGATTCATCTCAAACCACTTTCCCTTCATTGCCCTGTATTCCAATTAAAATGGTCTTTCCTTTGCCTTTTCCATCCCCATTCTACCACAGGACCTTGAACATGCTGTTTCCTCTCTCCATGGAACATCTTTTTGTTTGACTGTTTGGACACCTGATTCACCCCATTCATTTATCAGATTCCATAGCAAATACTATTATTTTTTGGAAAGATTCTCTGAGAGGCCTTTAGTAGGTCAAATCTCCTGAGCAGAGACCTCTAGAGCTCCATCTTCCTCTCTCTTTCTAAGGTACCTTATATGACTGCAATTTGAGACTTCTTTGAGGAATTACCTAGTTAGTATATTTATCCCTCACAAGTTTCTCAAAATGACAGAAGCCATATCTATTTTTCTGCTCATGTTTAGACCTTCAGGTGTGAAAAGGCAATCTTTGACATGGTGCATGTTTGATAAATATTTTGTATAATGAATAGTATCACAGTCATATCTAAAATTAAGGGTGATAAAAAAATCAACTATTTGAAATTTTGATCCTACTGTCTATAGCAGTGAAACATTTTAGGATAGACACATTATTCTAACAATTTTATAAAAGACCAGAATTTAAAAATTATTCAAAGAAAAATTAATTACCTGAGACCACTAAAAACTTTTCACTTACAAAACTTTTACTGTACTGTTTAGGCATATTATTTTATCTTCCCAACTCCTCTACAACACAGATAATATTATTCCTATTTTAAATGAGGGAAAAGTGAGCTTTAAATGTTAACTAATTTTTCTGAGGTATTTTTAAATTTAAGTAGTAGAGTGGGAATTTTAACACAGACTGTAGCTCAAAAGCCTATGACCTCAAATTTTATGCTGAATCATGTTAGTAACATCTAAATTCAGGGGAGTGCTTAGGGAAGAAGGACATGAGAACTGTTTTGATGCTAATAATTCTCAGCCACTTAATAATTTTTAGTATCAGCCTCTACAACAGAGCCTTGTTCCTTCTTTCATATAAATATACAGATTTGGCAAGTTTTTAAATCATGGTATTGACTATAAGATGGGGGTTATTCAATAAAAGTCAGTTACTAAGGCATGGTGCCATGGTGCATACCTGTAATTCCAGCTTCTCTGGAAGGGTTGCAAGTTTAAGGTCTGCCTGGGCAACTTAGTGAGACTTGTCTCAAAATGCAAAAGTCAGGTCTAAAACAACCTAAACATTGCATTATTTAAAAACAAAACAAAATATCTCATTGACAGTGGCCCAAAAGGCCTTATAATAAGGCTTCCATTTAAAAGATACTCAATGAATTTCTTTTTCTTTTCTAGTCAAAAGTACAAGTATTTTTAAGGAAACCCTAAAGAATGTCAACCCACTAGAGAGGCATGAATTTATCAAGGGAGATTTATGGAAGGCAAAATATTCTCCAAACATGCAAATTCTAAAAGAAACAAGATGTGGGTGAACCTTACCTGAAGAAAGGTGTGGTAAATGGCTGGGCACCATGGATGCTGGAAAACATTTAAATACAAAATGACTTTTTAGATCAAGTACCACATTTGAAGGTAACTTCTGATTTTAAAATGGCCTAGATTTAAACAAAATAGAGCTTCATTTGGATTGCAGTTTCAGCTAGAGTAAATGTGACCTTTCCAAAGATTGTGTTTTAGGTCCTGTTCATTTGAAAACCAAATAATTAATTTAATCTTGTGTAATTCAGTGAAGTTGCTGGTTTTGAGAAGACTCCATGGGGGGCCATTTGTTTTTCATTCCATATTGGTGAAGCACTGGGGAAAATTTTTACACTATTGATATCACATCATCAATCTGCACAACTATTCCAACTTATCTGCTTCTGACCTTCATAAGTTGATGAAAGTAGGAGTAGTGTATATATTCTAATTTTTTTTTAAAAAAAATCTGGTTTAAATGATAGCTGTCTGTGTTTATACAATGTTGAACCATTTATCATCTAATTTATACAGAGTTGAAAGAATCTCTCTCTCTCTCTCTCTCTCTCTCTCTCACACACACACACACACACACACACACACACCACCTTCTTGTACATGAAAGTATGGAAGCTGCAGATTTCTAGCAGCAATAGAATATTTCTGTCTCTTAGCCCCTGGAGTAAAAAAAAAATCACATAATTTCTTTGGTGGTAAATTATTCCATCAACCTTGAATAATTTTTTTAATGGAAATTTGATAAGTCCTTTATTTGGGTGCCATACTGAATATAACTTGGTGAAGGAAGGTGGGGGATTCTCAGAACTAACCAGCAAGTTTATACTTGAAAAGGATACCCAAATATAATCAGGACATGAAACAAAAGCCTCACAGTCATGATGGTAAAAGGCAGGTAGGACCCCAGAGGGCAGAATACTGACAGCACCATCAGGGTGTATGGTGAGAGGAGCCCCTGGCAGTGGCTGAACTGTCATCAGATCTATCTTAGAAGGTTGCCGAATGTCACTGAGACCATTTCCTTGTCTTTAGAAGACCTGGTTTGGATCTAAGGCCTAGTTTGGATCTTAAATATCAGGGTTTCTAAACTGTCAGCATGAATAGATATAAGTGTGTGTGTATACATGTACATACATACATGTTTATACCTGTATACTTGGGATGAACTCAGAGGTACTTAACCGCTGAGCTACAACCCCAGCCTTTTTTTTTTTCTTTTGAGACATGGTCTCACTAATTTGCTTAGGGCCTCACTAAGTTGCAAAGGCTAGCTTTGAACTTGAGATCCTCTTTCCTCAGCCTCCCGAGCTACAGAAATTACAGGTGTGTGCCACTGTACTCAGTTATTAAGGATATTTAATTAATGAAACATGCTTGTAGGGTTATAAGTACATATTAATAGTGTTTCCAAGATACCTTCATTATGCATTGGTATTCAAAAAACAAGTTACTAGTCACTAAGAGAAATACAACTGTATTGCCTCCAAATATATCCCCTGTATTCTGTCTTTAAAAAATATTCTGATGAACCATATGAATTTTCTAATGTCCATCTATTTTTTAACTAAGCAAACCTGAAGCTTTAATGGTTTAACCTGAATGAACTTGTTGGTACATATGTGTGTGTACAATACTAAGTGGTAGACAAATGCAATAGTCAACATGGTTACCTGCATTACCAGAAACTAAGATATGATGGAAGGTTTTGTATCATTGATCTTTACATAGTCTGTAAGAGCTCAGGGTTAACTAATATTTATTTATTTTCTTAGTATATCATCATTTTACTATAAGCAGAAATAGGAAGGGGATTTTTTATATTGTCCTCATTATTTAAGAGGAAATACCAAAATTTGAGTAAGTATCTTGGGCAATAGAGGCATGATTTGCAAACTGTTAAATTCTCAGGCTTAAAAATTTGTTAGTGCAGTCAATGGGAAATAGGTGAAGTGATAAAGACATATATATTTTACTATCATTAAAACATACTGGAATTTATTTATTGTTATGATTTTTCAAGTCCTGAAAATAATGTGATTTTGAATATCAGTTGGCAATGCTAACACAGTTGTCAGCTTATGGACAGTTCTCTAACCTTCCCCCACCAAGACTACTTATCAACACACATTGCTCTGTAAGTTTCTCATAAATTTTGTTTTGTTACATTTTGTTTTTAACTTCTCATAAAACTGAGCCATTTATCCATCTATCCCCCTTTTTGTTTTGTTAGGTGTTTAGTAAACAAGGGCTTCTGTTTGCACTATCAGGGTGTATGGTGAGAGGAGCTCCAGGTACCTGAGTTTGGCTTATGCAGACATTTCTGGTAGTTTCTGTCTAAATTCTGTGATTGGTTTAGGAATGGGCCAGCACTTCTGGGAACTTGAGAGAAAGATGCCTATTTAAAACTCACACACATACACACACCATTCTAGTCTACCTTAAGAGTCAGTTTATGAGAATGTGATATTAAGGTTTATACCTAACTCATGATCACAGTAGGATAAGACTAAGGGTAAAAGCCAGTATGCCAAAGACGGCAGCTTAAAGATGGTCACATTCAAAGGAATTTGTCACCTCTGCATTGTTAGTTACGTGTAATAAAAATGGTGTGTTCTTTTTCTTTGAAAAGTGTCATGATAAAGATAAAAACAAAGTCATAAAGCATCTTTCTGTCAATCTCACCTCTCAAGATTCTAGTAAATTACACCTTCAGGAAATTACAAGTAAGTGTACGAATGGGAACAGAATAAACACTTTGAAAGACCATCTCAATATAATAAAGCTGGATCCTTACTAAATCAGCGGAACGGATTGGTGATTTCTCCCAAGAAGTTCAACATTTGCAGAGTAGATGGATACTTTACAACCTAATAAAAATGGCTCATTTTTCTGTGCTTATGTGAATGTTTGTACCAGTTAGTTTATATTTACATAAAATCTTCAATGAGACGGTTAATGCTGCCTTTTAAAAAATGAGTTTTCTGCAGTATTTCTTTATTGGCAGAATTAAAGGAGATTATTAATTTCCACATTTTTATTATGTTAATATTTAGTGAAGGAGGCTTAGAAGGGTGAGAAAGAAGGAGGAGGAAAAAATGATAGAATATATATGTTCATTGATTGATTACAAAGAAGAGTGACTTTAAGCAATCCCTTTTTGGAGAAACCCTCATAATAGATAACTTCCCATAGCTTGATTCATGAACCTTATTTTTAGTTGAGCTAGTTAGAAAGGAAACAATTAGACACAATCACCAACCTTTTTATGCATTAATGCCAGGGCAAATTAACTCCTACCACTAAAATTACTGCTTCTGTCTGTCAAAATCTGTGAAGGGTGTGACTTACTGCACTCAGGGCATAACTGTGTCTCCCTGCCTGCATAAAACTGACACATAAAAATCAATACTAATTAAAACAGATCAAAACTGTCCTCATGAGCTTATTTGGCTGTCTTTCTCAAGTGGGGTTTACCATTTATGACAGAGGCACAAGAGAGTCTGGACTCAATCAATCCCTCTTACAAATGATAAATGTTCCCTTATTGGTTAGTCTAAGTAATTGTTCTCATAAGAACAGACTTACAGCATAACTTCAAAAAATAACCTGATGTCTACTATAAATTTTACCTAGCTATTCTAAGATATATGGTCATATATTAAATTATTTTTTCGCTCAATTCATCTGTATTCTCTATTTTCTTCTTGCCAAAAATAACCCAAATAGGAGAAATGAATGAAAATTTACTTCAGAAATCTGGATTCACTGTGCTCTGAAGAACGTATAAAATCTGACACCTTCTATTTTAAAGTTCATATGATTTTAAAATTTATTATGTTATTACATATTTATTTCAATGTAAAAATAATGCTTTCCTGAAATACTGAAACAGATGAGGCAAGGGTCTCATGCTTATTTGAGGACTTTGCAAAGGTGTATGGCAATTTATGAAGTCTCAAGACACCTCCTCTTCTTTCCACACTTTCTCCATTTTCTCCATGCTTATTGTCTGCAGGGTACTCTCAGTGGAGGAAATGCAGATCTCTCAAGAGGATTAAATGGGTTCTTAACACATAGCAGCTGCTACTAGTAGTAAGTAATAAGGTAGCAGAGTTGTAGACTCACAATTGAATAAACAATAATTACAGTAAACATACTCCAAAGCCTTACTTATTTCCACCTTCTCACTATCAAGGTGAGAAAATGTAATTTTCTAAGGTCAATAGATAGACTCAAGTGTCCCCAATGAGTTGGTGGCATAAACTGGACAATTAAAGAGGCCTTGCTCAAGGTCACTAGAATTTACTGATGCATATATCAAAACTGAAGCAGGACAACAGTTAGGAAGAATGGTAATTTCCAAAATAAGACTAATTGCCATTTTCCTTGTAAAGGAATGGCAAACATATGTCAGAATATTAAGAATCCTTGGAAAAGCTATGTTTCTTCTTCTATGACAGAATATACCTTTATATTTGCATTAACGAGGTGATGTGCTGTTTGCACTGGGGTTTAGGAGCTCTGTTGCTATCAGGAACTACAATTTTAATCCAAGTACTCTGTTTTTCTTCTAGAAATTAGTGAGCTGTGTACTTAAAGTCACTGAAATTTTAAAACGTGCATTCTTTATCAAGAGAATTAATATGGAGTTGCTAATGAAGGGTGGCCAACTAAATCTAGGGAACTAGTCAGCATTTTTCATTTTTGTCAGAAAATATTACAAATAGGACAATTTCTTGGTTCAGCAGTTTATGCTGAGAACTGGGAAAGAAAGTAGGAGGAATGTTGGAAGGAGTAGAACATTCAATGAGCATTAATAATCAGACATAATGCTAAATCCTTTCCATATCAATTACTTTTTCCATAAACTCAATGAGAAAGGCAATTTGCAGATCGAAAAAAAAAAAAGCTGGATATCATTTAAATTGACAAATGACAAGGACATTTTTGAAAAAGCTGAACCCTGTCTAACTGATTCAACCATTGTGTAATTTTTAAAAGCTCACTGGAATCCCATCTTTTGCATCATTGATAAGAGAACCCTAGAATTTTTTTTTTCAATTCCTAAATACTAATCTAACTTGAACAGAGGTGAGAAATGACTACTTTATTCTGAATTTTATTCAACAGGAAAGGATTTGATAGCAATGTTCCAGGGAATTAAACCTTTGGGAGGGAATGTAGATTAATGGAAATGGAATTAGTTTCCTCCTTCACAGAAATACCATCCACTCACTGCCTTTGTGTCTAATTTTAGCCTGAGATTGCCTTTGGGGTCCTAGAGTCTTTATAGACACCACGAGTGTGCAGGGTTGGAGTTCTCAATCTCACTGAGACTGTTTGTTCTTCCAACCATTATTTCCGTTTTCCCATTGCTTGAAAACATACATAATACCATCAAGACCTGAGCTACATAATTTTAAAAACTATTACTTGTAAAATATATAAGATATTGCTTTGTAGTCAGAAGAACTGTAGGATCAGTTTATATTATGAAAAGTAATAATAACCTAAACACTATCATAGTTTTTAGTACTTTGGAAAAAACAGCATAGTATTTTAATAAAGAATCAAAGAAGTCATATTTGTAGATGCAAGAAATTCCCAGTGTGGAAAGAAAGAAGGAAAAAAAAAAAAAACACTTCTCACATGTGCTCATCTCTCCTAACATGAATACATGAATACTGGTCATCGTATGTAATATGGGGAACTATTTTCTTTCTCGTAATAGTAACAATGAGAGTTATTGTAGACAATATTGTTAATATTAAATCTGAAGCACTTTACTCAATCTTTATATACATTTCCATTGATCTTTGCAAACCTGTTTTCCCTATTTTATAGATGAACAAACTGAGCTCTAGACTACTTAAGTGACTTCTATAAAGCAAAATCCGAGAGAAGAATGTTACCTATTCAATTAATTGGCCTGCATTAGGCTCTGGATTATGAGTAGATAGCCAGCTAGAACTTTAGAGTAGGACTAGAATTTTAGGCAGCTGCAAAAATGCTATTCATTTCCTTGGTAAATAAACACATAACTGACACAAAATGTTAAAGGGAGCATGAAATCGTACAGGAAAAAAATTAATTTGTTGCCTAAATTATCACAACAAAAGACCACAAAGAAGAAAAAGATAACTGAATCATAATTTTCAAGACTGAATCACTTGGTGTTTCTCTATCCACTGCTTCATGCATCACATTCTGAGTTCTCAATGGAAAACAACTACTGTAGATAGTCCTCTAGTACCATGACCCTGGACACTTCATAGTTAAGTCTTCAGAATCCAACAAGCACGGTAGAATCCTAGCCCCACCACTCCCTATCTATATAATTCTGGGCAAGTGACTTAACCTCTAAACCTGTATTACTCATCCAGAAACTGATCGACATGAAAAGGCTAGTACTAGGATTAACATCAGATAACATGAATGAAAACGCCAGGGTAGTATGTGGTCCATAGCAATTGCACAGTAAATCGTAAATATTTTTACATTTATAGATGCCCCACTAGAATACAGAGGGAACCGCTTTAACTTTTTCCTCCGTAGGTATCAATCCTAGTAAGTATCTTCACACTGTTGCCCTGCTTCTTGCTCTTGATTTTTATTTCCATTGAGGAACCCATACCTAACTTGAGCAAGGCCTTCCTCTTTCTATCTTGACTTACTCTATCATTTATATTTACTTTCCACCTGCCTCATTACTGGGTATGAAAACAAGGGCCTTGCATGTACGAGAAAAGTGCTCTATTACTAAGGTACACTGTCAGCACTACCCCAATCATTTCTTCAATCACCACAAGCTTAATAGATGGTGGTGGGAAATACTGTGACAATTAAGAAACATCATCTAGGGGTTGGGGTTTGGCTCAGGGATAGAGCATGTTCTTAGCATGTGTGAGACCCTGGATTCAATTTCTAGCACCTTAAAAATAAATCTAGTTAAGATAAAATCCCTTTCTGTTACTGTCAATGGAACACCTATTCCAGCCCCCTCTCTGCTTGGATCAAAAAAGCATCCAGCAGAGATATGAAGCCATATAAGTCTCATTCCAATTCCTGAGCTACAAAATGCTTTTTCTGGCATTCAAATTTGCATTTTTAAATCAACTTTACCATAGAAAACCTGATATGCACAGTGGCAAAGTTCTGATGGTTGCACAATACTATCTGCCTCAGGGACATTAGGGGTTAAGTGGGCTTGCAGGAGTCCACTAGTCTGAGGTACCAGAGACCAAGTGCATCAATGAAACAAGGAGGTCTGCATTTCAAACAACCAGTTCACAAAGGCACTTTTGAAACACTGAGAAGAAAAGTCAAAGAAGCTGAAGCTGGGGTTGATTTCCTTTTTCTTTGGCTGCACTCTCACTGGCCACTAGAGGGAGGCTGTGAGTCACAACCCAGAGGTTCTTAACATTCTCAGTTCTGAAATTCGGATGCATTTCAAGGGCAGATCCATGTTCTACTCTACTCTGCTCTTTCTTTATCTGTGCAGAGAATGTCTAGAAATGAGAAAGACCATTTCAAGAGCTGATCAATATCTTGTTGTAGAAGATAGATGAAGGCAGTATTTTGGAAGCAGAAAGGAGGGTTGGGCAACAGAAATAGGAACTGCTGAATTGCAGTTAGCCTCCCAGTGTGTCTGGGACTGCTCACATTCTTATTGACAAGAAAGGAGGGCAAACTCCAGGAAGTATATTCAAGGGTAAAAATGAACCTAACCAATATACTTTTCTCATACTGTCTGTGTTAAAGATAGATTATCATGAATCAAGACAGCAACTGGCATTAGGCACAGTTTGGTGAGCTATCAAAAGCATGTAATTAGGAATAACACAGCTAAGACCAGAACCCACATTTTTTTTTTGACTTCCTGGGCTGTACTTTTACCCAACACATTCTCCTGAACCTCAAAAGACTCAACCTAAACATCCCTGAAAATACCATAGACAGCATTTTGCACATTGCACGGCACAGATGAGGTTAAACAGCAAGTGTGATTATGCATCATTATGGATGTGCCTTTGATGTACACATAAATGCAATGGGTCATTTAAGGTACATCACACCACAGTTCACACATTTTATCACACAGGCCATAGACCTCTAGCTTGTGTGTCTGCAGAACTTTTGCTGGTGTCCACCGTTTACTTGGCATCTTTTTGGCATTTGGGATGGAAGTGAGATTACCAGGCAAATGCAAAGCCAGGAAGGGAGTAGAGATTATTCACATCTGCAGTCAAGTTCCCCATTCCATATATTTCTTTGTAAGTGTGTGTTAGTGCTACAGTTTAGATGCTGAATGTCACCCAAAGGCTTGGTCCCCAAGGTGGTGCTACTGGGATGTGGTAGAACCTTTTAAAGTCTCTACTAGGTCTTTAGATCACTTAAGCAGCATCCTGGAGCTTCCCCCTCATTCCCTTTCACTTCCTGGCTGTGAGATGAACAGTTTGGCTCTGATACAAACTACCACCCTGATGTCCTGTTTTGTCATAGGATTCAGAGCAACAGAATTAATTGATCATGGACTTGAATTTCTAAAATTATGAGCCAAAATAAAACTTTCCTCTTTATAAGTCAGTTATTTCAGGTATTCTGTTATAGTGAGAGAAAACCAACTAACACAGCTAGAAATACACTTCTTCATTTGTTTAATTTTCTCTTGCTCTTGGCACAATAATAGATTACCGAGAACATGTGCTGATTCTTGAAGCCTCTGTCTCTTTTCTTATTTCTCCTTTAATTGTATTTCCTCTCACCCCAAGCCAATTTATATGGTAGAATTCTAAGTTTACTACAGACATCAAAGACAGTGAGTTGAAAATACCTAATCTCTTTTTTTGGTAGTGGGGACTGAACTCATGGGCACTCAACCACTGAGTTACATCCCCAGCCCTATTTTTGTATTTTATTTAGAGACAGGGTCTTGCTGAGTTGCTTAGAGCCTCACCATTGCTGAGGCTGACTTTTAACTTTCAATCCTCCTGTCTCAGCCTCCTGAGCCTCTAGGATTACAGGTATGCACCACTATGCCTGGCTTCATCTTCTCTTTCTAACAGACTATAAGAACTATTCTTGAGGCAGGTCAAGTATCTTTTTTTTTTTTTTGGTAATTTTCTCCTCTTCATCATTCAAGAATTGATTTTCCTATATGGGTAATAATAATCATACAAATGCTTCTGTGTGCTAATTTTCTAACTGTTGACTCATATTACTTTGTTAAATCCTATGACTAGCTCTTCCAGATAGGGAATTTACTAGCACGACTTTACAGATGAGGAAACTGAAGTACAACGTGATTGGGCAACCCACCTAATGCTCAAATCTAGGAGATATCTGTGGAATGTGAATCCCAAAGTCTCTCTCTTCTATGTCATCAACTGGCTGCTGCTGAGCATCACTAACTTTATTGGATAAGCAGCCTCTACTTTTGAGCCGCACTTACTGTGCACCAGATATAACATTAAGCTGGGCACAGGAATGCCTGCCTATAATCCCAGTGACTTGGGAGGCCAAGGCAGTAGGATTTCAAGTTCAAGGCCAGCCTAGCTGGGCATGGTGGTGCCCACCTGTAATCCAAGTGGCTCTGGAGGCTGAAACAGGAGGAACATGAGTTCAAAGCTTGCCTCAGCAATGGTGAGGCTCTAAGCAACTCAGTGAGATCCTGTCTCTAAATAAAGTAGGGCTGGGAATGTGGCTCAATGGTTGAGTATCTCTGAGATCAATCCCCAACACTGTCCAACCTCCCCACCCTCAAAAAGTGATGATGAAGTTCAAGGCCAGTCTAAGAACTTATATCTTCAGCAACTTAACAAGACTATACCTAAAAATAAAGAATAAAAAGGGCAAGAGGTGTAGCTTATGGTAAAGTGTCCCTGGATTCAATCCCCAGAATAAATTTAAAAAAAACAACAATTCACAAGTATCATTTCAATTAGACTTTAAAAACATCATCATTCAGACATTATCCCCAAGTATAGATAAAAAACAGAATCTTAGCACAGTTTGGTGAGCTATCAAAGGCATGCAATTAGGAATAACACAGCCAAGACCAGAACCCACATGTTTTGACTTCCTGGACTGTATTTTTACCCAACACATTCTCCTGAACCTCAAAAGACTCAACCTAAACATCCCTGGAAATACCATAGACAGCATTTTGCACATTGCACAGCACAGATGAGGTTAAACAGCAAGTGTGATTATGCATCATTGCATTGCTAATATCTCTATGAATAAAATGTCTATTTGATTTTCATTTAACCTCAAAAGAATCTGATTACCAAACAACCATTGAAGAATTATTGGCAATTATGTTCTGTAATTATGGCTCCTGTTAATGTCATTAGTGTGCAGCCTTTCATATTTAGGCCTATTAATTAATCCCCATAAGCATAGAAAGTTATAATCAATACAACAAAGACTCTATGGTAAATTACAAATAATCTCCAAATCCCTCAAAGAGTTTTCAGGCTCCTTCAGCTTCTTTGGTTAGGACACATTCAGATTGGAGGCTGAAAGAGATAGCTCCTCATTCAAAAACACCTATCTCACTAATATGCCTAATTAGGCAAATGCTTAAAATTGAAATTCCAACTGCCACCAACAACTATAAATTCCTGTAGGGCAATAAAAATAATTAGCTGGTTGAGTCAAGGGCCCCACCACCCCACAATCACATATACAACTTTTCAATTCTCTGGGTAATACACTATGTTAACTGATAAAGTTATCTGAAATAGTGTCTGCTTTCAATTTTGCAGAAGTTGAGTAGGGCAAGTATTTCTAGTGATCTAATTTTGAAAGTCCAACCAATTCCTGATGGCTGAATCACAAAGAGGTCAGATAAACCAACATACTGACAATGATGCAAGGAACTCATGGTTTGTGAAAAATGGGTCTCCAATCTCATGGAAATCTTTCCAACCATCCTCAGATTTTCTTCCAGACATTTGTAAGTCTCACCTATAGAAAACTCATTGCGCATTTCTAGTTTTAAACTTCTACATTGAGAAAAAGGGATCCAAGATGGCAGGCCAGAGGGAGGCAGCATTTTGTGTCACTCCATGGCCCAAGTCTCAACTAGTGGGAATAATACTTTGCTGAAAGTGATAGAGGACCCCTCTACAGCTGACTCATCACAGGAATCATGGCCACTGTGCCGCGCCGGGCCAAGGGCCTCAATGTTAGGAAAGGACTTCTGACTCCTGACTACTTGCCCACACAGGACTCACAGGTGCCTTAGTGGGACCACCAGCATCAGCACTGGCACAGAATTCCCAGGTGCTGTTTACATGAAGGACACTTAGCCACTACCCACGCACAAGAAGTCCAGCTGCCACTCCCGTGTGGACCCCCATCTACCAACGTAGGGCTTCCCTAGTTGCCTCCATCTTGGGACTTGGCAGCTACTGCCACAGTCCCCTACTTGTGGTAGCCTGCCTGCACCTGGGGACATCACAGACTCTGAAGAAAGCCAAGAGCTGCAATACTGCATGTCACAGAGCTCATCTCTGAATGCATAGCACAATGACATCTCCTGGCTCCCCCACCCGACCTGACACCTCATCACTGAAAGCTGCTGCCTCAATCTTGGGTCACCTCCATCATCATCTTTAGTTGCAGCAACTACTGGGGAACACCAGATAGCCAGGTGAGGTATTAGAACCCTATAGTGGCATTATAAGCCTATAGGGTAAAAATGGTAATGCTTCGGATCCACAGAGCTAGAAAGGAAGACACACAAGCAACATGAAAAGACAAGGGAGGAAAGTGCCACAAACAAATCAAGATACCACATTGTTAGAATCCATGGCCAGCACAGCAGATGAAATTACAGAGAAGGAGTTCAGGATGTACATAATTAAAATGTTCTGTGAACTAAAGGATGATATGAGAGCAAATATAAGATAGCAAAAGATCATTTTGACAAAGAGCTACATAAGCAAATACAGGAAGCAAAAGATTACTTTAATAGGGAGATAGAGGTTCTAAAGAAAAACCAAAGAGAAATCCTTGAAATGAAACAAACAATAAACCAAATTAAAAGTTCAATTGAAAGCATCACCAACAGATTAGACCACTTGGAAGACAGGACCTCAGACAATGAAGACAAAATACATAATTTTGAAAAGAATGTAGACCACCCAGTGAAGATGGTAAGAAACCATGAGCAGAACACTTAAGAAATATGGGATAGCATAAAAAGACCAAATTTAAGAGTTATTGGGATACAGGGAGGCATAGAGTTCCAATCAAAGTAATGAACAATCTATTCAATGAAATAATATCAGAAAATTCTCCAAACATGAAGAATGAACTGGAAAACCAAATTCAAAAGGCTTACAGGACACCAAATGTACAAAATCGCAACATATCCACACCAAGGCATATTATAATGAAAATGCCTAACATATTGAGTAAGGAGAGAATATTAAAAGCCACAAGAAAAAGGAATCACATTACATATAGGGGAAAATCAATTAGTTTATGGGCAGATTTCCAACCCAGACCCTGAAAACTAGAATGTCCTGGAACAACATATATCAAGCTCTGAAAGAAAATGAATGTGAACCAAGAATCTTGTATCCAGCAAAATTAAGCTTTAGATTTGATGATGAAATAAAAATCTTCCATGATAAACAAAACTTAACAGAATTTACAGCTACAGAACATCCTTGGCAAAATATTCTATGAAGAGGAAATAAAAAACAACAATGAAAACTAGCAGAGGGAGGTACTGCACTAAAGAAAAAGCTAACTAAAGAAGAAATCAGTCAATTTAAATAACAAAAATAAACAAAAATGTCTGGGATTACAAGTCATGTCTCAATAATAACCCTGAATGTTAATGGCCTAAACTCACCAATCAAGACATAGGATAGCTGATTGGATCAAAAAAAAAAAAAAAAAGCCCAACAATATGCTACCACCAGGAGACTCATCTCATAGGAAAAGACATACACAGACTGAAAGTGAAATGTTGGGAAAAATCATACCACTCACATGGTCTGAAGGTTTTCATCCTCGCAACAAACACAGCAGACTTTAAGCTAATGTTAAACAAGAGGGACAAAGGACATTTCATACTGCTCAAGGGACCATACACCAAGACATAACAATTATAAAAATATATGCACTAAACATAGAGTATCTATGTTCATCCAACAAATTTTTCTCATGTTCAAGAGTCAAATTGACCACAACACAATAATTATGGGTGACTTTAACACACCTCTTTCACCAATGGATAGATCTACCAAACAAAAGCTGAACAAAAAAACTATAGAACTCAATAATACAATCAATAACTTAGACTCAACAGACATATATAGAATATTTCATCCTTCAACGAGTGGATACACTTTCTTCTCAGCAGCATATGGATCCTTCTCTAAAATAGACCATATATTATGCCATAAAGCAATGCCTAATACAAAAAAGTAGAGATACTACCCTGCATTCTATCAGATCACAATGGTATGAAATTATAAATCAATGATAAAATATAAAATAATATACACAATTTAAACAGATCTATTTCAAGCAAGGAAAATAGAAGATGCCATCAGAAGCTTACCAACCAAGAAAAGCTCAAGACCACCACGATTAAGTGGGGTTCATCCCAGGGATGCAAGTTTGGTTCAACATGCAGAAATCAATAAATGTAATTAATCACATCAACAGACTTAAAGATAAGAATCATATGATCATCTCAATTGATGAAGAAAAAGCATTTGACAAAATACTGCACCCATACATGCTCAAAACACTAGAAAAACTAGGCATAACAGGTATATCTGTCAACATCATAAAAGCAATCTATGCTAATCCCTGGGCCAACATCATTCTAAATGGAGAAAATTTGAAAGCATTCTCTCTAAAAACTGAAACAAGACAAGGATGCCCTCTTTTACCACTTCTATTTAACATAGTTCTTGAAACACTATCCAGAGCAATTAGACAGACGGAAGAAATTAAAGGGATACACATAGGAAAAGAAGAACTCAAATTGGCACTATTTGCTGATGACATGATTTTATAGCTAGAAGAGCCCAAAAGTTCCACCAGAAAACTTTTAAAACTAGTAAATGAATTCAGCAAAGTAGCAGGATATAAAATCAACACCCATAAATCAAAGGCATTTCTGTATATCAGTGACAAATCCTCTTTAAGGAAACAAGGAAAAGTACCCCATTTACAACAGCCTGAAAAAAAGCATGCAATACTTTGGAATCAACCTAACAAAAGAGGTGAAAGACCTCTACAATGAAAACTACAGAATGCTAAAGGAAGAAACCAAAGAAGACCTTAGAAGATAAAAAGATCTCCCTTGTTATTGGATAGGCAGAATTAATATTGTGAAAATGGCCATAAGAGCAAAAGCACTATACAGATTTAATGCAATTCCAATCAAAATCCCAATGACATTCCTCATAAAATAAAAAAAGCAGTCATAAAATTCATCTGGAAAAATAAAAGACCAAGAATAGCTAAAGCAATCCTTAGCAAGAAGAGTGAAGCAGGTAGCATCATTATATCAGACCTTAAACTACACTACAGAGCAATAGTAACAAAAACAGCATGGTATTGGTGCCAAAATAGACTGGCAGACCAATGGTACAGAATAGAGGACACAGAGACTAACCCACATAATTACAGTTATCTTATATTAGACAAAGGCACTAAAAACATACATTGGAGAAAAGATAGCCTGTTCAACAAATGGTGCTGGGAACACTGGAACTCCATATGCAACAAAATGAAATTAAACCCCTATCCTTCACCATGTACAAAACTCAACTCAAAGTGGATCAAGGATCTAGGAATTAAACCAGAGACACTGTGCCTATTAGAAGAAAAAGTAGGCCCAAATCTCCATCATGTTGGATTAGGCCCCAACTTCTTTAATAAGACTCCTATAGCACAACAATTAAAATCAAGAATCAATAAATGGTATGAATTCAAATTAAAAAGCTTCTTCTCTGCAAAAGAATCAATCAGTGAGGTGAATAATGAGCCTACATCTTGGGAGTAAATTTTTACTACTCGCACATCAGATAGAGCACTAATCTCTGGGGTATATAAAGAACTCAAAAAAGCTGAACACTAACAAAACAAATATCCAAATCAATAAATGGGCCAAGGAACTGAATAGATACCTCTCAGAAAATGATATACAATCAATCAACAAGTATATAAAAAAATGTTCAACATCTCTAGCAATTAAAGAAATGCAAATCAAAACTACTCTAAGATTTCATCTCACTCCAGTCAGAATGGCAGCTATTAAGAATACAAACAACAATAGGTATTGGCAAAGATGTGGGGGAAAAGGCACACTCATACATTGCTGTAGAGACTGCAAAATGGTGCAGCCAATATGGAAAGCAGTATGGAGATTCCTTGGAAAACTGGGAATGGAACCACCTTTTGTCCCAGCTATCCCACTCCTCAGTCTATACCTAAAGAACTTAAAGACAGCATACTACTGGGACACAACCACATCAATGTCTATAACAGCACAATTCACAACAGCTAAATTGTAGAACCAACCTAGAAGCCCCGCAGTAGATGAATGGATAAAGAAAATATGGTATATATACAAAATGGAATATTACTCACCAATAAAAGAGAATAAAATCATAGCATTTGTATACCACTTAAGTCTTGATGAGTTTACTTCTTTATTAGGTGACTTCTATAAATGAAAACTTATTTTTAAACACTTCACCACCAATGAAAGACTACAGATGTATAGTTGGTCTATGAGATATTGTATTCCGGGTCAAATGGGTATGAATGGTTTTGATCAGTTTTTCAGAATAACTTCCATTATCATCATTTAGCTGACTACTATCATATTCTCAGAAGTTGTGTCTTTTCTCAATCAAGTGGTTGTTTGTCCTGCCATCTTAAATTACAGTTAATAAGAAGTAGTACAAATTTTATCTCTTTAACTTCATTAAAATATAAATTTTAAGACAGACTTGATTAAAATGTAACATGATTATAAAATAAAAACTTCTATGTTGATATTCATTGTGTTTTTTAAATAGTTAAATATATTTAAAGTATATTCATATATATTTATTTTATTTTTCCTGAAACAACTACTGCTATAGCTATCCAAAATGGAAGAAGCTGACTGGGAAGTGGTTCTTACCAAGAAGACATGACATGACAATTCCTTCTGCATTGTTGAAATCTGGATTTGTTGCCTTCTAAGGTCCTGCTGTGTGTTGGAGTTTAGGAGTCAATGAATCCTGTTCTTTTTGCTACAAAGAAAAAGGGTCAGACTTGCTCTCTCTTGGCATTTCACATACTTTCCTGATTCCATTCTTGTTCTGGACCATTTCCCAGGAATTAGTGCATAACCCTTGGCAGCTGCCTAGCCTCAGAAACAATGTGGGAGGAGAAAACAGAGACTCGAAATAAATAAAGTATCTATCAAAACATCCCTGCATCAAATGGAACAAAGAACGTGCTCATTTTTTTAAGAATTAAAAATGAACAAGTATCATGACTATTTTAGGCAACATTCACAAATTGGTTTCTTCAGATAAATAATTGGTAGTGGAGACATTAAGTCTTTTAACATGGAAGGAATTATTTTGGGGTTTATAATATTTACACTCTGGAAATAACCACAAAGGTCATTTGAAGCTCATCTCCTATATTACAAGTGAGGAAGGGGAGATTCAGAAAGGACAAATAACTTGTCCCAGGTTACTCATAAGTTGATGGTTGAACTTGAACTGCGAGAACAGATATTTTAACCACTGCGTCTGGTGCCACCCCTAAACTATATGGTTAGTTCAACTGGAAAGTTTATTAGAGGAAATTATTATGGGAAAACTTTATCTCTGTGGTTTCAAAATGAAAGATTCTATCTTAACTTCACCAACAGCCATTAATAGCATGGATTCAGAGTCTTGTCAATATGCAGGATTAAGATTTGGATAGACATTGGGAATGTAACATACACTGGGATAGGAGACCTCTTCAGGTCTGTGGCTTAAACTCCATAGTCATCAAGTTCTTCAGAAACTAAAATAATAATGGTGGATGGCAATACCACCATTATCAGAATTTGTCACATAATAATCAAATCCTTTGTCTGACCTTCCCATATTTGTTTTGTTTTTTAATTTATTTCTTGGTGGCTTTCTTGGCTTTTTACATTTTTAAGTTGTTGTTCATTTGAATTAGATAGCAAAAGTTAAAAATAATAGAATGTGGGGATGAGTGTACACCTCAATTGAAGAACATTTGCCTAGAATGTGTGAGGCCCAGGTTTGATCCCCTGGACCACAAAATAAAGAATTCTATAAAGCCTGACTACATCATTCTTATCTAGAGGCTCAGAGGGCAAAGTAATCCTTCCTGGCCTGGCTCAGCAGTGTTAAGTGCCTAACTCTGTGTAAATGTTGCCTTAATTGAGCATCACAAAGATCCTACATAAGTGGTTCTTCTATTTAATTACTTCTGTTTAAATTCACAGATAAAATTGTATTTGTTTTTCAAGTATAACATGATGTTTTGAAGTATGTATACATTGTGTATTGGCTATATCTTGCTAGTTAATACATGCATTGTTATTTTTATGGTGAAAATATTTGGTGTCCATCTTTTTAGCATTTTTCCAGAATACAACACAATGTTATTAGCTATAGTTAATGTCTTTTATAACTTATCCCTTCTATCTAGGTTGGTTTGTTTTTTTGGGGGATTGATTCCAGGGCCTTATGCATGCCAGGTAAGCACTCGACCAACTGAGTTACATTCCCAGCCCTATCCTTTCTATCTAAATGAAATCTTGGCCCTCTGTCCAGTTTCTCCTCACCTTGTACTCTACTACCCAACCACTCCAACCCTATAATCCTCATTCCTTTGCAAATTCTATGAAGTCAATTCATTTAGATTCCATGCATGAGTGAGATCCTGTGGTGTTTATCTTTCTGTATCTGGTTTATTGAGCTTAATGTGGTTGTCTTCCAGGTTCACTAATGCTGGCACAAATGTCAAGATTTCTCCCTCTTTATTATGGCTAATTGCATTTCATTATTTATATGTATCACATTTTTTAGATCCATTCATCCACTGATAAGCACTTAGGTTGATTCCATATCTTAATTTTATGAATAATGCTGCAATAAACATGGAAGTTTAGATACCTTTTCAACATATAGACTTCATTTTTTTTGATATATACCTAGTAGGGGGATTACTGGGTCATACAGTAATTCTATTTTTAACTTAAAAAATCCCTTTGCTCTTTTCCTTAATAGCTATACTAATTTATGTTTCTGCCAACACTATGGAAGGATTCCCTTACCCTCACCTTCTCCCCCAAATTTATTATCTTTTGTCATTCTCATAACAGCCATTCTAACTGGAGTGAGGCGACCTCTCTTTGTGAATTTACAAATTTCTAGATGATTAGTAATGTTGAACATTTTATCACATTCCTGTTGGACATGTGTATGTCTTCTTTAGAGCAGTGTCTACCCTTGCTATTGGATTGAGTTCCTTAATTTTTTTTCTATATTACTGCCTTGTTATATAAAATTTCACATTTTTTCCTATTCAAAGGTTGTATCTTTACTCTGTTAAATTGTTCCTTCACAGTGCATAAGCTTTTTAATTTGATGTAATCCAATTTCTCTATTTCTGCTTTTGTTGCCTGTGATTTTAGGGTCTTGTCCAAAAACCTTTGCCCTGTCCATTGTTTTGAAGCATTTCCCCTTTTTTCTTCTAGCAGTTTAATTATTTTATGTCTTTTGAGTTGATTTTTGTATGTAGTATAAAATAAGGATGTAATTTCATTGAAGTGGTTCTTTTAACAACTACCAAAATGCCTATGTAAATATTAATGAGATAGTTTAAGTGGATTGTAGGTTTCAAGGAAATTAAAAACAAGTTGCACCTTTCTAGCGCTAGTAAGGAATAAAAGTGCAGAATTCCATAATCTAGTGACTAGGCTTATAAGGGACGATATCTAGAATGCATTTCTGAGGGAACATTGTCCCTCATGTGCAACGGCTATGGGATCAGCTCTTTCTGTACCACATTTACTCCTTTTTAATAACTAGTTATGCCACAAAAGCAAATTTTGACAAAAAATAAAAAGACATTCTATTTTAAGAAGAAGTGGAGGAGGAAGTGGAGATAGTGATAGACAAGGACACAAGTAGTACTGAAAGTGTACCTGGAGTTCCTCCTTGGGAGAAGGGTTGCTGGGAGCCATTAGCCAAGTAGGTATGACAATTTCCTTGCCAGCGTACCCCATGTTGCAGTGACATTGAATGTAGGTGACCTTGCTCAAGGACCAAGGCGGATTAGGGTGTTCCCGGTTTAAGATAATCGTGTTTAGGGCGTTCCCAGTTTAGGTTCCAAGTTTAAGGTTTAAGATTATTCCTGCTGGGAATAGGGCGTATCCTGCTGCCTGAGTTCCCCTTGAGTTCTCACGGGATTCAGACAGTATATTTTGGGAGACAGAAGCCCAGTGGAGGTGGATTTGGGCAGAGAACGTGGATTTCCCCAGAACGTGATTGTAGACGGCTGGTGTGAGTTCGGGAATAAAGAGTTGCTGTTTGAATCTACAAGCTGTGTGGTGGCTCGTGATTGTGTGCCCAGCCAGACTGCGGCAAAGGGTCTTGTGTGCAAAAGCCAGGTCTTTGAAAGTCTAACATTTATCTACAGGTGACATACCGGCTTTGGCATTGTTTTCTGTGCTCTCTGTTTGTAGGTCTGTTTCAATAGCATTGAGTAAATAAGAGCTTATTACCTGAATACTTACTTTATTAAACACTATTGTGTTCATTTGCATTGTAAGTGGGTGAATAAGTTTGTGTTTAAGTGCACTATCTTAAGGAGAAAAATAATTTCTAGGGCCTGATTCTATCTTCTTCCAGAGTAGGTCTTGTACAAACATTGGGGAAAACACCCTTCCAAGTGATGGTTGCAGAACCCAACTGTAGAGAAGGGCTCATTGGACCAACTGTGTGCACTTCCACACACAGGTGCGTTACATGAGAGATAATAATAGCCTGCAAGCAAGCATGTAGAAAGCTGCAATTCCCAGAGCAGCAACAGTAGAGGCAACTCACTCTAGACTCAACCTTTCCATTGTTATGTCTCTTCAGTTAAGGGGCCTGGGATAGCAGATGGTCTGTGTCTCATGTATGTGCACAAATATGGAAAGACAAGCGTGATTCTCAACTTTAATGGGATCATTTCAGTGTAAAAGAACTGAACCATCTCTCTTAAGCTTTCCAACAGCCTACTTGCCCTTGGCCAGCAAGCAGGGAAAAAAAATCATACAATTAAATGAGTCATTCTACAGACTACAGATAAACTTGAAACATGACTCATTTAGACAGAACTTTCTGCAGGTGTCACTTCTCCAGGATGCTTAAGAGAAGGGCCCATTCAACCTATTTGGAAGCTCCTTCCTTTAAGGCCAGCATAGTGCATGGCAAACTAAGAAATCAGGCAGCAGGTATTAAATTGAAATTGAACCCAGACTTCCTACTTTAAAACAGTTACCCTGAGCACAGAATCTGGATTAAAGTGCTATTTCATATACAGTCAACAAGTGTTGACTCAGGCTCCATCAGCCGTTTTAGCATTTTTAGTTTTAATTGGATAATTATACCCAACGTAAGGAAATGAATTCAGATGAATAGGTAAAAGAGCATGTACATACCCAAGAAACAATGATTCTTTGGCCTGCCTGTCACTTTCACTGGTACAATTACTCAATTCCTCCAAGGTTAGCAACACTTAGCCTTCTGAAGTTATAAATATATGGCACAGGACATTAACCTCTGCCAATAGAAATCAAACTGTAATTGATTCAGTTCTGTGATTATTTAACATATAAACATATGCTCATTGAGAAAAATGATGTCTGGACAACTGACATTGTACTTCTGCCAAATACCAAGCTGATGTTCATAAAATCTTACTGGAGGGCACCCAATGCTAACTATAGGATTTCAAACTGCTGATTTGCAGAGATGAATCATGAAGCAATCTACATTGTTTGGCTAATCAGAATTCTCATCCTTACCCATGCTATGAAAAGAAGCCTAAATTTTCTATTTGGAAGCCACTTCAGAAAGCTTTCATTAATTTAAATTTCAGAGCAGATTTCTCCCCATTATGTGTATTCAACTAAAGGCCTATTAAACACAACACTATGCTAAAAGTGAAAAAATAGCAGGTTTTTCCCAAAGCATCCATTTTATTTTATTTTTTTCCCCCTAGAATCCAGAAGCACTGAAAATCCAGGGATTGCTGCATTACTTAGAATGAGGTGAAGACCAGAAAGCACTGGTAATAATTTAGTGATTTCCAATTTCTCCGCAATTTGCTTGATGGATGTGAAACAAATGGTTCCATGCTCCTTAAAGCTGCCCCCCACATTAAGCAATGCAATGGTTGATCATTAGAGGCATTTCAGTCTAATTTAACTACCATCTTCATTGAGCATACTTTTCATAGAAATAGTATTCAACAAAATTCTATTATAATTTACCTGGTTTATTGATTATACTTCATTAGGGGAAAACTGCACACCTTCAAAAGCTACATTATTTAAAGACAGTATTAATTTATGTGTATGCTTCATGAAACTACAGGTTTAATATTAATGAACTTTGTGAAATACACATATTAATATTATTGAACTTTGTGAAATTCTTCCTTCGACCATCAATATTTAGGGTAAGAATTTTACTAGAGTTTTCAAGATGGCTCAGATAATAGAACAAAAATAAGATGATAAATGTAAAAGTCTGAAATGGTATAATTCTCAGGATTTCATACATATATAAAAGAGGGGCAGGTTTTCTGAAATTCACATATGGGAATTAGATGTGTTGAGTGTGTTGAACAAAGAAGGTTCCAGCAGATGAGATGCTGCACTGCCTCTGTACCCCACCCACACAAAAGGAGAACAGAAATGATAGCATCTAGCCACCCACAGTAACTAATAACTCCCTTGCACATCTTGATTTTCAGTCTAGAGTCTGGCAGTGCCATCTCAGGGACTCTGTCCCCTCCTTGGAGGCCAGCTTCACATGAATAGTGTGTAATTATTAGCAGTGTTATTATGACCCCTTCCAGTTATCTTTTCTTATCTCTCTTCTGAAAGTGCTACAAAAAGAGATTACCTAGAAATGAAGAAAATAAATAAGAAAGAAAGGTTAAAGTAGGAAAACCAGAATGTTTTCAGGAACCCTTATAAGATTGGCAAGGTAGGGGGAATAAAAGGTATAAAATCATTATATCATGTTTCATGCAGCCTGACAAGGTAATGCCTAAGTGAAAGAATTTTTACAGTTGCAGATTTCTAGCTGTGTGACTGACAAGCCACAAACATAAATTAGTGAAAGGAAGCCATTAAGCAGCTCATTCTTTTACCATTTTCTATATTTGAGTAAATTCAACATGACAAGTTGGTGTGTGGCGGGTGGGTTCCTAAAGGCATGAATGTACCAGTTTAACAGAACAATAAAGTAATATTACAGGAAAATATATGACTGGTAAAAATATTGACTTAGTATACCATAAAGGGAAAATGGATAGGTGATTCATTCACCACTCATTTTGCAATATAAGTTATACAAATGAAAGCAGCCTGTTCCTATAAAAAGGCAAAATAAATGTCATTTAGTGGTTTGATAATCAAGTCTATTTGAGAGATCATTGATGTGATTAGATATTGACCTTACTGTTAAGTGACTTTAATATTACAAATGTTCCTTGTTCACTGCACACAAACACCTATTTTCAACTAAAAACTTGATCTTAAAGTATAAAAGTACAGGAGCCCAATTTTAATATCCCATATTTACTAATGCAAAAATGAGACATGGAGTGAGCACCTTTCTTTTTGTTTAAATCAATTTCTTGTTTTCTAGAATGCCACAGTTTCCTACGTCATATAAAGGAGTATGAAATGTGAATTATCAGAAAAATTTTTTCTTATTTTCTACTTTGATTTCCAATATGAACATAGCCTGTATTTATAACTATAAATGCAAATGGAAAATGCCTTAAATATATATCAGGCTAGTGTAATCGAAGCATATTGTTTTGCTGGGATTCCTTTCAGAACTGAATACCAAGACCCAGTCTACTGTGCCGAAAGCCTCCAGCTTTCCAAAAATCCAAAGTCTTCGCCAGTAAATCACAACTGTTTTACCATATGCCTCTTTGTTCTGCCAAGCATTACCAGCCTGTTCTACTTTTAAGCAAATTTCATTATATTATAGCTCAGAGCAATGCTCATTAAAAAGTATTACTGAAAAATGTCAAGTTGTTTTTATATAGAAACTGGAATTTATTTTCTACCAAAAAGTCAGATATTTATTGAACACAGGACATTTTTAAAACATTGCTTTACGTTTGAACATTTCACAAGTCTCTTTGAAAATTGTCCGTTTCTATCTTGATTGTTAGGGTTCAAGTTGCCACACAACAATTATCTGAAGGGATTTTTTTTTTTTTTTTGTCTTGTACCAGTTAGTATTCACTAGCAATTTCCATTGATGTAAATCAACTACTACCTTTCTGGAGCCAGCGTGGACTCATATTAGTGAAAAATGTCCCTTTTTCTTCACAACTATACTCACCCTCTCATAGCCCAATGTGACTGTTCTACTGGTTACCAGCCAAAGTTCATGACAACTGCCCCACTGGACATACTTTCAGTGACTGTAAACTTCATTATACCCTATTCATTTTATAGAGTATGATACAGTCCAAAGAATGAGACTAGAAATTTAAACCCCACCACTTTTAGTTGTGTAAATCCTAATAAATCATTTAACCTTTCAGAGTCTCAGTTTCCTCGTTTGTAAAATGGAATTACATCACCCTGCACTCCTTTTTAAGCCCAACTGTTGTAAACACAAAATTCAGTACAGCATGTCCCCCTATTGTGCACCTCATTTACCACAGCTAAACACAAAACCAGAAAGCTTCATTGTGAAGCACCATGCTCTTTCCCAACAGTTTTCCTTCTTTCCAGATGATAAAACTCACTGGTCTTAAGAGTTTGCGATCCAAGAACAAACGGATTAATTTTTATGACCAAATGTAATTAAGTTTAGCATTTGATTCTAGGGCCAATGAAGATTCATAAAATGTTGGGCTTTAAACCACAAAGAAGCACATCATCTCATTTCTTCTGAGGAGAAAAACTATTTTTTTAATCTTATAATAAAAATCAGACATACTCAAGCTGGATCACACTATATATTTAAACTGACATTAATAACAACATAGAAACAATCGTTGCTAATCCTATTTTTCTTTAATCCTAGGCTGAATCATTCATTGCACATTCCTAGGACTTTTCTAAAATGAAGGCCAATCCTGAAGATGCGCTGAATCGTATTGTGAGGCCTCCTCTAATCTGCTGTATTTTTATGTAGTAAAATCAAGATAAAATGGAAATCAAGGTTACTTGTGATGGAAAAGAAGCAACAAAAATTTTTTACGTAGCGGAAGAGCAGGAAACAGAATAGAGGTGGGAAAGGAAAGAACAGGGTTACTTAACTTGACTCACGAATGTTTATAAAGAGACTAAACAGAACCTGAGTAGCTTGTCCATGTATAATCCTCAGCCTATTCTTTGCGCTTTTTTTGTGTTACAATCTCTTTCCTTCCCAAGGGAATCTTTCCTAGTTTTGCCTTAGCAATGAGAGAAATAGGAGATAGGCCAGCTCACCCACCACAAGTCTACCAACTCTATTCTCTCTCTAGGTATGACTTCACTGGAAATACAATTGTAAGCATAAAAGCGTGCATCTCACAAATAGAGTGACATTGAAGCTCAGAGGAAAGCACCTTGTGGATACCAGTATAGAACTGATGCTCATGTAAATAGATTAAACTGCATTTGTTGAAAAAGAACTCAAACAGAACAAGAAAACCACTAAGATTTCACTAGAGACAAGAAATACCAACAAGGTATATTATTAAAACATACTTATTGAGAACCTGAAAATGCCCACGCCTTTCACATCAAGGAATGTCTTTTAAGGGGACATGGGCAGAATATTTTGCATGAAGATGTTTGCTGCAGAATTATTTAGAAAGGCAAAGCTTTGCTATGTGTGGTGGTAGACAAATATAATCCTAGCAACTTGGGAGGCCAAGGCAAGAGATTTGAAAGTTCAAGGCCAGTCACAGCAATTTAGAGACACCCTGTCTCAAACTAATGTTTTTTTTTAATTGGGATATAGCTCTAAAACATACTAGATTCAAACTCCAGTAACAAAAAAATAAATTAAAGTTTAAATGAAATAAAAAAATAAAGACAAAGCTTTGGAAACAACCTAAATATCCAACAAAAGAAAAGCAAAGAAAATTAAGTATACTAAAGGTATCTGCATAAAAAATAGTTGATTGTAAAAAATGTTAGAGAAATAAAAATATTCTGATACATTAATATCAATGTTCTCAAAATATTTTGTTCACTAAATACATATAAAATGATTAATATATAAAATCAAGATTTAGCAATGTTGAAAGTATAGATGCCTTACTCTCCCCCTTAAAGCACCTCTTACATGCTTCTAATCAAACCAATAAATCCTGTAAGCATAATCCGTACATGCTAGATAGTTCTGTATTAGAATTGAGAGCCTATTCTTACCTGGCAGTCTCTGAAAAACAGACTTTTAAAGAATGCTTTAAAGAAAAACAAGGCATGCTAATGTGAGAAACCTTGTTTTGCTCTTAAATGGGATATTTTCTTTATGGCACTTTGAAGTCAATTTTTTTCCTCTTGAATGACAGGACTTTGATATTAAAGTGTGTGACAGACAAATAGTGGCCCTTAATTTTTCAGAGATGCACATTTCATAACCAACTGCAAGATTCCACAGAAGTTATGGAAATTTTTACTCCAGATTGAAGTATTGAGTTGAGTAGAAATAATTATAAAATCAGTCAAAAAGGGTTATACTAATGTGAAGGAAACAATGTCCCCAAAATGGATATGGCCTGCTTTTTGAGTGTGTCATTAGAATTCAGGGATCTAGTTACACCTGAAGCAAGACCCCCCTCAGACATTCCTATTATATGGATAGATAAATTACAGTTTGTTGTTAAAAATTGGGGTTATGGCCCATAGACTGACAAGAAAATAGAGAATGAGGTCTGTAGACAAGAAAGGAAAAAAAAAAGTCCAAGAGTATAGTAAACAAAGAAGAAGAGCAAATTAATAATGATTATGTAAGAAGAGAAACTTTGTCATAAGCATATAAGTCAGTACTGAGGCAATACAGAATAGTCTGATCTCTTATTACTCATACGATATCATCCATTTAAAAAATAAGTTCTTGGCAAAGTATTCTAATCAAATGTTGTTCAGCATAGTGATGCCTGAATCCAGGCAAACCTACCCATTATCTTGTCACTGGAATGGTGCCCAAGCAATGATGGTCTTCTAAAGAGCATGCCCGAGAAGCATGAGGGCTATGAGAGGAGGGCCCTCCATAGGAGAGGTAAATCTGACAGCTTCACTATTCCCAAGGACCGAAAGATTCTCCAAAATTAGCCCACAGGACCTACTGAAGTGCTCACAAGGAAAATAAGTAGCACACACAATGATACTACTTTCAGTCTCTTTCATGAAGGAATCCACGTCCTTCTGCAATGAATGGATAGCTTTCCTGCATTGCCTTATACAGGTATATCTGGAGTCCACAGCTGAAGACTAATGAGGTCCTTATCCATCTAAAAATTTCAGGTTTCTCGGAAAATAAAACAAGAAGCCAATAAAGTTTAACAAACTCAGAGACCAGATCCAATACTTTAATGCAAATTTCTCCTTCTTAGAATCAAGTATAGTGTATTTACTGTTCCTTTTTTTCATGTCATTTCATGGCAAAGATAAAATTATGGAGCTCAGAATTGCCAAGATGTACTAAATGGCAATCTCAGGACCGAGATTAATTAGTTGAAAGACCAAATCTAGATATTAATGAAAGGTCAAGTCTTGCCTGTCATTTAATGTAATGAAATTTTAGTCATTAAAGAGCAAGAAACAAAGGCTGATTTTATCTTCCTTCTTATGAGCTATTTTAAATATACCAGTTATTATTTTTTTTAATTTCACCCATAAATGAACTTTGTCAATGGAATTTTTTTGTTGTCTCACTATTTCTTAATTCAGAGTAAGAGGGTCTCTCTTCAGTTGGTCCACAGAAGACCTACAGATCAACTTCATACCAGGAAGCAAAAACTAGAACTATTGTCAAGAATTCCCACTTCTCTAATCTCACCACACTAATCACAGAGCTGGTGCTTCCAAGACGAGCAGGTAATATGAATGTGCTCCATTCCAACATGAGGATTCTTTCCAAGTCAATTTGGAACAAATCAACTAGGCTAATTGGTGACTCAAGCTTCTATCCTATAAAAATGGTTGTGGCTGAAGGGAATGTATCAGAAACCTGTCCAGTAGAGTTTAGGGGAGTTGTTGACATGAATATTATCTTCAATTAGAAAGAACAAAAAGCAATCGTTTATTCTTCACAAAAAATATGAGAATAAAAAAATGAAAATTTTCAATAATTTATCATAATAAACAAATCACCTTTAATAATGAAATGTTGGGGCAAACTACATATTACCTGTGTGTATTTCAAGGCAAAAATGAATGACACTCAAAAAATCCCTTTTTATTTGCTTCAAAGAAGAACTTAAAATCCCGCTGTACACGGGGCGCCAAGTACTGTTGAGAAGTCAAAAGTGGCATTGATAAAGCTCAGAGACTTCCAAAGATCTGGAATATGTTCTAGAAAAAGAGTATGTCTTTTTAGCTTAGGTTTCTAGATAATGTATACGTATCAAGAAAACTATCATAAAAAAAGAGTCACTAACCAGGAGTCGGGTATCAATTTTGCTATATTTTTACATATGATTTTTGGCAAGTCAATTAATCACTCTGCATTTCAGCTTCTGGATCTATCAGATCCAGAAGTTATTTGGAAAATCCAGTGAAACAATGCATGAGAAAAAACATGGAAAACAAATATATTTTGAAAGTACAAGACTTGAGTTATGTAAGGGCTAATGTGTCAGGAATATCAATCAGTTTCAGAATAAATTCTTAAGGTCTAGTTTTGCTTTGGTTCAGGAGATGAGGGTAAATGTGTGGATAGCAGTGATGGGAATTACTGTGGCCAAGAATTTTATTTTATTTTATTTTTGTTAATCTGAAACCTTTCCTGGCAAGTACTTAGCATTATCAATTTACCTAAGCTGTGTATTTCTCATTTAATAAATCAACAACTGATAAAAGATTACTGGAGTGAAGATCATTCTTATATCTAATGCTAAAAGTTATTTGGAGGGACAGGTGTTCTCCACTTATCGAGTCTTAGGAAGCTGCCACTAGGAGAATTACAGCTTTGGCACAAGCAGATCAGAGACTCAGTTTACGCTTCAAGAAACTCTATTTAGTGGTGACTGCACATAGGTCATTTTTTAAAATCCCGCTGCACACAGTCTGATCCTGTACTACTCAAACATGTCAATTGTTATGATTCATTATTCTTCAAAGGCCTAAAGTCGGTGTTCAATATTGCACTGGGAGCTTGGAAAATGGACCTGTCCCTTCACTGAATTATTAGGCGAGTTTCAACACTTCTTTTCATCAGCATGAGAGAGTTCAGAGAACCTCGCCTCTGTAAATTCAGAGAAGGGACCTTGCATTTGATGGGCACGTGGAATGGGTGTTAGTCACGCATTACTCATTCCCAGCTTTAGGTCTCAGTTCAGGCTCTTAGTTCCTGCTGTCCTACCCGTCAAATCCCAGAGAGTTCTTTCCTCCCCCCATTACCAATTCTCATCTCCTTTGTGGGACTCTTCTAAAGAGGGGAAGTATCTCCTCCAGTGGACTTCCCCAAGCTGTGTGAAGGTCCTCTTCCTCCTCAATGCCACCTCTTTTAATGTCCCCCTTAAGCATCCCCCTCTAACCATACTTCCAGCCACCTCTATATGCAAGCATTCAAAAAGAGTCTTGTAGAATCCCTAGATAGATCTCTGATCCCAGGACTTTCATTAAATGAAAAATTAGCCCATTATTGTAGGCCCTTAATACTAAGGAGTGATTTTCAATTTTGCATGAATTGGGGATGGCAAAGGTTGACAAGGGAGAGGAAGAGACAGAAAAAGCCTAAGTCAGAGGTGGCAGGTAGGGTGTGCAGGGCATGTATGGTCTGTTGGGGACTTTCAGGCTGCCTTCCCTATCAGAGGCAAAGCTGAATGCTTGCAGCCACCACTCCTTTCTATAAACACTGTTCCTGCCTCAGCTCGGGAGCTTCTCATCCCAACTGATTCTCACCTGTAGTCCAGTTTTCTTAACCATTACCCCAATCAGCCAATTCATAGTCTCTATCTTTCCTGATGAATAACTTTTTTAAAGGCATGACTGATGCCCTCATGCCCTTGTCAAATTCTCTCCATGCCTTTGAAGATCCAATTCAAACTTTTCAACAAGGTAGAGAAAGTTCCCAATCTGTTGCTCGCCTTTCCTAACTTTCTAAGTTCTGCCCCCAAGATCTGCCCCCCTCTTCTTTCTTACACCATGTCTCTAAGAGTTGGTCAGCCCAGTAGCAGCAGTTCTTTAAATGGCACCAGCCTCTCCAGGGCTTTCCACAAATGGTTTCTTTTGATTGATTCCTGTTTTACTCTTTCTGACTAAAGAAGCTACTTACTTTCTTTCAAACCCCTTTGTGCATCACCTCCCTGGGACCTGGCTCTGAAGGCTTTCCAGGAGTCTCCCTTCATTTCCTCTCAGCATTACCATGGTTCTGCACGATCTACCACACTCTATTTACCTGTTTAGCTTCTGGCACCTTCTCCTCAGACTATCAGGCTTCCAGTCAAGGCAGGTGTCTTAGTTTTAAGTATTTCATATTTTTATATTTGCAATGTCTAATATTGTACTTAGCATCCAAGAAAAAAATAAATTGAATAAATAGGACATTTCAAAAAGTCACACAAAAAGTAAAGTGAGACAGTGGAGTAAAGTGGAAGGATTATGAGACTCACAGTCAACAGGTCTGTGAACCTCAACAAATCAAACTACTTTAGGGCTAGCTTTCTTAGCTTTACATAAGATTCATAATATAATTTCCTATCTACTACTCAAAGTTTCTTTGAGAATAGACTAGTCCCTGTGACTGCTGTATGGTTTTACTATTAATTAGTCACTTCTGGTGACTTCATTTCTTGACTGCCCATAATTCTCTCAGGACTATGGGTTTAAAAGATTAGCATCATGGGCAAAATAGGCCCAAATCTTTACCATGTCAGCCTAGGATCTGACTTCCTAAAGAGCAAGTAGTAAAATCAAGAATTAACAAATGGGATGGACTCAAATTAAAAAGTTTTTTCTCAGCAAAGGAAACAATTAATAAGTGAGGAGAGAGCCTCACTAGACAGATTGGGAGAAAATCTTTACCACATGCACCTCTGATAAAGCATTAATCTCTAGGATATATAAAGAACTCAAAAAACTTAACCAAAAAAATCGAATAACCCAATCAATAAATGGGCTAAGGAACTGAATAGACACTTCACAGAAGAAGAAACACAATTGATCAACAAATATATGAAAAAGGGTTGAACATCTCTAGCAATTAGAGAACTGCAAATCAAACCAAAACTACACTAAGATTTCATCTCACTCCTGTCTGAATGGCAATCATCAAGAATGCAAGCAATAATAAATGTTGGTGAGGATGTGGTGAATAAGGTACACTCATACATTGCTGGTGGGACTGTAAATTGGTATAAACACTATGGAAAGCAGTATGGAGATTCCTCAGAGAATTGGGAATAGAACCACCATTTGACCCAGATATCTCACTCCTTGGTTTATACCCAAAGGAATTAAAATAAGCATACTATAATGACATAGTCACATCAATGTTTATAGCAGCTCAATTATCAATAGCTAGATTATGGAACCAACCTAATTGTCCCTCAATAGATGAATGGATAAAGAAAAAGTGATATATATATATTCAATGGAATATTACTCAGCTTTAAAGAAGAGTAAAATTATGGCATTTGCCAGTAAATGAATGGAGTTGGATAATATCATGCTAAGCGAAATAAGCCAATCCCACAAAACCAAAGTCCGGATGTTTAATATGCAGTGCTAATTCACAATAAGGCAGGGGGCACTAGGGAAGAACAGCTTTACCTTAGATTAGGTAGAGGGAAGTGATGGGAGGGAAGGGGAAGGGGTGTGGGGATAGGATAGTAGAATGAAACAGACATTATTACTATATGTATACATGTGACTACATGATCAATATTATTCTGCAACATGTTCATTCAGAAAGGTGAGAAATTATATCCCATCTATGCATGATATATCAAAGTGCATAAATGCATTCTACTGTCATGTATAACTAATTAAAACATTTAAAAAAACAGCATCAGAGGGAGCTGAGAGCGGTTCTACCTGCATTTTTTTTTTTTACTATTAATTACCTGTTAATTTCTTTAGGCCTCATTTTTTCTATCTTTAAAATAACAATGACAACCCATTGGTTTTTGTGGTGACTAAGTGAGTCAATACCCACAAGGTAAACAGCTTAATTAATACCTACCACTACTAAGAGCTTAATTAATGGTTCTTTTCTTCCTCCTCCTTCAAAATATTATTACAGGAGGCACTTACTAAATACTTGATGCATTGAAATTAATTAGCTGAGAACATTTCCTATCAAGGAACCAAATTTCCAATTCTGTTTCCTGGTCAGGATGCAGAGGGAGGAAAAAAAAAAGGTGCTCAGTATGAAAAGATACCTCTTCTTCCTGAACATATCAGAATTCTCTGTTTCAGTCTTGTAACTCTGCAGTTGCAGGGAATATTTCATCCTATAGAGTCAGTTATGAGGTTTCCTAAGACAGCTAGTGATCTGCCTTCCATACTGGTTCCTCCACCAAATAATTCTGTGGTAAAAAAAAATACAGTGAACATCCCCTTTTATTGAATCATGACAAATTTCCCTGACTTATGCCTGTTAGAAGTGAGGAGTGCCCTACTTTCCCCTCCCATGACACTCCCACTGGAACAACATGTGACACATCCCAGGAAGCAGTTGAAGGAGATTATGGCCAAGCCTCCAGCCATTAGCACTTCCTTTTGTGAAGAAGAAACATTACTCCTCTCTTGTCTCCTCAGTCCAGATTTCCCTCCTGTAAGGATCTTTCTATTCCATGGGCCAGGAAGAGAATGATAGGCAAAGGCCCTGCCAAACTGGGACATCAACCATCTCCCTCCTTCTCTCCTGTCCATACATATTTCTTGTATGCCCACCACATGCCAGAAATGGTGGCCCTGGAGATACAGTGCTGAGCAAGCAGAGCACCTGCCTGTATAGAAATATGGCAGGGGGGCAGTACATAGCCTAAAGCAAATGTGTTCCTATACAGTTCCTGGTTTAACAAATAATATCTAATGCCTACTTTAAATACACCAATGAAACTTTGTCTCTAATGCCGATTTTTAAAAAAATATTTCTTTTGGAGACCAGGGATCCCTTAGCAACAGACTATTTCAGCTCTGGCTGCAGAACAGGTGAACATGATTAACACATATTGAGCATTCACTATGTGCCAGATATGCAGCTATGTCTTTTTCAGGTTATTTTAGGTATCTCATAGGACACTCAAAGCATAATACAGAATTTGAGGAAAACAACAACTTTCTGTGTGTGTGTGTGTGTGTGTGTGTATCCTTTTGAAGACTTTACCAGGTTGTCCCATGTCCATAATACTAATTGTTTACTTCAAAAGAAACTTCTGGAAGGAGGGGGGGGGGAGATAAGAGAGAGAGAGAGAGAAGGTGAGGGAAACAAGAAGAAAAGGAAAAGACAGAAAGGGAGAGAGCAAGAGAGTGAGAGAGCAAGAGAAAGGAGCTTCTCTCAGGCATAAGGAAGACAAATGCAAGTTGTCCTGCAAAGGTAAAGCCTCACCACCTATGTGCTTCTCCATCTCCTCTACATCTGCCTGCTTCCTTGCCCTTCCTACTCCCTGGATGGAAAATGAGAAGAGTTCCAGGCATACAATGTATTATTGTGCTCTGAAGGCTGGTGAGGTCTATGTAAGCTTGAGGGAGAGAAGGACCATAGAGAATGGACTACAGGGCACTTAATGCAGTTCTAATCAAGGTGTCTTTCTACATTCAACAACAGAGCCAATTTGAAGAAAGTGTATCTAGAATAACAAGGCACTTACACAATATTTCAGCCATGCTCCTTGTAAGTGGGAAAATAAGAATATCAAAGCAGGGCAGCAAGAAAGTGTTGAGGGCCAGGAAAAGGTAAGAAGCAATAATAAAAACAGTGAGCCAGCATTTTTTTTAAGCTTTCAGAAGCTCAAAAGAACAGGAGTTATAGCCGCCTAAGCCTGGAAAGATACAGGCAGACAAACCAGCAATATCTTAGATTAATTCCTTGCTACTGGTCACATGTGAAACTAAAGTTAACAGTTTCAGTGACTGATTGGTCTTTATCCCACGAAAAGAAAGAAATTTTGAATTACCTGGCTCTTTGCTTCTGGGCCAGTAATTAAAAAATTGGGGCGAATATGTTACAACAAAGCTCTCAGTCATCACAATTCACAGCTACACTCATTTTAAAAAAGGATTCATAAGAGTGAAAGAAGGCCTTTTAAAGAATACATTGCTTTCACATTTCTTTCAAGAACCACAGAAATGAGGGAGGATCAGGGAAGCAAGGTTTCTATCCATCAGCAGCAACAGGAATAGATTTTGACATGCTTGGCTAAGCATTTTCCCTGTGCTTTATGGACTGAGGTGTCACTTACATGGATGAGATGAGATGGGAGTTAGGGAACTGAAATCATGATCTGAAAACCACCTATATCAGAAGCAACTGAATTGCTTGCAAAAATGTATATTCCTCACTGACTTCTGAAATACTGAAACATTGCAGGGGAAAAAACCCTATGAATCTCTATTTTAACAAGCTCCTGAGAGATCAGCAGCATCCTTGAGTAAAGTAGATGGATGGGTCTGAGAGCATTCAGCAAAACAGGGTTACAATTTTCCTGTGAAATCAAACAAGGTCACATGTTCCACAACAGTTCTGGCATTAAATAATGAAATACACTGGGATTAATCTCACATAGAACAGTCGTGAGACAACACCAATTAGCTTTGTCTGCTGCTGTCCAAACTCACCTATGCAAGTTTTAAGGATGATCTTTTTTAGACAAACTCCCATAGGTAGATGAACCTCACAAAGATTGGTCATCAGAGAGCGTCAGTTATAAGAACTATGGTGCTTCTCTGGTTCAGATGTGCAGATTACAATGGTAATCACACCACAGTAGAAAGTCCAACAGGACTAGCAATATACTCAGTAGTGAAAATCATCCCTAGGCAGAAGATGGAGATTTGTTTAAAGGGAAAATACAGTACCTATGTGTCATACCAAGTCATTCCAAAGATGAGCAAACAACTTTAAAACATTTTAATTGACCTAGAATTAATAGATTACCTTGAATATAATGACTAGACAAATTCCTGGTCTTCATTAACTGGAGAATCTGGAAATCAATGAGTCCCACATGCTGAGTGCAGCCACCTAGATAGTTTGCTTAGTCCTGCTTAGTCAAATTTGAGAGACAGAACAGCTGTCAAATCCCTGAGGAAGAGGAATGGACATTGTGGAAATATATACCTTAAATTCTATATTTCCAAACACCTTAGATTTGTGCAGTTGAATGTGTATATTTTTCACATACTGGTTTAATTTGTTTTATACAAAAATATAACCTCGATCCATAGCACCTTGGATTGTAATGAATCATTTTTGCATCTTTTCCTTGTCCTTAAGATCTAAATTTGACTACAGAATGAATTCATTAATTTAAAAATCTACCGTATCCAGTATTTTCTGTAAAATTTTACACATTTCCTTAAATGTTTATCAAATCAAGCTGTTCTTCTAAATGTTTTTCTGGTGAAAGGAATTTTTATCACATAAGTGATGAAAATTAATCTAACAGCTATTATATATTTGGCACTGTGCTAAAGCACTGAGGAGGGAAACTGGAATAGAAAAAAAAAATAACTCCTGCCCTTGAAAAGGCCATGGTTCAATAAATTAGACCAGGAAATCTGTGAATGCATTACACTATGGTACCTATGTTTACGAAGTATGTATTACTTTAAAGTAACAAATTTTCTGAATAATACCTTCAGACTTCCAAATAGTATTTTCATTCACCTGTGCAATGTAATTGACATTAGTATGTGTTTTAACCCTATGCTTTATAGGCAACTAAAATAAGGGCATAAATTTTTTGTTGTTGTTGTTACTTTGGTTTTTAAAATCATGTTAATAATAATTAAGGATATAAACAAGTAATTAATGTTTACATTCTTATAAACATGCCAGATATAGAGCCAAAGAGTAAAGAAACATGAGACAAATTCATATTTGCTGTCGAGAATACTAAATATTATTGGATGGTGCTATCCTGGCCTATAATTTATCATATTCTTCATTTGTTGATATAAAGAAAAATTGCAAAAACAGTAACTGTATTTGTAAATCTAAACAGAATTTCTGCCCAGGCCTGCAGACATCCTATTTTTTATCAATGTGCATTTAATTCCTTGTCTCATAAATCTGTGTTTCTTGTTCCACAACCCATGCAAAGGAAGGAATGTTGAGAACACTCTTTAGGATTTTCTGCAGGATGTTTGTTTACCAAGTAGAAGATGTGTGATGTCCTAATGAAAAGGGCATTGAACTTAGAGACAAAGAGATACACTCTCAGTCAAGATTGGTAATAACCAATAGGACTTCAGAGAAGAAACCAGTCTTATTCAGGCCTCTGTTTTCTTTCTTCTAACAACAAAGTATTTGGTTAGCAAGTGCCTAATATTATTTCTAGCTCCAGGTCTCTAGGATTCAGTGATAAGCATTATTCTTAGATTCTATGACGAAGGAATGGATAGTAGCTGCTGGGAAAATCCCTAGTAGGAAGTTCACACCCTTAGTGAGATCCTTTTTTATACTGATAGCTCACAATTCCCTCAGTATCACACATGCATGCATCCCTTCACCCATTTCCTAAGATGCATTTGTGTTACGGAGTATCTCTGGATAGTGACAACCACCATAAATAACAAAATACACACACAAATAGCCAGTAGAGTAAATAAATGTGATGGCTTCAAATTAAAAAGCTTCTGCACAGCACAGAAAACAATTAGGAATGTGAAGAGAAAACCTACAGAATGAGAGAAAATCTTTGCTACCTACTCCTCTGACAGAGGACTAATGTCTAAAATATGTAAAGAACTCAAAAAACTTAACACCACAAATATCAAATAACCCAATTAATAAATAGGCAAATGAATTAAACAGACACCTCTCAAAAAAAAAAAGAAATATAAATGGCCAGCAAATATATGAAAAAAAAGTTCAACATACAATTAGGGAAATGCAAATAGAAACTACACTGAGATTTCATCTCACACCAGTCAGAATGGCAGTCATCAAGAATACAAATAATAATAAATGCTGGAGAGGATGTGGAGCAAAAAGAACACTTTCACACTGTTGATGGAATTGTAAATTAGTACAACCGCTATGGAAATCAGTATGGAGGTTCCCCAAAAGGGTAGGAATGTAACCATCATATGACTCAGCTATACCACTCATCAGTATTCCATCATACTACTGTGACACCTGCATACCCATGTTTACCACAGCACAATTCACAATAGGCGTATGGAACCAGCCTAGGTTTCCATCAATAGGTGAATGGGCAAAGAAAATGTGGTACACAATGAAGCCCCCCCCCCACATACATATATTATATATGCACATACACATTCAGTCATAGAGAAAAATAAACTTATGTCATTTTCAGGAAAATAAATGAAATTAGAGACCATTATGTTAAGCAAAGTAATCTAACTCAGAAGGTCAAGGGTCATATGTTTTCTCTCATATGTGGAAACTAGAGTGGGTGAAGAAGGAAAAGAAAGGCAGGGGTGGGGATCTCATGAAAATCAATGGCAGATCAGTAGAGGAAAGGGATCAAGGGTGAGAGGCAGGGAGGAAGGGGAGGAAGTACTGGAGAGTGATATTGTCTAAATTATATTGGTATATTGTATGCATGTACTAATAGGTAACAACAAATCCCACCATTATGTACAATTACAATGAAATTTTTTAAATTAAAAAAAAAAGGTATGCAGGGGGCGGGGACTAGATTTTAGGACAAGGTCATAGCTATGCAGTTTCTTGGGAAATACAGCAGGTGGAAAATGTTTATATGTCATATTTGTCTAAAAACAAGTATAGAAAAATGTAAATTGTTCTTCTAAGATCAATTTCTGAGGTTTTGGCAACTGAAATAAAGCTATAGTTTCTGATTCTGAAAAGACTGCATTGTTACTCAGGTTTCTCTGTTTCAGACAGTATTAAATGCGTCTCTCCCAATTCTAGAGGGCTCAAAATATGCAATTAAGGAATGGTAGGCCAACACAAGCCTATAGGATCACAGATGGATTTTTCCACCTCCATCACAGACATCCCCTGATCTCCAGCAAAGAAACCTGCTGTCCCTCTAATGCACTAACATCATTCCCCTGGGGCAAGGTCTGATTTCTCTGGGTATCTTAGTCATAGAAATATTACACATTTTGGTAAATGCAAATGTAGGATAAACTAAGTCATAAACAATTCACAGTGTAGTTTGTTTCAAAAAAAATGGAGGGAGAAATCACTTTCTCTTGTATTTGTTTTCCCAAGGTTTCTCACCCCTTCACAGAATGAGATTCCAGGTTTAGAGACATTAAGAAACCAGTAACCCAGGGACCCGTTGCCTAGAAACGGCCTGATTACAACCAACTCACTCAGCTACAAGGAAATTCTACCTGATCCTTTAGGACCATTTGTCAAGCTGCATTATAATGATAAAGAAAATTTATACTTTCGTAAAGCCTTCAAAAATTATTGCCATGAAACTCTTGAAAAATCTGGGCATCTGCTTTGGGGAAGAAATGGGAAATTAACATGACCATCCAGTGTCAAAAACTGACAGCCTAGAGAAAATAAAGAAAAATTAGTTCAGCACCATGTACAGAATTCAGAAATCAAAAATCTAAATCCAGGGCCAAACAAATAATGTCTGGGAATTGTACTGTCTGCCATGGGAGTTAGAAGCCAAGACAGCCAGAAAGTCCCTAATAAAGGACATTTGTAGTCTGCAGCAGTACCACTTAACTTGTACTTCCCCAACATCCACAGCAGAGCTTCCAGTCAGATGCGGCCATTAATAGCTGCTTTCAAAATAAACCAGTTGGTTTTGTGGTGCCCTGACAGGTGGACAAGATTCGTCAGGGCAATAACATTATAATAACATTGCAGAAGTTTAACAAAAAAATCTAAGAATGTTTATATTAAAAAAAAATGGTGATCATTCTTAGCAGGATCTTATTCCATAGTGAAAGATTTTTTTTTTTTAGCTACACATTTGTACAGCTATATAACACACATAACACCCACACACCCAGAGAACTTTTTATGTATATATAAAAAAGATAAGAGTGATCAAGAGTGTGTATTTTTCCCTTCAAGAACAGCTTAAATTATCCAGATATATCAGCAAATTTAGGATCCATTAAAAGTTTTTTTTCTTGCTATTGATCCACTCACAGTTACATTAAACTAAGTTGCATCACAGGGCAGCTGAAACATGGCTTGAAACTCCTCATAACATGAACTCTGCCACTGATGAGATCTGTGATTAATCTTTGGGCACATTGATCACACTCTGGTGGAGTATAGGGATGTAAGTTTCAGTGAAACTCAACTATCATGGTTTTGAATTAAATTTTTGTATTCATTTTAGGAAATAAAGTTATGTTCATTCTTTTTAAATTAAAAAAAATCATTACTTTTTAAACCACTTTCACTGAGGTATGAGTGACCCATCCATTCTTTTTAGACTATTTGCAAACACTCAACAATATGAGACTCCAGGTATGAATGGAAATTCATAGTGAGTGAAATTTCTAGCTTGAAATTTTCTGTAGACCATTATTGTTTTTACTCTGAAGAAATTATTTCTCATTATTTCATGTATTCTGTGCACATCCACGATACTGTCAAATATGATTCCAGGGTGAAGTTAGGCCCTCTAAACTCTAGGTTTCTGGGAAGATGACTTAATTACAATTGAACCCTTGGTATTTATCTTAGTGGTAACACACAGTGGACACTCATCAAAACTGTGTTGAAGCAAAGGAGGCACTGAAGTACCTGACATGCTAATATACAGCTGATTAAGGCTAACTTCCATGGAAAAAAAAGGAGGCTACAATTTGTAATAGAAACAGTCTTGGCAGATGATGTTGGGGGAGCACATGAGAAAACAAAGAAGTCATGAGAAATCTTCTGATAATCTTTAGTCCCTATCTCCACCCAACTTCCATGCCAACCACTGCATATGTTATTGCCAGAATTATTTTCCAAAGACATGACATCACTACTTAGTAGCTTAAGAATTTACAAAGAAATAAAAACCAATTTACTAATTAATAAAATTATCTTTTTCGTCAGGAAATGTAGAGTTTGGTTGCCTCAATAGAAATAACACATGATACCTTTAACAAAATATGAATTGAGAGAAAAGCCAGGACAGTGTAATCTGATCTGTGAATGGAAGCTGCCTAATAAAGAAGGATTTAAACCAGGTCTACTTATTTTAATGAATGAAGGAGTAAAAGAAGGCCATTTTCCAGGCTAGATTAAAAAAATAAGCAAAAACAGAGAAATGAGAATTTGAATAGTGTATCAGAAAAGATGCACAGATAAACTGAGATTGTTGATAAGAATAAGAGTTTAGGTTAGAATCTTGGAAAGTGTATTACCCATGAAGAAAACGTTTAAAAAATGCTTTGCGCTTCCAGGGATGTCAATAATGGGTAATTTGTGGAACAGATAGCTTTTGGGATGAACCTGGGTATGTTCACTCATTTGATAAGTACATTTTTTAACAACTACCATATCCTAACCCCTGTGGGTAAAACACTGAGAAGAGAATCCCTATTCTGATAAAAGATATGGGGGGAGAGTATTGATAATATTATGGGCAAGTAAATAGATAGAAAAGGGCCAGGTAGCATAACTGCTAAAACAGGGTAAGATTCTTAATAAATAGGAAAGTGCATTTTAGAATATTAAAATTTTGTCATCTCCCCAAAATATTTAAGCACACTCTGGTAGAGTGAATAGGCCTGAAACAGAAACACTAATTGAGTGGGTAAGAGTCATGAGGTCATGGGATACAGATTTTCTGTCAGATCCACAGAAAATGAATGGAGATTTCTTGATGCACTTTCAGAATGCGCACAAATGACAACCCAACTCATGCTGACCTGTGAGGATTTCTGGGACAGGCTCCACCAGGCACAAGGTGAGATGTACTGCAGGGTTTTGAGAACTCTTTTCCTCTTTCCACATTACCTAGGATCAGGTGCTGATAAGGAACAAAAACTATTCATTAAATCTCTCAGGCAATGTGCCCATTGTTGTGCTAGGTGGTTCCATAATAAAGATCAGGAAAACCAGGAAACATGACATCAATACTTGCTTGGCTTTATTAAAACAAGACCAAACCTCATGGGTACCTGGGATATATAAGTTTTAGAAATAAAAGCCTCTTGCATAAATGTTTGTATTTTCTTGAGGCACTGAGCTCTTTAAATCCTATCATAGCGACACATAGGAGTGTTTTTTTGAAATTACAATGCCTACTTTGCTTGATCCATTCTTCATCATGGGTTGAATTTTCCACATCTCAAATATCAGATCTTATGTAGGTCAATGGCAATATGGGGGAAACGTGCTATGTAAGAAAGCAGGTGGCCCAAGTGACAGAGAGGGTGGCGTCAAGACAGGCTGAAGGTATTTTTTTCCGATATAGCATGGGGAAATTGAACTCAATGCCCTATAAACAGGGACAAAAGGAAGAGCCTTGTCCTCATACTGCCAAATAAAGAGCAAAAAAATTACTTGACAATATCGGGACAACAGTTTCCTTTCTTACTGTGCTCTGATCTTGCTAAAATTTTATTAATTGAAGGGTACAATTAGATCCCAGTAATAAACTGTGGTATAAACAAATGCTTCTCCTACTTCACTTCCTTTACCCATAAGAAATCTCTCATATCTGTATTGTAGTAATTTGTACTCTACAATATTTCAGCCCTACTCATCTCCATGATTGGTAGCACCAACATTCAATCCACACTTCTTTGTGTGCGAAAATCTTTTTTCTCCTTCATTCTATTTCTTTAATATTGTCAATCTTTGTCCAAAGGTTCTCTCTTCAAATTTTACATCCTGTTTGTTCCTTCATAAGCAGCTCTTGATTATGATATTATTTTCCAATTGGACACAGGAAGAATATAAACAGTTAAACATTTTCACAGGCAAGCCTAGATTCCTATTGCTTTGCAGGGGTGGAAAATAGAAAGGGGAGAAAAAAAAACTGTCAGATAGAAGGACTGAAATAAATGACCTGCACCACCCATAGCCGAATTCTACCTCTTTTTCCAGAATGTTTCATAAGAGAGAATCAATAAAAGCCGAATCTGAAACATTGGTGCAGTGTACTAGCTAAGCTCAGTGAGCTCCCAAGCTAATCCTGTGTTCTCAGAAGCTATAAGTGCAAATCCCTTCACCTTTGCTCAGGGGGATGAGCTCACCACAGAAATTGGCCTGTTTTTTGACCTCAAATTCCAGGTGGGAAGAGTTGGGGGGTGGCAGAAGCAATGAGAGGGAAGATTTCCAGGCCATTTGTTCTAAACTGAGGTGCTTGGGCAGAAGGGAAGGGCAAGGTCCATTTTCCATGGCCCTGAGCTGGGTCACACAGCTGGAGTCACACTTTGCTCAACACAAATGTCTTTCACTCACCCACAAGCAACACAAGGACTGGGACAGAACACTGCTGAGAACAAACAGGTCCAGTGCCAATGGCCATTCCTATTATCTAGGCTACCTGGTAAGGCAACCCCCTTTCAACCTGGCTTGAAAAATTAACCTTCATGTCAGCTTGTGTTTCCCTGTGACCACCTAATACATTCAATTAAAATACAACAAACACTAAAAATAAATGCAAGTAGCAACGAGGCTCAGTATTTTCAATTGTAGAGGTTTCTCAAAATCACATCATGTTTGTTACCTTCAATGATAAGGCTGCATTACAGAAAAATACTCATTCGAATGTTAAAACTTCATCATCAATCCTGAAAGAGGCATTTCTATTTAAAATAATAATCACAACCTGTACAAGAATACAGGTGAAGTCTACAAAAAAAAAAAAAAAACTCAAATATTAAACAGAAGCAACTCAAGTGGAAAGGTTGACTCACAAAATTAATTGAATTTTAGATGGCATTTAAGGCATTAGAATATGTGGGATATGTGTTTCTTTAACCTTATCAAATTCTCTGAAGTAGCATGAAACAGTTCTTGTATTTGTATGACACACTAAAAAAAAAAGTGTAATTGTCTATTATTTATTTATTTATTTATCACTGGGGATTGAATTCAGCAGCCCTTAACCACTGAACCACACCCCAGTCCTTCTTCTATTTTTATTTTGAGATAGGAACTTGGAGTTTGCTTAGGGCCTAACGCTGGCTTTGAACTTGCAATCTTCATGCCTCAGTCTCCCCAGCAGCTGGGATTACAGGCATGCCTAACCAGGCTCAGCTCCACATCTATTTTTGAAGCTGGATTTTGACTGGTTCCCTTGAAAATATGTTTTATCAAAAATTAATGCTCTGTTAAATGCTAGTCTATTATATGTATGGAATATTATATAAAAATTAATTGTAACAAACTGTAAATTACCCAAAACTGATATATAAATAATTAAACAACTAGAGTATGTACTTAATATGCATTTTAGAATATAACTTCAGCTTCTATAAGCTGGCTTGAAAAAGCAGACCATTAAATAAAATCAAAGCTCCAGGGACTCAAGTCCTGTTTGCTTTCAAAAATGTCTGGATAATTAGGATGTATCACTTGCTTCTCATCCCAAAATAGTTTATCATTTATGAAATTCTTATTATGATGAGAAGAATTATGTACATACAGATCCACCCCCATGCATTCACCAATAAAATCCTATAACTACCTTTCTGTTGTCTAAACTACAACAACAAAAAAGCAAAAACATTAAACATCTACCAATTTCTATTTGATTTCATATTCTCTTTTCTTGCCGTGTCTTCGCTATTAGCGCAAGGGCATCACCGAGGCACAAGAACTTGGCTTGACCTTTCCTCTACTGTATCCCCTGCTTTAGGCACCAAAGAAGGATTACAAACATTATAGTTTGCTTCCTTGTAGCTCCAAGATGGTGTGATTTCATGTGTGGCACACCTTTCTGCGTTTCAATCTCCATCCAGGCCTTCGAATAATGTAGTCTAGCAGTTAATGTACAACATTCCCCACTGAATATGATTCTCAGACAGTGACAGACACAATTGTTCTTTCTTTATTGTGGGAGGCCCCAGAAGACAGTCAAAATCTTAGCAATACTGTGTTTTCCTTGCTTTTGTGCCATTCTTACAATTTCTTCCCCTGAGAGAGTCTCATCTTTTTTCTTGGATTCATGTTTTTTGACTGACTGATGAATTTAGATTCTACTGAGGTTTCCTCTCACTCCTATAATTTGTATTATGATCTGGAAAAAAAAAAAAACTACTCGTTAGTAAGTAAATGTTAAAGAGTTGTCATTCTTTCTTACATGTGCTTTGAGAATTCCTAAGTTGTCATGTTTACAGTTTTATAGATAACGAGCAACACTATAAGAACTATAACTATATGTAGTTTTATCTTTAAAGAAACAAGAACTGGTTTAGTAATGGACATTCTTTAGGTTCTGCTATCATTTAAAGTTAGTGCTACCATTTAAAATGTAGAGAGATCATTCAGTGAATAAACTGAAAGGGATATCAAAATGTTTTCCATCCATGGAAAAAATCTTTGCTACAGTATTTATGTTTGTACTTCTGTTTTAACTCAAACATTCTGGTCTCATAATCTCTTGTTTAAAAGTCAGCCCTTCCATCTGAACATCCCCCAGTTCACTCATAATGATTCCCATTCCAATGGAAAAAAAATCATTATCTTCAAACATGCATTTATGTGTTGCTTAATTAGGTGTGGTGTGGTTGTTGGCACTGTAATAAGGCAACCTCACAGTCTGTGACCTCTAGATGCTTAAAATCTAAGATGAAATAAGTAATCCAAAATATTACTGTGGACCCAATGCATAATGGGCCATTTAAAATAATGCCATGCACTGTCAGTTTGACAGTACTGAGAACAACATATGTCCCTTCACATTTCGGCTTGTATTGGATCATTAGGCAAAAGTTTGAACAATTCCAAGAAGAACTTACAAACAAATTTTGAAATAAAATTTGGATTCAAAAATAGCAAGACTTCAAAAACATGTTTTTGAGAATGATTTACTATACAAAATTATTTGGTCCATAGTTCCTTCAAATAACATTTTTTTTCTGCTGGATGTATTAAGTGGATTTAAATGATGTGTCAAGTGTTAGATTATGTTATTATTCATATGGGAATTTATGTAGGTTCAGGATTTGTGGCAACATGAAGAATGTACAAAGGAAGACTCACATGTACTGTGGGGATTCTTTGCTAACCTCTGATCTATGATTGTAGAGCATTCATAGTTTCATAAATTTTATATCAACTTTTTCAGCCATTTGTGACTTCTCCTTTAACTAAAAATCCAACATATCAACAATTAAGCAGAAATACTTTTACCAAACCATCTCCATGTATTATATACATTTTTATATAAACACTTCATTGTGTTTGTGTATGTGTGTATGTGTATATGTATCACTAATGATACATATAACATTAAGAACTTAAACCAACAGACAACACTTCACTTAGAATCAGGTGAAAAGTAAAGTCAAACTGATGCTTCAACTTCATGAAACCACCCTCACATTTCCATAGGCCACTCTTTGTTATAGCTCTGGGAGAAATTTAATTTTGAATTAATTCTCCTGACACTTCATCTTGAAGCCCTAAAGGTCAGAGCCCACTGATCCTCCTCCTTAAGGAAATGGAATACAATCTATCTCTTATACTAGGTCTGAATGCATATAACTATATGCTGCAACCAAAAGTTTAAGTGACCGTTTATTTTGTCTTATATCTGCTTGAAAAAAACCTTGAGAGACAAATTTCTCCCATTAGAACTGGCCTTCAAAATCAGGAGGCCATTGCAGACAAAGGTAACAATTTCCAAGGATGGAAATGTGTATTGTCTGATGGTGAATGTTTACTTTTTAAGTATAGAGGGTGGAACTACAGTTATTCTTATGATTTTAGATATTGCTTACATTAACTGTCAAGAAAATCCACTAAGATATTAGTTGCCATTTTGTAATATCTCCTTTAATTTCTTTTACTTAGCAAAGTGGTTTAAGAAAAATAAAAAAATATATTTATACCATAAAATTTTCCATGATCAAATGCCTCAAAGCAAAAATTTTGAATTAGTTTACCACAAATGTGTCAAGGCTAACAAGGGAGGCTTTTGCAAGATTGAGAATTGATTTTTAGGAGGGCTAACAGGTTGGAAGGACAAACTCCTAATAACATTTCACAGTGAGCACTGCTTTGGGGCCCAGCCCATGTTGGCTACCACTGGCTACTTGAGCTTTGTAAAGCTACTGTAACTATTTTGGAAATTAAGTGCCATAGAACCAAAGCATTTTATTCTATGTCCAACATGCCTGGGCTGGCATTATGTGAGGACCAGGAGAACATTTTAAAGGAGCAAGGTCAAATAGTTGATATGCCTATTAAGTAAAATGTAAAGGAAAAAAAATAGCACTTGAAAACCTTAAAAGGCTAAGTAGTAAACAGCATAAATCTATAAGGGTCATAAAAGCAAAGAAAAAAAAAACACTGCATCGAGAATAGGTCTTGGGTAAATACATTCTGAGTCTAGCTAGTTTCTCCATTTGCTGAAAGAGGATAATAAGGACTGAGGATGGAGCTCAGGGTTAGAATACTTGCCTAGCATGTGAGAGGGCCCTGGTTCCATCTCCAGTACCTCAAAAACTAAAATTAAAAGAGAATAATAACGCTGCCCTTATAGACCTTTGAGGATTATTCTCAGGATGAAAATCTGAATGTGAAAATGCATTAAAATAAACTAATAAAAATATTAGATGATAGTATCATTTTTCCTTTCTCCTGGAAATCCTGCTGCTTTCAGAACAGGATCTGTGTGCTGTATCATTAATAACCTAATGTAGGAAGAGTTTTTAGACACCTCCTTTTTTTAAATACTTGATGAGATTCAGAGATACAATCAGTCACTAAAGTCCTCAGACACATTTAGCAGCATCAGAAGCAGCTGCTGCTGACAATCATGTCTGATTCCACAGAGACTGAGGGTGTAAAGACAATGAGTCATTACAGGTGCGTCTGTTCCTCTTCATTCAAAGGCAAAATGAAAAGAAGATGAAATTCACTAAACCCAGTGTTTGCAGAACAGAAAGAAAAGAAATTAACTAGGAAAGATTTTTCCTTTCTAATTCATAAGAACAGAATTCACATATAATTTAGTAATTGTTTTTTTAATAGTCTTTTACTGCTCCAGATCACAAAAAAGAAAAAAAAAAAGAGTGTCATCTAACTTTAAAATACACATTGCTGAATGACAACTATATACAAAATAATAATAGCATACAGTGGATTCTAATTTCAGGCAGGACCTTGGTGAGGCAAGAAGTAAACACTTAAGGCTACTGGAATTAACAAAAGGCAGGAGATAGTAAAATATTTTCATGAAAGAAATGGAGATGGCATTTGAATTAACTGTGAAGGATTCCCAGAAATTTGAAGCAGAAATAAGATTGAGAAGCCTAATAATTTCAAGCATATCCTGCCACAGCAGAAAGAAGACATAGGTTGGAAAACAGTACTAAAACAGGCACATAGGAGACAAGCTCTGTAGCAGCTGTGGGGGACTACAGGTCCAACAAAGTATTACATATTTCATAAAGAATTGGAAGAGAGGAATTCAAAGCTTCTCAACACAAAGAAGTAATACCTGTTTAAGGAGAGGGGAATTCTAATGGTCTTGGTTTGATCACTTGTGTTGCATTGTTACACTGTACCCCATTAATATGTTCAATTATTTTAGGTCAATAAAAGAGGAATATCCTTCTACAGTTGTTCTATCTCCTAAACTTGAATATACTTGGGCAAACTACTGCTGTTTATTTATTACAAAGGTGACAGGGATAATCCCTATTGATTATAAATTAAATATTTGTAAAGCACTTTTCCAGTATATATAAAGCCCTAGGGTCAGTTCTCAGCACTGAAAAAAGAAAAACTTAAAACAGAAACATGATAGTATATGTATGTAATACACAGTTTTAGAAATAAGCAAATTAAGATAAAACATTGTACGACATTTTTGTCTAACATTGCATTGTAATGTGCCTTTTTCTATTTACCAATATGCCCGAATACATTTTCATGGCTTCAAACATGTACATTACAATATTGATTCAAAGTATAATTTTTAATGGCTCCCTGGTATACTACTTTGTGGAATGTTCATCAGATTATTTTATTAGTCTTTATTGTTACATATCCTGGTTGCTTTTATATTTTTGCATAAATTATGGTAACATAGCCATCTTTGAGTTGAATCATTATAGAAACTCTGATTACTTATTTCTAGAATTCTGAAATTCTGATTAATGGGCTCTTTAAAATTGTATTCCAAAAGAGTTCTCCTGATTTTCATCCCATCCTCCAAGAGGTTAAACCTGGTTCTACTCAAGTTATGTTTTTTCCAATGTTGAATATTTAAATCAGTTTTTTCTATTCAATATATTAAGATAATATTCAAAGAAAAATACAAACATAAATTAAGTTGCACATTTAAAATTTATTAATCTTTTTTTTTTGTGACTGACTGGTCTTCCATTAAAAAGTCACAAGTTCATTTTGTATGTCTTGTCTATGTTTTCCTGTAATCATCTTCTTGGTTTCTTTCTCTTCATTACTACCATTCATCCTACTCTAGGATACATTCTTGGATGATTCTTTAGGTGTTTCTGCACACTGAGTATCAAGGACTGTAAAGTATCTGAGGTTTTATCCTATTTGAAAGCTAACAAATTAACCTGTTGTTGTTTCATGAATGCCAGTAGAAGACTCCAGATTCCTAGGTTAGAGATGAAGAGTATTACTTGTAGCAAAAGTGGTTGTCAGGGTATCGGCATTTTTTGTGCTGGTTATACAAACCTTGTTGACTTTAGGGGCAACACAAAGAGACTCATTTGGTGCCTGCATATACACTAGGTTGGGTAGCAGGAAGGAAATTATGAGCTTAGAGAATCCAAATACATAACATAACGGGCAGTACACATACCTGTCTTTTGCTTCAGAGCAAAACACTGAATAATACTTGGTACTATGTATTCATAGAGGAAACCCTATATCTATGTTCCAAGACCATTCAGGATACAAATATCCTTCAAATGAGACTGACAGAATAAAAGGGCTTTTGGAGTCTTACTAGACATGAAATGCAAAACTGCAAATGTCTCATGGGGAATTGTTTCCAAACAGCCCTGAATCTGCAGAAAAAGAATTTTAAAAGTTGGGGAATGGAAAGAAAGGGAATCAAGAGTACCCAGTACTCAAACTTAGTTCCCAACTTAGCTCAACCAATGTAACCTCAAAAAAACAATACATCAGCAAAAGAAAATTAAACAAAGAATAGATACTATATACTCTGACTTCTGAGAACTGGATCTTCTAAAAAGATTAAATAGTGAATTGTTGTTTTATAAAACAATACTCCATTGGATTCTTTAAATATCAAGTTCCTTTGGAATAACTAGAAAGTAAATCGATCTATAAAAATCTTCATACTATTTTTTTTTAATGGTACTGGTTAAGAGGGTATGCTCAGGATCAAAATGCCTCAATTCAAATCTGGCTCTGTGTGCTTGGTGGAGTTACTTAATCATGTTCAGACTGTCTCTGCTGCAAAATGGAGATACTGATAAATATGAGCTGTGTACTCACATTGCTGGTCAGCTTGACTGAGTTATTAGGGATACAGAGCTTTAGATAGCACCTGATACATAGAAAACTTTTGATAAATGTCTGTGGTTTTTATCATTACTAACTACAATTACATTGAGTTGATATATTATCTTTTTCTTGATGTGTCCAACTATAAAATGTTCTCTTGACTTAGAGAGTAGGTGCTAAATGAAAGTTTTCCCAAATATCTAACTCCTCAAAGATGCAGGTTAAGCTTTCACTCAAATTAAAGGTTATTTATAAATTTTGGAGAAGGGGCATATTGAGTAAGGATTGGTCAATTCCTAAAATTGGGTTGTAGCATCTATACTTTCTTTTACTCCCACACCTTATATATACACTAACAATATACTCATATTGTGCTAAGAAAATCTACAAAAAAATAGGAAAATGAAAAATGTCCTATAGTTCACAAAGCTCTATAACATGCTATTCAACTTTTGAAGCACAGAATTGAAGTATTAAAATATTTGTGTGAGATTACAGGGCCACATACACGACATTTCTCTTCAATATTAAACCATTATTTCTCCCTGAATTATATTTGGTTCTCTTAAACTTCATAAGGGACTGATACTTTTTCAGAGATTCTGAACTAGAGGGCAAGGTCTTAGTCAAAGAGCAGGTACAGAACAAAGAGGGGGAAAGACTAGGACAAGGTGGCTATTGAAAAGAAAAAGCCACTGAATAATTATCAGAGAAAAAAGAAGAGAACTTTGTATGAACTAACTCCATGTATTTCTGAAAATCCTATTGTGTTTCTGAGACTCGTACTGTGGGGGGTGTTGAAAGAATTATGTTTCCCTGTCCCTATATATTATTATTTTATTATTATTATTATTATTATTATTATTATTATTATTATTATTTTGTCCATTCTACAGAGAAAATAACTGAATTTTAAAGCAATTATGCAATTTGGCCACTAATGTGCATGAAGTAAACAAAAATGGGTCTGGGACTTCAGTTCTGGTATTAAAAATTCAATGTATAGTGCCGCAGTCTGGCTGGGCACAAAATCACGAGCCACTCAAGCAGGAACAAAGTTTATTTTTTGAAACTGCCGCCAATGTCCGGTACCGCCCGGGCAGATTTTTTCCACTCCCTCAGCCTCCTCCCGGACCGCAGAGAGAGCTCCTCCCCCGGAACTCCCTCCTACTGTACTTCCCCAACCAATGGGAAATCTCCAGGAGTAGCCGGCCTAGGTGAACAGCAGGAGTCCAATATCCATATGAATGCAAATCTTAACATAATCATATCATCTCAATGGCTAGCTGGCGTCACCTTTCGACCAAAAATGCCATGCATCATATACTTGGCTCTTAGCAGTATAGTTTTGTTTTTTTTCATTATGTTGGTCTTGAATGCCAGCCGGATGCTCATCTCCTAAAGCCTACCTCACCAACCACTGGAAATAATTTCCAGTCAATCCAAGTATCAATTAAAGAATAGCTTCACTTCTGGTTTTCAGCCAATATAGGGATTTTCTGTTAAATTGTGGGTACAGTTAATACTCTTGGTTATATGATGATCCTTCTGTTAATTTTGGCATGTATTCAAGGTTTTCTTAGGATCTTGGTCTATGACTCTTTACATTATTCAGCTATATTCCTGGCTGGGTCCATATCCTTGGAGAACAAAACAAAAATCATAGATCAGGCTGTTATTTTTATTTTGTTCTAGACACTCACATTCCTGGAGTGCTCCAGATAAATTGCAGGTGCAACAACAATTCATCCGGGAAAAGGGATGGTCCTATTGCATTTGAAAAGCATTCTCTACCTTTCCACATAACCACTATTCCCAGTGAATTGGCACCCAGAATGTTCTAATACACTAGCTACGTAAATCAATTGGTAATGTACATACGAATTTATTGTTCTTTACACATAAAACATGGTGCCACCTTTCAAAGAGTGGGGATAACTCATGGTGAAACACCAGTGCCCTACAGACATATTTATGTCCCTTCCCTTGCATTATCCTTTGACAGGAATCATAAGACTAATGTAGCTATTATTTATAGACAAGGTATTTGCTACCATTTCACCCCCTCACCCAGGCAAAAAGGTGAAGAAAACAGGTTCTGTTCCTTATTCCTACCTAGAAACTGGCACCATTAAATACCTTCTTTTCTGAAAGTACAAGCAACAGATATGCAGGACCCAAATTTATGAAACTTTGAATATCTCTTGCTGAGAACTGAGATATATAAAAACTCTGGAAAATTATATCAAGGCAACAGTTTAGATTGTGTATATGTATGCATGTATGTGAGCAAGTGTGTAAACATTTGGAAGGGTGGAGAAGAGAGAGTGAGGGAGAGAGAGAATACTGCTTTCACAAATATATTATGGTATGTATACCACTTATCAGGCACCACACTAGGTTATAATGATATAAAATAAATCCTAAATGGACTCTGCCCTTGAGGAACTTAACTTTTTTGATGTCAGATTCACAACCAAATGTTTTTACTATACCATCATCAGTACTAGCTCATAAATGTGTACAAGTCCCCCAGGAGAAGACAGGAGGATCACTTGGTTTCCAGGGACAAGCCTTCTTGAAGGAGATAGTAGTGGAAGGTGGATGCATAAGAGAGATCCTGGAGAAGAAGAATGTGGAGGGTGTTACAGGAAGAAGAAATGAAAGCATGAAAAAAACATGGTGATTTACAATGAATACAACTGCAAGCTGGGGGCAGGGAATGGTAAGAGATGAGACTTGAGAGAAGTTGTGAGGATGAGACCAGGGAAGCCTACATATGCATGCAGAAAAGTTTGAAAATTAACCTGTAGGTAGTGAAGAATCATTAAAAGGTTTTAGGGCTGCCTTAGAGGTAGGTTTGTCAAGGATGAAATGGGGTCATGATCAAAGGCAAAGGACAAACTAAGGAGCTCATGAAATAGTACTCAAAAGACATGATGAAGGTCTGGGCAAGGGGGATGTTAATAGTGAGGACAGGAATGCCATGATGGGAGTGACTTGAGAGCCTCTCTTTTGGGATTCATGGAAGGGATTCCTGTGAGAGGGCATGTATTCTCCCAGAACCTGTAGGTTGAAGGCCTAACCACTGATATGACTGCCTCTAGGCCTTTAAGGTGATAATTAAGGTCAAATAAGGTTAGAAAGTGGGGCCTTAATCCTACAGGAAGTACTCTCATAATAAAAGGGACACCAGAGCTTTCTCTCTCCACTGACACACAGAGGAAAGACCAGGGGAAGACACAGCCCAAAGGTGGACATCTATGAGTCAGAAAAAATGGCCTCAGGAGAAGCTGGCCACACTAGCAAATTCATCTTGGACTTCCAGCTTCAAGAACTGTGAACAAACACGTTTCTGTTGTTTAAGTCACTCAATCTGTGGTACTCTTGGCAGAGTCGAAAGGCATTGTTGAAAGAAGTAAAATCAAAAACCTATGTAGAGAGACACAAAAGTAATGAGGCAAATGAAGTCCAGCATGAGAGGCAACTCTGAGGGTGAAGAGGCAAGCAGGGAGGAAGGAACTCTGGCTGGCAGCCTTGCAGGATGGAAAGAAGATGCAGGCCTTACGTGTGTGAGAGAGTTCTAAACAAGGAGAGGCCGACTTTGGTTTCTGCAGAGAACATTCTACAGCTATGACTGTACCAGCCAAATGGATGTCCAGCTCTCTTGGATCCTAAAATCTATTTCTATTCCTGGAGGCGGTGTCCCAGCCACATCTGTTTCACACAGGCCTCTCTTCACAGGGTGGTATAACAGCCACATCCCCACACTTCTCTGGCATCAATTCCAACAGGCCTTTCTCTTGCATGATGAAAGAGCCAAAGAAGGAGAGTGCTTCAGGAGGAGAGGTCAGGATGAGCGGAATAGAAATGATGACTCCTGACTCAGGAAGTCTCAGGATGTGGTGTTTATAATCCAAGAAGTTTTGAGGGAAACACACACACACACACACACACGCACACGCAGGCATGCACATTATAGTGCATACATGCAATATGAATATTTTAGGGATCCCTTTATGATACCAGGAAACCTCTTATGCACATAGTGAAAGCCATCTCTGTGATACAGGCAGTATGGCAATGATGCTGTCTCTAAACGAAAAGGGGCTCTTTTAAAAATGACACCACAAAAAAAATCTGTTTCTCTTCACCTCTATAACAGATTGGCTCAGTTTAAATGCCAGACTATAAAAGGCTTCATCCACAGTCTCAGTACCTACAGATTGTGAGCAAAGAAACCCAGAAAAGATCTGAATGCATTTTAGTTCAGCATCTGCCAACATGGGGACTGGGTTTTTGGACAGAATTTCATAAATGGAACGAAGGAAGAGTAATGATCCTTCCTTTACCTCAACGCCATTATAGCCCATCAAGTTGAAGACAAGTAAGATTATAGGATTTAAGGCAATCCTTGTGGAGGGATTGGCAAGTAGATTATTCTTCTGCCTGCTTAAAAATAGTTTCAGTTTTGATCTGAGACATAAGACTGTGTGTGTGTGTGTGTGTGTGTGTGTGTGTAAGAGAAAGTTTGTGCAGCAGTTTCCCCTTTTGTCTTCTCCATTATTGCATTCCACCTGTGCTTTTAACATCCAGATGCTATCATATTTTAATTATACTGATTAATGGCTGCATAAGAATTAAGAATGGTAAACCAGCCTTCCCTCAAATTAGCTAAGTCAATCTGCTTAAAGGCAGAACAGTGAAATAGGACACCAGGCTCAAATCGGATAATAGATGGAAATGTCTTCATTTGTTTTTGTTTGTGTGCTTTTAATTAAAGGTGACAGAATGGCGCTTCACTATCAGGACAGCAAGCAGGATGTGCAAAGATGAATGCATTTACAGCTGTAGGCAGCATTGCTATTTTACCATTATTAATTTCACTATTGGGAAAACATCTGTGGAAAAAATGAAGACAGGGAGGTTGTTGTCACAATAAAATTAGAAGGAGATGTCAAAAGAGATGCTGCTGTTTCACCTACAGAGATCCTCATGAAGTAGACCAAAGATGCCCTACTTTCTCCGACCAAAGATTCCAACTATTCTCAGAACATCTCATAAGTATCGCTCCTATGGGTCCATGGTCAAAGAAAAGAAAACAAAAAATACGCTAAGTAAGTAATTTAAAGAAGGATAAATTTCTCACTGACCACTCTTAGTAAAGGGGAGAGATAAAATTATCTACTTAAAAGAAGAAAAAGCAAGACTTTATAACAATTCTCAAAAGACTGGGAATGATGAAGTGATTATTTTTCCTAAAGACTTTCATGGAGCAGGGGTGTGAGGACAGCTTTTGGAACTGGTGACCTGCCCTGAAAAATATGGAGTCCCAAACCCCTAAGTTTCTCATCTAAAAATGGAGAGCTCACCATTTCTCAGCATTTCCTAAGGACCAAGTGCCATAATGTAGAGCAAAGCGTGAAAAATTTTGTCAACTAATCTACTATGAGTTGGTATAGATAAACATCGTGAGACAGGCCTGGGGTTGTGGCTAAGAGGTAGAGCAATCGCCTAGCATGCATGAGGCACTGGGTTCTATCCTCAGCACGACATAAAATAAAATAAAGATATTGTGTCCACCTATAACTCAATATTCAAAAAATATATATAAGGAAGCAAATATTGCCTTTCAATTGGGTTATTTTATCTTATCAGCATCATTACCTTCCCCACTCTTCTGAAGCACTTTTTGCCAAGAGGTTTCTGTTGACAGAACATCAATGTCATATAACAATTCCACAGAACACTTATTTATATGAGTTTAATGCTAGTGGACAAGACAAGGCCATCAGTTTTGAGTGATAATTTTTATGACATCACAGGCTCTTGTCTCCAGGATACTTACTAGTGGCAAACTGTGTGTGAATGTCCAAGTGTGTGTGTGTGTGTGTGTGTGAGACAGAGAGAGAGAGAGAGAGAGAGAGAGAAAGAGAGAGAGAGAGACTACTCAAGGAGAGCTCCTCAAATAAGATTACTTCTGAGAATAAGATAAAAATTATAATATATGCCAGTAATGGTAAGGATGGCTTCCATCTATTGTGTCCTTTGTATGTACCCAGACTTAGTAAACAAAAATGAATATAGCAATGTCCCTATCAACAATGGGGACAAAATAAAATAAAATAAAATGTAGAACACAGAAGATACAAGTTGATCAGAAATTATCATATGATAAAGGTAACTAAAGCCTTGAGTCTGAGTCATTGTGGAAAGTTTCTCAGAAAGGGTGTGACCTTGGATTCTTGATGGATGATGGGGACATAGAGAGAATTAAAGAGTAGGGCAGTGTGAATACATAAGTTGGGAAACAGGCTGGAAAAAGGAAGGGAGGACCTTGTAACAAGGAAAGAGCTTACATATGGCCTGTGTGTTAAATGAAGCATTTTAAGGAGTTTCCAGAACGGCTAAAGGTTTTAATTATAATTGCATATCTTATATACATTTTCATATTTTTATATACAATGTAGATAGCTTCCTCTTTATATTCTTCTGCTTGGACCCCAGACTGAATTCATAGCTGTCAGCTCCTCCACATATGAGCAACAGGAAAAAGGGCAAATGTAACATGTCTGGGACATCCAAAAAGGCTTCCTTCTATTAATGCAACCATAAAATCTTACAGTTTAACAAAGATTCATTGAAGCCTCATCTTTCAAGCACAATGCAAGTTCAAATAGATTCCAGCTCCATTCAATCTCAGCTACAGGGCAATCACAACTGTAACTAACTCCTACGTCTTTCATCTTTCGACAATGAAATTAAAATATTGCTTCATGCTACAGTAGGAGAGAACACTCTAAAATAAATAATCCCAAAGTTGAAATAAACTGAAAATAACAGCAATGCCTTTCTAAGACAGTGGGCGGAAATGATAATGAATGAAATCTTTGCGTAAAAATTAAACCAACATACACTGATTTGGAAGGAATGTGGAAAGAAGACTGAGTTAAAATATGGACAGCAGAAAGTTCAGAATCAAAGCCAAAATGAACCAATTTAGATAAAGAATTAATTATTTTCTAAAAGAAGGGAAATTAAAGAGAAAAGTTGTTATTCGTCTGAGATACCAATTTTTGAAAGGTCAAGGAAACTGAACATGTTCCTTACCACCCATGTGGGATGGAGAAGATCATCATAGAACATTGACTTCTCCCTGCTCCTACTTTTGGAATTCCTCAAGACCTAGGCTTTCCAGATCACATCTCTTAAGAGACACCAGTTTGTTTTTACCATAAGCCAACCAAAGCAGGCTCAGCCTTTTTTCAGCACAAGGTTAACTCTGTCAGTACTCTTAGGGTGACATGTTATCCTCTTCTATTTCTGTAAATGTGCAGTATTAGCCTAGAAAGCTCTACCTCAGAGCTGTTTAATGCTTTTAACTTGATTCACCATTTTATGTACCCAAAAAGCAACAGGAACTACCTGTCCCATGGCTTCTTTATTATTATGAGACTGGACCCCCTAAGCTCATGGAACTCTTTCCTCTTATCCACTCTGTTCATCCTCCCTGAGGAATTTAATCTTTACCCAGAGACCTTATAATATGTGGAATTAGCAGCTGTTGTAATAACTAAGTAGAGCCAATATCATGCCTATATCACATGAGGCTTCCTTTCTCTCAAGCATGGCCTCTTGATCTTAGATGAACCAAACAAATTCCCATCAGTTACCAACCTCTCCATGAATAAAAATAAAACCAAAGATATTAGAGAGATACTACTTCAAGGGATTATGGTACTATGCAATATAAATAAATAAATAAATAATTTAAAAAAATATATATATACACACGGACACACACACACACACACACGCTTGTTTGTTCTTTGGAAACAAACCCACTGTATAAAATAAGTACTGATACCTAATTTTTGAGGTTTTGTTGGTTTTTTTGGTCTAAAAAAATAAAAAACTTAACAGATAAAAGAGAAAAACAGCAACAGAAACTGAATTTGTGCTCCTATTCTTTCAGTAATAAATGCAACCAAAATGGGTTTTAAAAACCTGTCTAAAGTAAAATGTGCAGCTTTATATGTTTAAGAGCAAAAGCTTTGGAGTGTTAGTTATATTCACATTGAGCGATGGGGCCTAACAGTGGAACAGGAAATCAGAGAAATTCCCTGTGGGACAGAAACAATTCAAATGCTAAGGTAGATTCCAAACTCTGCTTGCATAAAAAAAAAATCTTAATTATGTCTATAAGTGGATCTATGGCTCTTCTCCATGTAAAGGAGATGTGTTCTTCCTTCCAGGGGAGAATAATGGGTAGGCTTCAACTCACATAACAGAATGTCAATAGCACCATCTGCTCATCTGGCTTTTAAAGGACACATATGGACTCATCTTGTTGTCTAGATTCACCTCTCACTTTGGGGCTTTTCCCTTCTATTCAGTCCTTTGTGTGTACCCTTCAGTTTCCAAATATACTCTGGAGGCCACTGAAAAAAATTTGCTGAAGAAGAGCTCAATAATGAACTGATTTCTTACCTATTCAGGTTTCTTTGAAAAAAAATTCTGTGTAGTATTTTCAGCTTGTATAGCCCAAATTATATTCCTGTGAATGTAGTACTTTAGAAGCTATTTTAAAATTAAGAACCTTGTTAATGAATACTGTTTTTAAATTTGTTTTAATTAGTTAGACATTACACTAGAATGCATTTATGCAATTTGATATATCATACATAGATGGAATATAATTTCTCAGTTTCATAGTGTACATGTTGTAGAATCACATTGGTCATACAGTCACATATATACATAATGTAATAATCTGTTGCATTCTACTATCCTTCCTATCCCTACATCCTCTCCCTTCCCTTCCCATCACTTCCCTCTATCTAATATTAGGTAACTCTATTCTTCTCTAGTTACCCCCACCCCTTATTGTGAATTATTATCCATATATTAGAGGAAAGGTTTAGCATTTGTTTTTCTGGGATTGGCTTATTTCACCTAGCATGATATTCTTTAACTTCATTCGTTTATTGGCAAATGCCATAATTTCATTCTTCTTTAAAGCCGAGGACTATTCCATTGAATATATATGCCAGATTTTCTTTATCCATTCATCTACTGAAGGACACTTAAGTTGGTTCCATAGTTTAGCTAGTGTGAATTGGGCTTCTATAAACATTGATGTGGCTGCATCAACATAGTATGCTGATTTTAAGTCCTTTGGGCATAAATCGAGGAGTGGGATAGCTGAGTCAAATGGTGGTTCCATTCCACGTTTTCTGAGGAATCTCCATACTGCTTTCCATAATAGATGCACTAAATCTATGATGCAAAGATCATGCCCATCTTGGTCACCTAATCTTAGTTCTGATGCCTTGAACAGTGCAGATGGACCACTGTATATTTTGTAAAAAATACTAAATAACTTTCAATTATATTATCTAGTATCACAATAAAATTATAGTCCTGCATTATAGTTCTTTGCCAAGGTGACAAATGCATGTGTATGCTAATATAAAAATGGAAAGGGATGGCATTGGCCACAGTTGAGTATAAAAACAGAAAGATGTGCATAAGAAATGTTTTCTGAAATAATATTAAGAAAATAGTTATAAAGTCTTCATTTAATCCTGAGAGCAGAACCTTTGATTATACAAAAAGGGTCAACAAATAATTAAAAGCAACTTAAACAAGATGATGATAAAATATAAACAAGGTAACAATACTCATTTAATAAATATAGTGTTAGATACTTTATAAAAGTCAATTTATTTAAATGTCTCAGCAACTCTGAAAGATGCATGCTATATCCATTCTAAATAAGAAGAATTTAAATTTTAAGACTTATAAATGACTTATCCAAAATAACCTCAAACAAAATTGAGAATTGAGTCATACTACCACTAGTTTTAGTTCTTTTTCATTGTATATCCCATAGTAATTGAGGGTCTAACAACCATTAGATGTTTCATGGAGCACTTTTTGAGTCAGAAGGCAAATTATTCACTGCCGCTAGTTAATGAGAGACAGTTTTCTCTGACAACTGTAAATTATGGGATGAAGATTCATTTTGTGAAGTTGGTATGATTTTATCCAGAGTAAAAAGCAAAGACCCTTAGAAGTCTCACATCTATTTATAATAAAGGCATGTATCAAAAACAACAAAAATAAACTTTTTTAACAATAATGCTTGGTGAACATCCACCACCATAAATGGCTTGAACAAAGTACATCATTGTGAATGGTAAGGAAAAGTCCAGAGAAACTAGGACTGGATGAGACAGAAGGCTTACAAACAAGCTCTCAGTTAGGGGATCACTGATGACACATTGATGGTCTCCACTGAGTCAAGACCACTTATTCCTCTGCTGTGACATCTTCACACTTAGGCAAGGAAGGGCCATCTGTGATGCAGGGCTCCACGTAGGCTGGTGAGGATGGGAGCAGAGTGTTATGTGCTTCCTCTCAGCACAGGTCCAAAATTAGCAGCACTTTGAGTCATCCAGAACCACTACTCTCCAAAACCCAAAGGAGTCTGAAAATCTTTTATAATTCCTCATCTTGTTTATCTCTTGATTTTATTACCATAGAATTAGCAGAGAATCCTTTGAAGATGAAAAGATGCATTCTTTCAAAGAATAAAAGGACAGGCAGCTGAAGACACTTTCTTTCCCTACACCAGGTTAGGGGAGGGTAAAGAGAAGATGACCACCAAAAGGTCCTGTTGGATGAGGGCAGCCACTGAATGAGAAGAAGAAAACTTAAATTCCTAGGGCTTCTGGACAAGACAGAAAGAGGAATGCATAAAAATAGACTGGAACTTCAAAAGTGACCCGAGTCTGAGCAGCAGAATTATCCAAGATAATTCACATGCAATGATATTGTTGTTGTTTTAAACAGTAAAACATCGTTGCTGCTGATCTCTCAGTGAAATAGAGCTACAGTTCTCACCTGGGGCAATATTGAGCCATAGGGGACACATAATACTGTCTGTAGACATTTTTGGTGGTCATAACACGGGAAGATTTTGCTTCTGGTAGCTTGTTAGTTTAGAGCCAGGGTTGCTGATAAATATACTACAATCCAGAGTACAGCCCACCACAATTATTAACTGGCCCAAAATATCAATAGTGTTGAGGTTATAAAACCTTGGAGTACAAGAAGCATGAAAATCAAATCCCTTTTGAATATCTTCCTTCTTTTTTTCAGATTTCTTTGCTACATTTGAATCAAACAGTGCCTAACTAGCAAACTTCAGGACTGACCTTGCTTCAAGGTGCATCATTTGTCAGCATCAAATTCACATCCTCTTTCTTATTTAAAATATACCATTAGTTATTTCTGACTCAAAAGCCTTCTACAATTTAATAGTCAGGGCATGTTATGGCTGTGAAATAGATGTCCCTATCTTACTGCCTCAGATAGGGGAAAAAAACATTCTGCGGTGTTTATAAGTCATAAAGAAGTCTAAATATCTCCCACTCAACACATTCAAACGAAATGATGGTATAATTTCTATGCTGGGTAGCACACTTTCATACCATTATGTGTCTTATGAACCAACGATAGGTAATGCACTATCTTTCTTTAATCAAATCTGCATTGTAATTTCTATAAAAAAATCAATTAGACACAAGGAGCAATTACTTATTTTTTATCACTGCATAATTTACTTTCCCAGAACAGCAGCATGAAAATGTGAGAAAAAATCTCATCTACCTCAGTGTATTTAAATAAAGGAGGAATATTTTTAAAAGAAACGCAAAGGAAACACTGCCAAATATGTGATATATTATCTATACATAATTCCCCATTTGCATCAACTTTAATGTGCAATATGGGTAGCATGGTTTAACAGCAGAAGTCTAGGATTTCTTTCTGAAAAACAATTTTTTTTCATAGTTGATATTATGGCGGAAATCCATTTTTTTTGCAGAGTCTTACAGTGAAAATATAATTAGACAACAATTTGCTCATCAACCTCATCAAATCAGTTTCATAAATGACCCACTTAGGTGTCAAATAAACTCAAAAAGAGATATCCATTCCAAGTCTGAAAAATCCATCCTTTTTTACATTTCCATAGCTATTACTATTCATAATTGTCAAAGAATTTTATTAATTCTATTAATTCTTTCTCAGTTTGGGTTTATGTTAGTTTGGGAGACCATTCAGCATCCTGCCAGCTGCGACCCCTAGTCTTTTCACTCAATCTATCTCATGGGGGGATCAGGCATTTTCAATGAGCCAATGTAGAAACCAACTGGAAGTCTTCTTAAGTAGACAAGAAATTTGTCAAATTTGGCCCCAAAATTTACATTTCTAGCAAAGTTTCATTACACACATGAACAGCAGGATGGGGGAACCACATTTAAAAATAGCCAAGTTTCATTATGATTCAGTAATCTAGATATGCTCTCATGCGAGATGTTAGAGGCATCGGTTTCTTTTCCCTTTTATTATGATATCAGCCTTAAAACTTAACAAAAAAAAATAATAGATCAATCCTCTTCCACCTAGATAATTTCATTTTTTTCTCCATCTTTCCTTTTTTTCTTCCTATCCTCTCCTCCTCTTCTTCTTCCCCCTCCCTCCTGTACCATCTATAACTTCTCTCAAATCCAGGTAAAAAGATTACCTTGGAAAACAAAATCCCTGTTTCATCCCACTTCATATAAATTTTCCCTCCACCCTGAACCACTCAACACTTGTGTACTCACCTTTTCTTTTTCCTTCTTCTTTTTCACTCCTGAGGATTGAACCCAGGACTTCCATACAAGCTAGGCAAGCCTTCTACCACTGAGCTACCTCTCCAGGCCATGTATTTACTTTTGAGGCTCTTCTTCATACTCCAATACATTACTTAGTGACTATAGCCATTTGTGCATTCTTGTGGTGTATGGCCTTAATTATATTAGTATTTATTACCTGCATCCTCCATTTTTCATGACAATCTCAGCTGGAATGACTGGCTCGAAGTCAGTGCCTAAAAAATATTGTTAGTACAGTAATGTAGTGAGTTGGGGCTGCAAGCAATATTTCCTGATTCAGTGGCCCAAAGTTCAAAAGGGACCTAATTAGAACTACAACCAAAGCCACCAGTCAAATATGGAGGAAACTGGCTCCAAATCACAATGCTGCCTTAGATTCCTTGGTGGCTGCTGCTATTATTGTATTAATGGGAGGACCCTTAATAAGGGGAAATGTTAAAAGGCTTCCTGTGATTGCCAGGCTGTCTGCATAACTACCATCAGCAAAGTGGGATTCTCAGAAGCCTGGTCAAGCATGTTTAAACACTCCTAAAATGGCCACTGGTAAAAGAGCAAAGACAGTCCTCCAAAGTTAATTGTTATGCTACTTTAATAGACTGGTTTGCTCTAAGAGCACTCAAATGAAAAAATATTTTAACTCTTCTGTCATATTGGTTGTGTCACTCACATCTGAACACAGGCAGTTTGGAAATGAAGGCATGCTGGGCCACAACAGCTAATATAGGTGCCAAAAAAAGTGGAATCACGAAAGATGTTGAAAGGATGATGTGTGTCTCTCTGTCCCCTTCTCTAAGATCTGGATGGCTAATGGAAGATTAACTCTCTGAAGCCTACAGAAAAATTACATGCTTCTTAAGTAGCTGTTAAAAACCTGGGCTTTCCCTCAAGTAATTCCACACAAATGAAGTAACAAGGAACTCCGAGTGTTAAGGAATTTCTAGGAAGGTGCTGAGGCATTTACATTTAAAAGTTGCTGATCAGATTTAAAGGGTTGATGTTATGGTTGCCACACATTAATGAACAATTAGATGTTATAAATTTTAAATAACAATGCCATAAATTTGTGTATTTGTGCAGTTTTATTGTACAAAATCCATTTTGGCTGCTATAACAAAATAGATTGGAAAATTTATAAACAAGAGGAGTTTATTAGTCACAGTTCTGGAGCCTGGAAAGTATAAGATTTGGAAGGGGCTGGCTCCTCTCATCTACAGATGGCAGAAGGGACAAATACCATAATATCACATAGCAGGGAGAGCAAGACAGCTCCCTGCAACTATTGAAAAGGACAATGTTCTTGTTCATGTAGGCAGAGCCCACAGCCTTAATTACTTCCCCAAAGCTTCTACCTCTTAATACTATCATACTAGGCAATAAGTTACAACATGGACTTTGAGAGAAAACATTCACACCATAGAATTTTTTATTTTTTTCTTCTCCTTTGTTTCTGATTGGTTTATAATTTCATTTGTTACATGGAAGCTTATGGGTGTTTTATTTCTATTTCACAAACATATTAGAACTAGCAAGGATTTATAAAAATGTCCAGGTTTAGTTAGACAGTGGTTCTCCACCACAGATTTTTCATCCAGAAGACAGTAGAAAATGTCTAATGAGATATCTGATTGTCAAAGTGAGAGGAATTCTATTGGCATTTAGTGACTACAAGTCAGGCATAATGTTAAGTATTTGAAAAGCACAGAATAACTTCCCCCCAAAAAAAATGAACCAGCCCTGAATGAAAATAGTACAAAGGGTGAAAAACGCTGAGACCAGGTGTTAAGAGTACAAAGGTATAAGAGGATGTTAAACAGAGACATGAGGTGGGAGGGAAAGGGAGAGAAAAGGGAAATTGCATGGAAATGGAAGGAGACCCTCATTGTTATACAAAATTACATATAAGAGGTTGTGAGGGGAATGGGAAAATAAACAAGGAGAGAAATGAATTATAGTAGATGGGGTAGAGAGAGAAGATGGGAGGGGAGGGGAGGGGGGATAGTTGAGGATAGGAAAGGTAGCAGAATACAACAGTCACTAATATGGCATTATGTAAAAATGTGGATGTGTAACCGATGTGATTCTGCAATCTGTATTTGGGGTAAAAATGGGAGTTCATAACCCACTTGAATCTAATGTATGAAATATGATATGTCAAGAGCTCTGTAATGTTTTGAACAACCAATAAAAAAAAGAAAAAAGAAAAAAAAAAGAGGATGTTTTTAGACTTTGGAGAGAGGTTGATTAATACTTCTCCATATTACCTACAAACTTGGGCAGGTGAACCCCAAGACCTCAATGGTTTCTCTGTGAAATACAATTTAGAAATTATTGCTGTGCAGTCTGTAGAATTTATGCAATGCCTCTATTTTAATATTTGATCCATGATAAATGCTCAGTAAATGCTAGTCCTGGTATACCATAGGCACTTAATGAAGCCTAGTTTAACCAGTTCAGTGTATCTTGGCCACAAACCTTGCAAGAGAATCTGATCGTTCTAAGATAAATCAGCCCTGTGAAAATGTCCAGAAGTTCCCACAGCAAGCTAAGAGAATATTTGTCTTGTACATAAGTGATCGGATTCTTCTGCTCATATGAGAACTCAACTAATTGCATGTCTTTAATATGTTATTTGAGAGGGGCTGGTGAAAATTCTGGACTAAAAGTAGATATTTCCTATGACTCTATAAAATATTTACTAAGAGAAATTAAGCAAACCCTATTATACTGGAGAATAATTGCCTAATAAACAAATATGGAGACTTTGGGGGAAAATTATGCAAATATCATATAACATGTTGAAAAAGTCTAACAGACAAACATATTTATGAACTTTGGCATTACAATTTGGAAAATTCTGGCCCTCAAAATCCCAAACCAATATTTTCCTCGATGATTAATCAAATTCACAACTTATTTGGGAATTATTTTGTATAAATGGAAACCACTTTCTACTTTCCTTAACCATGAACTTTCTACATTTGCTTTTCTCAAGTACCCACATTAGGGGACTAAAAAATAATTTAGAGAAGCAATTGAATTTCAGCATATGTAAAAGGACTGATAACTTTACACATGTAGCTCTCATTCAGGGTTGGTTTCCTGAACTGCCCAACATTCTCCATGAAACACTGACTCAGCAAGCTAACAGCAGACTCCGTCCTCACAAAGAAAACCAGAAAGCATTAGGAAGGAAACCTAAATGACAACCCCCACCCCCTCAAAAAAAAAGTCTGTGAGGGCCATGCACTGATATTTCTGTACATGTGGGCTAGCCAATATCAGATATTACATCAAGGTTACCATCATGTCTCAATTTGCAAAATTACAACAGTCTAGATCAGTTGATTAATAGTTTTAAAAGCCCTTATACTTATCTACATTTTAAATAAATCCAAATGTTAACTTCTAGGATCCATAGGTTAAAAGATCTTGATAAAATAACCCGCAGATTATTTTCTTCATTGGTTCATGAGCTGTTGGTAGCAATTGCTGAAAGGCAGTACTTTAATTTCTTAATTGATATTATATATCCTAATTTGGTGTTTTTCTAACTATCTATCCATCTTCTTGTCTCAGTAGCCTCTTTTTTCTGAGGCTTGAAAAAGTTATAACAGATGAATTTCCATTGTTCATTTATATGTGCAGTAGGATGATACTCAATGTATTCAGTAAATGAATATTTTTGTATTTTGTTTCAATAAGGCATATTAGATTTAATCAAAACCTTGTACTATGTTTCTATTCCCCTAAGAAGTGTTTTCTGATTTTATAAGTCAACAATGTTAAAGGATGTGCAACAATGTTAAACCTAAAAGGCACACTGAGCTGAAGAAATACCTACGTTGGGTGGTTGTGGGGGGTCGGTAATGAGCCACAGAACAGAGAAAGCGAGACTATTTAAGAACCTTAGGCAAAGCTACCTGAAATGGGAATTGGGCCGAGAGGATGTATTTAACACATACCATTTGTGGAGAAAATACTTGTTGGGTTAAATTATCCCTTCTAATTTTGTGACACTGCGATATATTATCAACTGAACTGACACACACACATACTATACACATGAAAAATTTTTTAAATGATTTACATTTATTTAAAATTAAGAGATGCTGTGCATGTATCTTGTGAAGACGAAACAACCATTTTCACAAAACAAACATTAAAAATAATAATTTCATAATAATTAAAAGTCTCTATTTTGACACAATGCTCTTTGGCCTCAAAACAGGAATATAGACAGTCATGATCTTGTCATTTTAAATGTTATTTTAGTCCATTGCTTGTGTTGACCTCAAAGATATTCTTGTACACATTAAAAAGTCAAAATAACAACAGAATTGAGAATGTTCTTGAATCAATTCCATTAAAATAAAATTGCAGAATCTTCTGCACAGAAAACTTACATTTTTTTTTAATTTTTAAATTTAATTCTTTAAGTATCACTATCAATTTTTCTGTGTAAATTTGATGACTACTGAACTATTTATTATCTATATCAAAATTTGTGTTATTTGTGGAACTGAGATTTTTGCTATAATCGTTGCTAACATTTCTACAAACCCCAAAATTTCTGGGTAAAATTATTTAAATGTCAGCTTTTATTCAAGATACAAGTTTACCTAAGGAAAGTAATATTTGATTTTAGTAATTTGTATATGGTGGTTAAGTCTACTAACACTATACATTATGAATCATTTTATTTCTTGTGAAAAAGGCAGTGTATATTTCCCCAGAGTTTCTAGACCTCCTTTGAAGGGAAAATATCACAGGCAAAAACATGGGCTATGTGGATATTGAAAGATTTCAATGACAGGACCAAACTATAAAATCAAAACATCTTGTGCTAATACACCTTTGACCCACACACCATGTATTTAAAGAGAAAAAAAGAAAATCCAGTATCTCCTGAAATATATGCCAGAAAAAAATTAGTTGAAATAAGTTTTCTAATTTTTTTATGTAGAAATTGTGTGCATGGGGGGGGTGTTTATGGGTATTTTCATTATTTGGTGACTATGTTTGATGTAAAGGAAACAATTAAAATTTGGTAGAGAAGTGACTCCTTAAGACATTTTTTTTTTCTGATACTACCTTTGAAGAAATGTAGATCTTCTAAACAAGTTTCCTTAAAATGAAATAGTTTTTATGGTTTCTTTGTCATGGGGACATTAAACAGAGATGGACATTAAGCCATGATAACAGTATTATAGTTTGACTAACCTACAACAGGAACACTATAAGCTGTTATCTTTTCATATTTACATGCAGAAAAAAACAACTAAATAATGTATATACTAGTACAGAATTACAAGTATTCCTTTTCACCACTGATTATTAATTAGTTGTCCCCTAAAAAGATATGTGGAAAGCCTAACCTATTTCTAAATAAGGTCTTTGCAGAGATGATCAAGTTAAAATTAGGTCATTAGTGTAAAACTTAATTCAGAGATTGCTGCCCTGATAAAAAGAAGAAATTGGGGCAAACATACAAGGCAGGAAGCAGATGTGAAACCCCAGTGGAGGAATGCTACATGATGAAGGAGGGTTGGAGTCATGCACCCACTAGCCAAGGAATTCCAGGCTACCTACAAACCAAGAGACAGGAAGAGGCAAGGAAGAGTTCCCTACAGGTTTCAGAAGCATCTAGCCCTGTTAGTATCTCATTTTAGATCTCTAACCTCCAGACTAAGATGGTGAAACATTTCAGTCTTTAAGCCAGTAGGTTTTTGATACTTTGTTACAGCATCTCTGAGAAACTAATATACCACTTGTTTCAGTGCTAACAGGTGAAATTCTAACAATAATAATATAAGACCTATTTTTCTGTTTGCTTTTATAAAACATTCCTGACACTATTTTGTGTTTGTATGTGATTTGATTATATTTACATAGAATTTTAATTAAAGAAATACTAATACACGGTTCAAGTACAGGAAAGAGGGTACATACTGTATTCTCAAAGGTGATAATTTGACACATTTTGTTCCTCAGGAAACTTTATTGATGTATTTATTTTTCTGTTCTGATATCACAGAGAAAACTGGGAGTGGAAACAAATCCAAAGCCTATGGACAATGAGTTAAGTATATATAGGTCCTTCACCTTTGTAGGTAAGAGTTCATAGATATCAATTCCAATCTCCTTGATAAAATGTTTGAGAAAGGGAATGATTTAAGTATATTACACTTCAATGCATAGTTTTGTAATTACTCATTCTGTCATATTTTCTAAGATGGCCCACATGCTGAAAATTCACTTGAGTTCTATTCTTTCGCAGACAAAATAAATTTGGGGAGATTTCTGAAAGCATATCCTTGCAAATTGGAATAGTCAGCTGAACACAGAATGTCATTTGAGGTGAGCATTGCCGAGTGTGGCTCCTTGCACTACTGATAAATGTATGAAGTCTTGAGGAAGGTTTAGTATCAAGATGGTAAGTGTAATGTCAATAAAGCTGGCAATGTCCTTTCCACACTTAAGACATTGCTTCCAAAAACAACATGCACTTTTACTGGCTTCTTATTTTCTTGATGAGAACACAGGGATTTGATAGTTTTTATTATTGTTTTGGCTTTTGGACTGGGCCTTTGACACATGAATATATTCCATATCATTCTGATAAACCTCAAAAGGCTTTACTGCACTTTCCTTTAACTTCTCTCTAGGATGACATTTAGAGACTAATCCATTTAACAAGCCCATGCAATATCCACAGTGGAAAATGAGGGATATAGTAAATATCACTGTAATCCTTTTACTGACATATTTTCCAATTTTTTCAAATAGCAAATGAGTTTATAGGTGAAATCAATATTGTATATATGATCACCAATTCTAAAATGATAGAGGTGCTAGTTTTTTTTAATTGGATCAATTTTTAGCCTAACTAAAATTACCTTCATCACACTTGTATTCAGCAGAACACCAGATACTTGAACATTAGCAAGCAAAGATGAGTCTTAAATTACAAGAACTACCATTTATTCAAGGTCTGTTATGTGAGGGGAAAAAAAGTATCTGATGCTTTGCAAGCAATTGCCTTGCTAAGCCCTTATAATAAACCTATGAATTATAGCTTACTATTAAACTTTTAGAGGTAAGAAATATATTCCCAAGGGCTATATATAAAACACATGTTGGGGCCAAGATCTGAAGTTGAATCTCTCGACTCCAACATCTGGACCTTTTTCAAACATGCTGCCTTGATTTTCCAATAATAATAATAATAATAATAATAATAATAATAATAATTTACTTTTCTGTTTTGATATCACAGAGAAGACCAGGGGTAATAACAAACCCAAAGCCTACAGATGATCAACTGAGTACAGTCTTAAGTCACCACTTTCTCTTTGACAATGTGAATGCAGTGAACACTGTCTACTTTGAACAAAAACAAGAAGAAATTTAAGACCACTTTTATACAAGATGAGTACTACTCAAAACTGTCCCCGATTTTATTTTTTGCTTCATTTCCCAATTCTCTCTTCTTTAACCCCACACCTAAATGAAAACTTTTTCCTTCCACCTCAGATTCTTTCCACATTTACTTAGCAAAAACATCTCTCTCCTTCTCTCTCTAATCTCCTCCCCATCTCCAATAAAAACTCTGATATCAGCAATTGTTATCCCAGGACTGAGTTTAAGTCATTTGTTTGCTTGGGTTTAGCATAGTTATGTAAGAAGCAGCAGTACTGTACCATTAAAAGGGCAGGGTCCTGGGATAGAAGCTGTGTCACTAGGGGAACTTCTTAGCCTCTTTGTGCCTCCATTGCATCATCATAGGTTAGTTTCTATCCCAAAGGCTCATTGTGGGAATTGAGTATAATGATCTATGTGAAGTGCTTAGAACAATACCTGACACATAGGTGATTACATGTGTGTTAGCTTTCATTAGTAGCCTAGTGTTGCATATATTAATTACAAAATTAAACTACGCTTACTATTAAAGGGATTGTACAAAGTGCCAAAGATATTAGAGTTACATTGGAGTAACTTTCATATCTCTGAAATCATATCACATGAGGACTTCAGACACACAAGGTTACTTCTATGAATAAATAGATTGGAAGATATATGAACAAATTAAGATACTCAATTTTTACATTAAAATTTTTTCATTGATTGCTCATGATTTAATTTTGAAATAATAACAAATTAGAGGTAAGAAAATAAAGGAAATTTAAAATAAACTTAAAAAAAAAATAGAAACAGTCTCCAAATTCCACAACAGTTCAGCTTCTGTGCCTTGTAATCTCCATACCTGACAGGATCCATTTTGTTGGCTACTGTTATGGTCCTTCTACTTAATTTAAGTTAGTCCCCAGGTTTTTATAGTCACATGGATATATCCTTTTCATTAAAAGGTCATATCTATCTCTATCTTCTGTCTCCTTGTAGATGAATTACTTCCCAGTCATATTCATCCCTTAAGTACATAAAATTGGCTTCTATAATATTTCCAATGAAGGGCAATATACAAATATTTTTGAGTGAAAGACACAATTCAATGCATTGTACTTTAAAATCCACACTGTTCACTATAAATAACCTGAAACCACTATAAAAGTGCACCTTTTAAAATGTTAACAGCAGGCATACTTTTGTTCAATTTGATGTGGGCAGGGCTTCAAATAATACCAAAAGATGGTCAACCTTATTACCACTGAAGGGAAACATTCACTACATTACCAACTTGAGCCGGGAAAATTACAGTTAAAAAGGTGTTTTACAACACAGTAATGATGGCTTTGGCTTCTTGTAAACCAATTCTTTACATGTAGACATGCAAATTTGTATTTCATTATTTGGGTAGTAAACCTCATTATAACATATACTTTAACCTTACTACTTAATCTAAAGTGACAAAACACATTTTTTAGATAAATATGCTGCTATTGTTGTTTTGTTCAAGATTTGTTCAAATGGTTTACTTTTCATAAGCTGAGCTTTCTCTCTCTACATAAGCAGTAAATGACTAGAAATGAAACATACAACCCTAAAAATGATAGATCTATGATTTAGTATAATGCCATTCTCAGCAATTTCCCTTAGGGGTATTTCCACAAGATGCAAGCTAAGTAAATGAAATTTAAAAAATAATAATTGTAGTGTATTGATGTGTCTATTCATGACGGTTTAGTTTTCCCACTGAACTAAAAGAGTATGGAAGAGAAACAATCTAACCTTACCTCATTAAGCTACATCTGAATATTCCAGTCTCATGTGATATATTTTTTATTCCACCTATAGTCACAAATACATAAAGTTGAGACTCGGATATAATCTATCTTGCAATTTTATCTAACTGTTGATGAGCACTGTCATGGTTTAGGCTTCATAATGGCTGGTAATTGTGTCACATTCCTAGTTCCCTTTATGCCATAAGTTGTATGAATAATATGGTTTACATAGAAAATACAACTTGGGATTACTTTGTCTCATAGGTGGAAATATGAGAGTGGCATACATACCAGTGAACCCTGAAATTAAATCAAACTACCATGTATTTAGAATGTTCTAGAAAAGTCAATGGATTAATCAGCAAAACCTCATATAAATGATTAATGTTTAAATAGTTTATTACTTCTCTTTTTTGTATATCTCTATCTTCTTCCCTTATCTCAAAAATATGATGATATAAAGATATAAGAAATTTTTTTTAACCTCTACTTGGGGCAATTTAACTACAACACCAAGGATTATAACCAGAAACAAATGAATGGCAGGATAACAGAAGAATCAACCAATTAATATCATAGCTTACACTTTTTTGACCTTCAGTAGCTCTACAGGCATTCCCCAAAAGGTATTATAACTATTCCAACCCATACAGATACTGAAAGTGCATGAATGGGTGAAAATGGCATGTGAATCAGGCCTTGTGATATGGTACCCCCAGCAGAGCTTGCTAAGGGACCTCTCCAAGGTGCTGAATGTTGTGCTTTGTTCTGCTCTACTAATGTAGATCTGAGGTAGTTTTGTTTGCATCACAAACTTCATTGATTCTTGACATTAGGAAATTAGCATAACTTAAACCCTACCTAATTGCAAATAGCATTAAGGATACCAAACTCAGATGTCTGCAGGGAACAGAGGAAATATAAATAAATAAATGGTTTTGTACAAGGAAATGAAATATAACTAAATCAAAACTTATAAGTGAGGTCCTACACAATCTAAGTATGTTTTCTGATGCTTCCTACATGGAAAAAACAACTCAGCTAGTCTCTGATAATTTTATCACATTAAATAATTCAGTATTTAATCTACATTTCAGGATCAATGGACTGTGTACTTTTAGACCAACTTATTCAGATTTACTTAGATAACTAAAATATTACTTGTCTTAGCAGAACACCCCAATACATGGCTTTAAACACATTGTTTGAGGATCTTAAAAGTGTAAAAGGCTTTCATAACATTTTAGACAATTGAGCAAAGAATATGATTTTTGTCAGTCACTGTACGTAGGCAATATCATTTCAAGTTGTGCAATTCCTATATGCATATATGAGCAGCTTTTGAGAAAAGGTCATTTCTAACAGACTGTTCTGAGAAGAGACATAGCATCTATATAAGTTGGTTCACTGCAATATTATAAACATGGCACAGGAAATATGTATCACTTGTTAGGCAGGAAACAATGAGTACTTTCACAGAAAAAAATGAGGACTTATTAAAGTTCACTGACAATAAGAGATTTTATCAAGTAGTTAGATAGAATTGGGTAAGTCTAGAGTTATGTGAATCAAAGTCCTTCATTGAATGTGTCAAAAAGTTATAAGAAAGGATTCTGAATATTTTTTAAAAAATGAAAAACATTTGAGGACATAGATATATTTATATATTGTATAATGTTTAAATAAGATTAAATATATCAAAATATACATACTTATGGAGTACTATGTGATAATTTTATATTTTTATGCATCAGTTAAAAATAAATTTAATTAAGATAAAAGTCTTCAAAGTTAACTTAAATGTGACTAAAGTAACTTCTTAAGTACAAATCAAGATACTCAGGACTTCTCTCTATGGTTCCTCAGAGTTATCTCCAAATACTTTTAAATCATTACCTTCTTCTGTAGGAATTAATAGCATCAATTAAGGATTCAGCACCATATGAATCAGTAAAGGTGGTTAAGTCCTTTCTAAGAAGAGAGGAAATAACCAAACATAGTTCATAGTTCAGTCTAGAAAATAAGCATTATCATGTCAATGGCTTTTATCTTTTAATTCAAATGTCTCTCCTTATAATTTTATATAAAGGTTTAATGTCTTCAAGGCTACTAACATTTCTGAGGTAACAGTCTATTTTTCTCTACAACTTCGGACTCCAGAAAACATAAGAATTTTATTTTTAACTGAGAAGAACCAAGCTACTTCTGTGGATAATCAGTTTGAATACCCATGCAAAGGAGAGGATGACAATTTACTGAGATCTACATGTCTATGAGAACCAGATCAATCTCACTGGCAAGTTTCGCATTCATTGCCAAACAACCATAGTAAATTTAAATGACTCTGAAGGAAAAATAATTCCTAAATTGTGGTCCTTCAACAGTGAAAACAGCAAAACATACTTGTCAATTTCCTAAATAACAAAGACATGGTTGAGTCTACTCATTTGAACAGGCATTCATCTGAGCCAACACAATCTCTTCACTGAACACTGGTGCATTCTTCTTCAATATATGCACACTTGAATAAATAAAGGCAATACATACTAAGAGAGTCATACACTTCATATCATTTCACTGCTCCATTTCACTATCTGCCATTGATGAATTTAGCTCCAAAGTATTCTAAAGCAATCTTTTGAGATCATTTGTTGGCCTTAGAGTACAAAGAATCTGAGGTCCAACTAATGTGCTTTTCTGTACATGGTAATGCTCTTGCTTGAATATCAATATAGGCTAGATAGCATCAGATCATATAATTCTTTCAAAAGCTTTTGTAGAAGTGGCTTCAAGCCTTCCCCAAAATACAACAGTTTCACTTATATACAGATAAAGAGAAAAACTCTCATAATAAAGTATTAATCTGTGGTGCTTTGAAACTTGAGAGTGAAGCAGAAGATGTTTATTACTGAGATTTAGTGTCTTTTAAAGAGCTAACACCTGATACTTCAAAAACATTAATCTTTCCAATAAACATTTTGAACCCAGTAATTCATCTTACAACATAAACAAGCATCATAAGTAGCATTATTAGCAGAAATTTCTGGCTGTGCTCCATACATATATGCAATTTCCTGAACACTCTCTAAAAACAATTTTACCTTGCTTGACAAAACACAGAAGTTAACCAGCATAGTAGCTATATTACAATAAAAATGTTTGTTTCTGACCTTGAAAGCATTAATAAAGAAATATGGTAAAAGGGTCAGAAATACTAAGATGATAAAGGAGCAGGTAGAAGGGAGTGTCCCATGAATAATGATCACATATAAAAAGTCATAGCTGGCTTGCTGACAAATATGAGGACATTTGCCTTCCTCCCTTAAACAATATATAAAGTCTTCTCAAAGATCTTATTTTAAAAAGTAACTGATGGTTTCATTAAATGAAGAAAAAAATACTGTGAATTGATGTTTATAATTTCTAAGAACTTCTGGAGATTGGCTCTTGCTAACTTGCCCTCTCTTTTACTCATACACTTAAGTATTCTTTTGTCCTTTCTAAATCATTCCATTATTCCCTGCAACCAAGAGAGGCAAACATATGTTTATATCACTCTAAGGCTTGGATGTTTACTGAATACACAATAAATGATACCACATACAAAGAATAAAGATGCAGGTTTCTCTTTACCAGTGGATATATTTACATCACATTTTTTAAAATCACAATTTAGACCAATTCTCTTGGTTTTTCTTTCTCCTATTTATGAACATATTAGTTCTTCAAAATGGATACAGGTGTAGCCAGTGATCTAAGTTATATTTTAATATTTTTCTAGATGAGTTGCAAGTACATTTTTCTTCTTTAATAAGAGGAAGTCATATGAAGATTTATTATCTGACCTTACAAAGGGTTTGTAGTACCTTGACTGTCCTTGTATAAACATTTATGTGACTCCAATAAAAGATAAAAATCTAATAAAGACCTTCAGAAAGTCAAATATGAAAAATAACCATGTCCCATTAATGATCTGTTTTCTACTTGAATAAATAACATTTCATCAATTTCAAGAAGAACATACTTTATTAACACTTCAATACTCTACTAGTAGTGTTAAGCTAAAGTACAAAGTTAGCTTCACATCATGTGATATTTGGGGGAGAGATGAAAAGTACATTCAGAAATCATTAAGAAATTTCAACATGTACAGATATGTACCTTATGACTGGACTAGATGGCTCTGCTTTTTTTATTTGTTCTTTTTAGATATGCATGACAACAGAGTGTATTTGAACATATTATACATGCATGAAGTATAATTTATTCTAATTTGGATCCCATTCTTATGGTTGTATATGATGTGGTGTTTCAGTGGTGGTGTATTCATATATGAATATAAGAAAGTTATGTTCAAGTTCAGTGGATTAGACAGAGAAGAATAAGGGAAAAGGAGGGGGAATGGGAATAGAAAACACAGAAGGAATTGGACATAACTAGACAGCTCTTCTACTCTATCCAGATGGTAGGAGTCCTACTTCACAGGTGCATATGAGAATCCAGACAAAGAAGGAAATTATACTTCAAGAACTGGACCACATATTTTTTATTTTATTTAAACATACAATTTTATATAGCATATATTTAAATCACTGCTAAATGAAACTATCTAAAAGACAAAGTCACTTGCCAAATCTGTGGATTTTTAACAAGAAAATACATAAAAACAACAAAATGACTTATAGATAACAGTATGTGCATCTCAGGATCATGGTGAATTGAATATTTAATTACACAGATCTATGTGAATATATATATATATATATATATATATATATATATACATATATACACACACACACACACACACACACACACACAAATAAATCGTGTATGTGTGTAAATATATATATATATACATACACGATTTCCAAATCAGACCAAACCAATTTTCTCAGAAGCTATACCATTAGGGCAAGACATGCCCAAAATTTATGAAAGAGCAATGTACACGGGCATAGGAAAGTTTTGATTTTAGTCTCAAGAAATTTTATTCATTATAAGTCAATGTTCAATCTAGTAAACAGGAAACAATGTGCTCATTACAAACAATGAGGTGTGTATGTGTTTGCGTATGTGTGTGAATAAAGTGATTCTACTGCTGAAAAAAAAATTACGAAAACTATCCCATCCACAATAGCTTCAAAAACATAAAATACTTGGGAATCAATCAAACAAAAGAGGTGAAGACCTCTACAATAAAACCACTAAAGAAAGAAATTGAGGAAGACCTTAGAAGATGAAAAGATCTCCAATGTTCTTGGATAGGCAGAATAATATCATCAAAATGGTCATACTGCCAAAAGCTCTCTATAGATTCAATGCAATTCCCATCGAAATTCCAATGACATTTTTCATAAAAATAGAAAAAGCAGTCATGAAAATCATATGAAAAAAATAAAAGGCCCAGAATAGCCAAAGCTTTTCTTAGTGAGAAAAGCAAAGCAGAAGGCATCAAAACAAGCATGAAGACCAACTGAAAAGAAAACAGAGACAAAGCCATGTAAATAGAGTTATCTCATGTTTGACAAAGGTGACTAAAGTATGCATTAAAGATAACCTTTTCAACAAATGATGCTGGGAAACTGGAAATCCATATGTAATAGAATGAAATTTAACCCCTATCTCTCACCGTACACAAAACTCAAAGTGGATCAAAGACATAGGAATTAGACCAGGAAAAAAATGTAAGCCCATCATTCCAACATATTGGCTCAGGAATTGACTTTCTTAATAGGACCCCTAAAATGCAAGAAGTAAAACCAAAAATCAACAAATGGAATAGCATCAAATTAAAAAGCCTTCTTCATAGCAAAGGAAACAATTAAATGCATTAAGAGAGAGCCTAAAGAATAAGAGAAAATCTTTGCACCTGCTCCTCAGGTGTTAATATCCAGGATATTCAAAGAACTGAAAACACGCCGAAAAAAATTGTTAATTAAATGGGCAAAGGAACTAAACACTTGTTTCTCAAAAGAAGAAATATAAATGGTAAACAATCATATGAAAAACTGTTCAATGTTTCTAGAAATTAGAGAAATGCAAATTAAAACTACACTGAAATTTCATCTCACTGCAGTCAGAATCACAATTATCAAGAAAACAAGTAATAGTAAATGTTGTTGAGGATGTGGGGAAAAGAGATACTGGTACTTTGCTGGAGTGACTGCAAATTAGTGCAACCACTCTAGAAAGCAGTATGGAGATTCCTCGGAAAAGTTGGAATGGAACCACCATTTGACCCAGTTATCCCACTCCTTGGTATATATTCAAAGACTTAAAATTAGCATACTATAGTGACATCAATGTTGATAGAAGCACAATTCCCAAGAGCTATGTTATGGAACCAGCCCAGGGGCCCTTCAGCAAATGAATGACTAAAGAAAATGAGATACATATACAAAATGGAATGTTAGCCATAAAGAAGAATGAATTTAACATTTGTCAGTAAATGGATGGATCTGGGGTTTATCATCCTATGTGAAATAAGCCAATCCCCCCAAAAAACCAAAGGTTGAATGTTGACTCTGATACATGGAAGCTAACCCACAATAAGGTATTGGGCTGGGTGGGGGGTTAAATAAAGTCCAGAGGAGAAGACAAAAAGATACTGAAGGGAAGGGAGGGAGGATAGAAAAGGAATGACAGTGGAATGAACCTGATATAATTTTCCTATGTACATATATAAATATACCACAGTGAATTTCACCATCACATATTATGGACAAAAAATTTTAAAAAAACTTATGGGTAGAAAGATCAATAGAGTAAAGGGAAGGGAGGGGAGAAGGAGGCAAGGGAGAGGTACTGGGGCTTGAATTAACAAAAGATATATTCCACAGTTTTATAATTATGTCAAAATGGATTCTACTGTCATGTATAACTAAAGATAATAAAAAATAAAGTGATTTTAGTTGACATTTTGGATATATATAATAGCTACATACATATATCTATATCAATATACATCTATATATATACATACACATATATATACCTAATTTCACTTAAATATATATATATATATATATATATATATATATATATATATATATATATAAAATGTACATGTATATTATACTAATATATATAAAACTTCAACCATATATTGTAATATATAAGCTATTATACTACTGTGTATCATCTATATATGTAATGAAGCTATTAAAGGAAGAAAAAGCACAAAAACAAGAGGAATGTTAACTGTCGGAAGGAAATAAGCCTATACAGAATTGAGTCTAAGTTCTGAAAAAAATTATTATTTAACTGCTGTTTGATTCTTTTATAGTTTCAAAATTGCTGTCATAACATGCACTTTTTAATAGAAAAATAAGATTAAAAATTAAATATGCATAATTTGATATTTACTAAGCTCTGCCCAGCATAATTTCATTAAACATTTTATAACTTCCTTCTCATGGGTTTTTAGATTTTCAGCAAAATAAATGGAGGTAAATGGCAAAGTATTTTATATCTTTAGTTCTAAACTATCTTCATTGCACTCTTTTTCCATCTGTTTCAATTGCCCTTTGGATTATTAGCAATATATTACATTTGCATAGCATTTTACATTAGATTGAAGCATGTGAAAGTGCCTTTTTGTAAGTAAAAATTGCTTGATTATCAGCAATGTCACATGGCTTAAACTAGCACTCTGTTTAACATGCATTTTCATGCATTTTCTCATTTTGTTATCCATCTTCTCTTAACAAGATTCTCATACTCATATTACAGCAAAGAATTTTAAAGGCTCATTACTAAATCTAGCTTAATAAAATCAGCTAAGTATGCTAAAATAGTGATGCACTGATTGTAGTTTGAAGATGTGAACATGGATATACAAAATCATTGTCCTGAAACTTGCTTTACTCAAGGTTCACATTTCCACCCTCTCTCCATGACTCCTCACCCCCACCCAAAAAGGTACAATGATAATAAGCATAGTGTTTTTCATTACTGAATTACTAATAATTCTTTTCAGTGTTTGTTATTTTATTTTTATAACTTAAACAATACATTTTTATTACATTAATCTATATATTTTGTATTATTAAGAAGCTTAGTTGGTTCTAACAAGATTAAAGAAGATCATAGCCTGATTTTCTTTAAAAGATAGGCTGTTTATTCTTAGAGAAAAGATTGAGGGCAACAAATCCTGGAAATTAATTTGTTTCATGCATTCCATGGTAAGATAATAATGGCAACTGCATGAGAAATGCAGCAGCCATGCACTTTATCAATGATAATATATGACCAAGTTTCCATCTCAATTTTTAGTCAATAGAATTGGAAAGCTGTATGCATTAATAAGGTCAAAAAGCATCTGACTTCTCCACCCCTTCTCATATCCCTAAATCCTTGGAGGTTACTGTGAAGTGAATTCATAAGCCAAGACTCAACCTTTTAAAGCTACAGCTTACACATGAATAAGGCAAACAGAATTTGAGCAGTACCTCCTAGAAGACCACAAAGACCAACCCTAGGAGCGGAGAATATTTTCTGATGGTGTATCACACTGTAAGAAATCTATAAACCCCTTCATTCCTATCTTCCTGCCTTCCATCTAAATCAACCCCTTATCAGACAAAAAACTTTTTTTTTTTTTACCTGAAATTTGGGCAGTTCTCTGATACCACCTGAAAGTACAACTTTAAGGATTTCATTTGAAGATTAATAAGTTGAAGCCACCAAAAATTAAATAATTTTAAAATATTTAAAAGTGTTCCATCATATTTTCTTAAAATTTATTGTTTTTTAAGGTGAAGAATCATACAAATTTTGTTTTCCTCACATACCTAGCACTTGCATTGGGAGAATGAACAGCATGTTTTTTACTAAATTATTTACCTAATATGGAGAGAAAGTTCCAGAAGAAACAAAACGCTAAAAAGACTATGTTGATGCACTTTGTGATGCTGACACAGAATCAACAGCTACGTGCAAAAGAATTATTAGAATTAAGTCACAGAACCAAAACATTCATGGATCAGAATTCTTAGAACAATGTTGCAATCAGAAGATGAAGTCATATTCTCTTTTTGCCCCCTTGCTTCATAACCAAGTTAAAGCTATCTACCTTGATTGTGTCTGCAGTGGTCCCACTTCTCCGTCAGTAACCAATTTTGCTCCTTTTTTTTTTTTTTTTTTGGTACTGGGGAAAATCAGGGACATTCAATCACTGAGCCACATCCCCAGCCATATTTTCTATTTATTTAGAGACATGGTCTCACTGAGTTGCTTAGCACCTCACTATTGCTGAGGCTGGCTTTGAACTTGTGATCCTCCTGTCTCAGGAGGATCACTGAGTGAGCCAGTTACACTGGGTGAGCAAGTTATGTTCTGAAACCCTCTCGTCACTGAAACAGGGGCACTCTGGGTAAGCATGTGTTTGGTATACACAAGTGAAGACAGACACTAGTCCCTGGGTGCAAGAGCATCAGGAAATGTGACAACAAATGTGGTAATAATCATAAGAGAACTGTTGATGCTATATCTTTTCTAGCTCCTGTTATAATGGTCCATTTTTTAAACTTGTTATTTGATCAGGATGAAGGGACTGAGGTAATTAATAATTTTACAGGGCCTGAACTTGATATATAACAGAGAAACTCTATGTGAAAATTATATTTGAGCCATTGGGTCACCTCTATGTTTTTTTTTTTTTTTTACATATTAAAAATAAATATGTAAAACAATTACATGATACCACATTCAAAACTTATATAACAAGTCTCACGTAGAGAAATCTTACTTGTGTGTATGTTTTCTCTCTGTCCTCATAGACAGAATTCTTAACTTTACTTGATTTTAATTCTGTTCTTCCAGTGCATTTTGTGTACATTTGACAAACTAGAAATGCATATATTTATTTACATGTCTGATAGTCTACATGCTATTAGTACTTTACTATTCTAGCTAAAATATGTATCCTGAAGATTGGTTCAAATGAGCATAAAAGGTCTTCCTTACCCTATTTTATCTCTGTATAGTGATATCACATAATTTAGATGCATTACAGTTTCTTCACTTATTCTTCCATTCACAAGCCTTTGAATCACCTTTATCTTATTACTCTTTATAAGAATATACAATATCTATCCTATTTCTATTTGTATATTATTAAAAATCAAACATGTTTATACTCATATTTCCATGTCAGTGTAGATGTTGTCAAGTAACTTAAAATGGTGTGGTCCCTTAATAAATTCTACATTAAGAGTATGGATAAAATAAAAGGAAATGGGTATTTAAAAACTCTCTGTGTGTGTGTGTGTGTGTGTGTTTTATAAGAGCTGAAATTCATTGGAACTTATCCTTAAAAACCTGGCTTAACAAAGCAATGCATTATTTTTATGCTATTTTACCCAAAGAATCAGTAGTTTTACACAGAATCATACAATGTTACATGTGAAAGCAGTCTCAGAACCTAACATCCAGGAGACTAAATCATATGTAAGCTTATCCAGGAATATGCTAAAATTTCTCTCAGTTGAGAACCCCATGTAAATGAACTATTTCTTATTCTTAGAAAACAGCACTGAAATGTTGGCATGTCCTCTTTCACCACACTTGGATAGACATCAATTTGTAAACATTCTTCAGGTAAGGTCTGAAATGTAATTAATATGACCAGAATATATATTAGCATTATTCTTTTTTTTAAAAGAGAGAGAGAGAGAATTTTAATATTTATTTTTTTAGTTTTCGGCTTGAGCCACATCCCCAGCCCCAGCATTATTCTTTTTAATTGCATTAGTTTTAAAATCCTACAACTTTTTTGTTTTCTAAGAACCAGAATCCTGTGGTTTTCTCTCCAGGTTAAAAGAAATAAAATTTTGGTTATGATAAGGTGAAGTCATATTAGAGAAGGTTACAGGTTCCATTGTCAACCACTAGTATGCCCCACTGAATGCTCTGGGAGTATGCTGTTAAATCTTATTATATTTAATAAAGGGTTCCCACTGAATACCATAGTTTAGTTTACATAGCAGTGTCCTCTTAGGGCCTGACCACACAGAATGAAATGGGGAGTGTTGTGTTCTGAAAACAGGAACATTTCACTGGCTTTTTCCTCCATGAAAAAAAGCATTGTGAAAACAAATAGCTAATAGACATCTTGGAGATACCCTACATGGTTGTCTTAGCATGAAACTAAACACATGGAGAAGATATATAACTTGAGGGGAAAACAAACCTTGCATGGTTAAAACGCAGATGCTGTTCATGTGGATTTATTGTGCTACATTCTTTATTAATTAAAGACTCTTCAAAGCTTACTGATATGTTTCTCATCCCATGAATCAAACAATCTTCAGAGAGAGAAGAGCCAAGAGCTGGGAGGAGAAATTTTATCCTACAGTGGTGCAGTTACTGCCACCAAAACAGGAGAAGAATCTCCTTTGAGACACAAGTTGGTCACTACTGTGTCCAACACAAAGCTTGACCAAGCAGGACTTCCTCTGAATCACTGACTCACGGGATCTGAGTTTTGCACTACTGAAAGCAGAGATTACATAGTTTAATGATGACTCAATATGAGTCCTCCCTTCGAGGTATTAAAACACAGGTAAACCTGGAGAATTTAGGTACTTTGAGATGAAAGTACCATAGGTTGCTTTGACATTATTGATAAATTTCTTGTACAGTATTTGCCTTTAAAAGTACTCTTACAGTATTTTCAGGCTATATGAAATTACATAAAGCTCCCAGACATCACATTGTCTCATGAAAGAAGTTCACAACAAAGCCACCCTCTCCCCCCCTGTGTTTAGTCCCTACGTGTTTAGTCCCCATGTGATGGTATTTCAGTGATTGTGTAAATTTCACTTCTGCCAATGAGAAAATTCTGAGCCAGGGTAGGGGAGGGAGAGATGAAAAACAGGAGCAAAGCTGCTATCTTAAAAGGAGTAAACTATTCCTGGTTAGAATATGAGTGACTATTAGATTATAAGATTACTATGAACAACTATATGCCAGTATATAGTATAATCTAGAAAAAATTGATAAACTCCTAGAAACATATCACCCATGAAAACTAAATCAGAAATAAAGAATGTAACCAGACCTACTAGTAAGAAAGTACAATCAGTAATTTAAAACTTCTCAATAACAATTGCCCAGGACCAGAAGGTTTAACTGAAGAATGATACCAATCATTTAAAGAATTATTTCCAATCCTTCTCAAGTTAGTCCAAAAATTGAAGAGAAAGAAATACTTACAAACTTGTTTTATGAGATTAGTAAGCATTTTAGTGATATCAAAGCCAGAAAAGCACAAAGAAATCTACAGGAAAATATTCCTAATGAACATGGATGCAAAAATTCAACAAATTATGCACAATCAAATTCAATAGCACATTAAAAGGACTGTACAGCCTGTCAAAAGGTATTTATCATTTGAATGGAATAATGGATTAAAACACTGAAAAATATGATATACCACATTCACAGAAAAAAGGATAAGAATTCTATAATTATCTCAAAAGATGCCATAAAGCATGTAACAATGTACACAAAACTTCATGATAATAATTATCATCAAAATAATAGAGGTCATAAGTGAAAAGCCCACAACTAACATCATACGCAAATGAAAAAAACTGAAAAACTTCCTTCTATTAGGAATAAGGCAAGGATGACTACTCTTGCCACTTCTGTTTAATATAATACTGGAAGTGCTAGATAAAGTGATTAAGTAAGAAAAATAAAAAGGCAACAAGTTAGAAAGGAGAAAGTAATTTTTTTAAGTTTGTAGATGACATGATCTTATGAAAAAACCCTTAAAGAATTCACACACACACACACACACTCCTACACCTTCAAGCTAATTAACAAATTCAGAAAAGTTGCAGGGTAAAAAGCCAAAATATAAAAACCAATTATGCTTCCATATATAACAATGAACAGTCTGTAAAGGTAAATAATAAAACAATCTTGGTTATAATGGCATCAAAAATGATAAAATACTTATGAATAAACTTAAGCAAGGAGGCAAAAAAAATACAACAAATGGTGGAGGGAAATTATATTTACTTTCTCTCCCTCCCACACACAAAAAAAGGAAAGAAAATCATACACAAAAATTAACTCAAAATGGATTATAGGCAAAGGAAGACCTGAAATTATAAGGCTCCTAGAAAAAAATAAAAGTAAAATTTTCAGATAATTAGTCTTAGTGATAATTTTTTTTTGAATTTGACATACAAGTGCAGGCAATAAGAAACAAAAATAGTAAAGGACTACATCAAACTAAAAGGCTTCTAAAAATCAAAGGAAACAAAACATCAATTTGTTTATATTTTTTCATCATCAATTTGAATTAAGAGAAAATATTTGTGAACTATGAATCTTCAAAATATATAAGGAATTCAGAGCTCAATGGTTAAAATTTTAAAAAGAGGAAATAATCCATTTAATTAATAATTCAATTAACAAAAATGCTTCTCCAAAGAAGACTTACAAATGGGTAACAAGTATGTGAAGAGATGCCCATAGGCAGTGAGCATCAGGGATGCACAAATCAGAACCACAATAAACATCACCTCATATCTGATACAACAGACATTATCAAACAAACAAAAAATATTGCCAAGGATATGGAGAAGTTGCAACCCTTGTACACTGTTGGCATGAATAAAAAATGTTGCAAATATAATGGAAAATAGTAGGGAGTTTCCTCAAAGAATTAAAAAGTCTATCATATGATCCAGCAATTCTACTTGTAGGTATTCTCCTAAAGAATTTAAAACAAGATTTTGAAGAGATAATTGCACTTCTGCATTCATTTTCATGTTATTCACAATAGCACAGGATTTAAACAACCTGTATTCATTGACACATGGAAACAAAAATGTGGTGTATATACACAATGGCCTATTATTCAATTTGGTAAAAATAAAAAATAAATCTTATTATACAACATAGATGATCCTTAAAGACATCATGCTAGATGAAATAAACCAGCCATATAGTAAGACAAGTATTGCATGCTTATACTTATATAAATTATCTAAGATAGTAAAATTCATAAATGTTAAGGCAGAATGATGGTTGCCAAGAACTATGTGGTTGGAGAAATTGGGAGATACAGTTTGATAGATAGAGAGATTTAATCATGCAAAATGAAAAGATTCTAGACATCTTTAATATAACAATATGCATACCATTAATATTCTACAGGCTTAATTTTTATAAGGCTAAATTAGCTATTATGTATTTTTATAATCATAATGAATAGGAAAAAAAGCTTTTGTGACTTTGAAGGAAATGACTATTTCCTTTAATTATCTCCATGTTCACTCTACTTAAAAAACACATTCTTGTTGCTCATTCAACCATAAAATAATAGCTCTAATCACTAACCTCATTGGTATTTGCCAGTTGATACTGAATTATGCAGACTTATGACAATCCCCGTGTTTGTCTGTTCCATTATACCAGCCTGACGTCATCCCTGGAGGTATCCACATCACTTTAATCACTTGTTATTACACGCTTTCCACCTGTACATGCTGGTTGCAGGTTGTTTTGTCCTACAATTTTACCAAAGTCTTCCCTTTTAAATAGAGTGAACTCAAACACTGAAGTGTTCTCATCAGCAAGATCAATTAACTAGGACTTATCTTCTTTCATTTCTATATCTGTGACAACCCATGTTTGATACCCTTTAGGCTCTAGGTATGGAAACATGGAAGAGAGAACTATTCAGTGGTCCAGAAAATTGCACTGGTCCACACTGATTTCTCTCCTCTCTGGGTCCCTACTGAACTTGCCACTCAATGGATTTAAATTGGTACAGAAATGCTTTTCAATCATGTCTATTATTAGTCTCTGTCACCATTAGTTCATCTATTACTTTACTTTCTTCTACTACTCCCTGTGCAGTACTTTCTTCCACTACTCCCAGTGCAGTCACACTATTCTTGTGACTCCCACAGTCTTACTGCTTAAGTGGTTCCAATTAATTTAACTAACCTGACCAACTTCAAACCCAGTGCAGGATGGCCTACTTTTGACCAAGTAAAGGACAATTTTGATCCCAGGTCTTCTCAGTACTACTGTTAATGAACTATTCTATGATCACAGTCACTTTCTAAAATCATTTATCCAATATTTGGAACAAAGGATATATTCTCTTAAAGCTCAAAAGGCACAATAAGATGTATGGTACAAACCCACTACCCTTGTTTTCCACTGTCCTTCCCCCTCTCTCCACCCTTTACCCAGGTGACCCTGGGAAGTAGAGAGCAAGCTCTACAGTTTTCCAAGATGCTTTAAAAGTAAATTATTCCATTTTCAGTCAAAATCAGGGAGAATTTTGGTGTGAATTAAGACTCTAGTTTTCCAAGTACCACCCACCAGACAGATCAAAACCACCTACCATAGCTGGGGTTGTGGCTCAGCAGTAGAGTGCTCACCTAACACACTCGAGGCCCTGGGTTCAATCCTCAGCACCACATAAAAATAAATAAGTAAAATAAAGGGATTGTGTCCAACTACAACTAAAAAGTAAATACTTAAAAAAATAAAAATAAAACCCCCGTGGATGGCGGCGAGGGGAGTGCATTGCCCCCGTGTGCTGCTTCACTGTGTGGGAGTATGACGAGTCAGGACGGCTAAAGGCTATCTTGTTAGGAATTTCCAGCAATAGTGGGGTGCTCCGGAACCTGGAGGAAGGATTTCCATCGCACGAGGATCGGCTTCGGGGACTCAAACGCGAGAGATTTGTCGCACGGAGGGTAACACTGCTTATTCAGCAAATCGCCCCGCGGCTAGAGTCTGCAGCATGCGCTGGGAAATGAGGAGATAGCGGCGCAGGGATACAGCGCTGCAGTTTCTGCCAGCCGTGCAAGCACTGTACTCAGTGCTGAATTCTGGGTTCGAGACGGGGGAAGGAAGCGGTCCATTTCGGTTCTCCACACCGGTCAGACCACAGAGGAGGCCAGCAGCCACCATC
>NW_025999977.1:19901319-19918608 GCF_001458135.2 Marmota marmota marmota | reverse complement strand
GGGGAGGGGGGATAGTAGAGGATAGTAAAGGCAGCAGAACACAACAGACACTAGTATGGCAATATGTAAATCAATGGATGTGTAACTGATGTAATTCTGCAATCTGTATATGGGGTAAAAATGGGAGTTCATAACCCACTTGAATCAAATTGTGAAATATGATATATCAAGAAATTTGTAATGTTTTGAACAACCAACAATAAAAAATTAAAAAAAAAAACAAAAAAACCCCCGTAACATACCTATTTCTCTCAAGTCAGTTAATCAGCCATTGAATCAATGAACAGAATAGATACCAAGCACCATGAGGTCTAGAACTATATTATAGATTACAGAGGACAATAATAAATAACTTTAAAAGTTAATAATCCTTAAAAAGTGAAAAATCATCATACCTACAAGCCAATTAAAAACAATTTTTAATGAAGCAGGTGTGAGATTTCCATATATACATTTACCCCTCTCAACTTAGTTATTTAGCACTAGGAAGAATTTTAAGTGTCATCAATGCCAATCTGCTCATACAAATAATGAGAAAACTGAGAAACATTGAAGTACAGAGAAACAATATGAAGTTCATAATTAAGAATAGGGAGTATGAACCAGCCAACTAAATTCCAATCCCTCCACCACTCAGAAGAGACCACGCGAACAACTCAACCTCCATGTGATTATATCTGTAAAAGTAAGTGTATCTGTTTCACAAGGTTATAGTGGTTATTAAATGCATTGATATGTCTAACTGGCAGAGAAGGACAGTTGACATGGAATAAGCACTGTGGAAACACAAGCTCTCATCAATTACAGGTTAAGTGACTTGTGAAGATCAAAGAGTGGGATGACATAGAAAGGGTGATATGCTGATAAAATGATGCACTAAATTGTCCATTATAAAGCATGAGAGAAAAATAAAAACCATAATAAGGTAATGTACATACTGCACACATGACAAAAAAAGAGAATAAGGCTGAGTGGATGAGCAAGCATCACACAAAAGACAGAGCTTGCACCAAGTCAGGTCAGAAACAAGAGAAGAAGGAAATCAAGTTTGTAAAGCATTACTGGGCCAGGAGACGGGTCCTAGAAAGTCCACATTTACTCCATTCTGGAAATGCGACCTTTTGTTTTATATTTTACATTTTCTGGGGAAAAGAATGGGAAGCAAATATGCTCATACATAGGAATTAAATATTTGAATAAAAAAACATTTTGGACACTAACTTACTTTCCATCAAGTTTAAATAAATTCTGGTCTTTGTAATAGTTAAGTGACCATCTAATACATAAGATTTAAGAGCATTCACAAAAGAGGAAAACAAAAAGAAAAGGCTATTGTTCATCTGTTCATTTGTGAGTGCCAATGTGAATCTTAGAAATATAAAAGAATGTGCCTTTTATCTTACCATAAACATAAATTTCCCTTTAAAAATCCATGAGATACTTTTTTCTCAACACCTAAAAAATTACTAAACATGGCATATTTCAAAGTAATAATTCATATCTTTCTTAAGGAGAAAATAAATAATAAAATTCACAAGTACCACTGGCTCACAGCTTTATTTAAGAGATTAAGCTAAAATAAAGTCTTAAAAATAAATATGTTCCTGCAGGAAATGCACAGATATATCCTGTTCCTGAAGAGTTCCCATCTTTACATCAGATAAACTTCCCATAACATACAGTTAGACTATACATGCTTTAATGACCAGGCAGCCAAATCTAATCCAAAATACACTGCAACAAAAATCAAAGGGCATACTCCAATTTGGCCAAAGTGTTCATTTTGAGAAAAAGGAAACAGGGGATAATGTACCTTGTGCATGATGAGATATAATTATAAAAAAATAATTCATTACCAAGATATCTTCAGATATTAAATCATTTTCATTCTTCTTTCCTACCAATTATTGTACTATGAAAACTACCCATCCTCATTATAAAAATAATACTATAGATAAGTGTTCATCAATCTAACTTACACCCCATCTAGACTTTAAAGTCTGTCCTTTTAACTAAATTGTAGATAAATGCTTTATTAACAGAGTTAGCATTTGCCCGTAACACATTTTAAATAGTAATAAAATAATTTGATTTAATTTCTAGCTAATCAGGGTTACTGAGCATGTATTTTAAGCAATGTAATGGTAAATAATTCAATTTCCAACATTCAGTCACTCAATGTCATTAGACAAAGTAACAATATCAGTCAATAATCAATATGAACCAGCAGCTTGAAATCCAACTGAGACTGAAAAAATTCCAGGGTCTTCTTTGAGTTTGTTTCTTTAACTATTTACATATTAAGACCTCTGCAGATTGGTCTATCATATGAAGCATTGCCTAACAAACAAACGTCATTAAGTTCAGTGTTGCCAAGTATATTTTAGTTGTCATTCAAATTAGAGATAATTTAAGACCTACTCCAAACTGACTGGAGTAAGGAGACAGAAGTATCTACTTATGAGCCCTAGACTACCAATGCAGACCTAAGAGTGTTGAATGGACACATAGATTTTCCTAAGAAAAAAATAATAAAAAGTAACAATATTTCCTATTATACAACTATAATAAAATAGGTCTTTAAAAGTAAAATCACATAGTACATAACGTAGCAAACTTTAATACTTAGTGGCAAAGGCAATGTCAAGATGTATCTGATTCATATAGCACTACTTTTTCTATGCATTAACTTTTTCCCCTTCAAACTAGACTCAGAACAAATAAAAAGTCCTGCCTAACCTGAACACCAAATGCTTTTTTCTCTATGCCAACAAAACATGCCAAACAATTCTCTATGCTTCTAGAACACAAATAATGAATTATGGGTACTAAAAACCAATGAAAATGGTGTTGGATTCAGAGTAAACTTTCAGTAATTGGTTATTTATTGTTTGATTCTCAAATAAGCCCATAAAATGACAGACTCTGTGTTAAAGGATCAAACAGGGATAAATACCATCATGGAGGTGAATTTAAATTCTTACATCCTTCAAATTTACTTCAAATTTACATCCTTCAAATATGTCTGTGACATGACAAACTGACTCTCCCCTCTGTGAATAGTAACACCACCCAACACTAGTGGAAATCTTCACCCACTCCCATCCCCACAATACCTCACACACATTGTAACTAAGAATGAGAAATTATGTGGCCAGGCTGTTCATCACAGATGCAATATCCTGTTTATAGAACAGGATTCATTACAGAGCATAACCAGAAGAAAGATGGAGTCACAAAGTATGGGTCTGGCACCTAATTACATGTTTTCACATATAAATAATGAAGGCATGAGTGAAATGAGAGGCTGAATGAGGAAGACAAAAACATTGAGTTCCCTTGTGTATTCAAAATATAAAGGGGTCATTTAAGTAAACAAAGAAAAATACAATTGGAGTATGGTATTATATTGTCATCGCTATAATTCAAGCCTTTTGGTGTGTATGTGTGTGCATGTATGTGTGTGTATGTGTGTGTGTGTGTGTGTGTGTGTGTAAGAGAGAGAGAGAGAAACAGATGGATGTACAAAAATATGAACTGTGACATTTTATATATCTTAAACATTTAGAGTATGACTATTATAGCATGGTTCATTCTGATATATTTTAAGAACAAAGATGCAGAGGAAGGTATTAATCCAGAAGCTTACCATTCCTAAAATTTCAGAATCCTCAACATAAAGGTGGCTGCTTTTAAAATACTAATATATATTTGAGCATATCCGAAAATGGAATATGCCAGGATCCAGCAAAGGAAAACAGAGACTCCCCCAAGGGCGAAATGAGAAGTTATCCTGAAGCCAGAAGCAAAAAGAGTCAACTATTTGGTAAGACAATACATAGGCCCCAATTGAAGCCTTCAGGTAATAACCACATTTTCAGGTACATACCAAGCTACAATAGATGAGCCAGGAATAGAGACAGTACATGGACTAGTAAACCCAGAAATTCCAAAGTCAGTACTGGTGAGGCACCTTCCAATTGGAGAGATTAATAACAAGAGGGGCTACCTGTTTTAAAACTGCCTCAAGGTAACTGAAAAAAAAAATAAAAGTTTAGATGCATGCATTCACAAATTCTTATGACCTTTTCAAAAAGTTATATACATAGAATTCTCCTGTGTATTTGAACTGACTGCACACAAGTGACAGACTATAAGCAAGGGTGAGAAAATGTCAATAAATGAAGTGCATCAGTATTGACCATTTTATATAAATTTTCCACCAATATTTTTTCCTTGAATACTTTCAGTGAATCAACAGTTTATTCAATCATTCAGCACAACTGGGTGCCTGCATCCTAGGTACAGTTCATGTACTAGAACTGTAACTGTGAACAACATAGATGTGATTCCTGCTGGGGATTCATAATTACATACATATGTGTAAACACACACGTATAATTCAATTTCATCCTCGTTTTCTGACAAACAGCTCCTAAAACTCCTGGAATCTCAGGAGTGAGGAATAATGTCTTTCGTATGCTGAAGAATGACTAGGGCTGGCAGTTCCTAGACTGCTTCAAGATGGTGTCTGGTCACTGAAAGTACAAAGGCATAATTAGATAGCATCTAAATTGATTGTTAAACTGATTAGCTAAAGGGTAAATTGATCACAAATGGCCCATTGTTTAACCAATAATGTCTATATAATCCCCCCCCCCCCCNAAGAAATTTATCTATGCCTTCACTATCTTCTAATTTATTGGAGTATAAGGATTCAAAATAGTTTTTGATTATCTTCTGTATTTCTGAAGTGTCTGTTGTGATATTGCCTTTTTCATCCCGTATGCTAGTAATTTGAGTTCTCTGGGTATATCATTTCTGAGCTCATGGTAGAAATCAGAATTAGAGATGAACATTTGAGATTCATCAGAACTAGATGGCATTAAAAGTCACAGCACAGAATCATCTGGGGAAATCTTTAGAGAGCCTTTCAGAGCAACATGTAAAAGTCAACAGGGCAGGAGAAGACAACAAGAAAGGGCAACAAAGACCAGGATATATGGATAGTAAAGCAATGCTGGAGACCATGGTCAATACTGTGACCTCTACTGGCATGTCAAATAAAATAAGGACAGAAAAGTGATCATTGGACTTGGCATATGGTGACCTTGACAATAATTTATTCAGTTAACAATGGCAACTAGCCTGAAAGAAGCTGTTGAGGTCAATACCTATGAAAAAAAATGTATAAGGCTTATTAAAATGCAGCAGTATTCTTAGTACAAAAATGCTATCATTTTTACCCATACTGCAATTCATGCCTAATTTCATGAATATCACAATATAGGATTTGGTTATAATTTATTGATTCATAGCAGTCACATTAAAAAAAAAGGCAATAAGAATCTACAATGATTAGCAGCAAATGATTTGTATGTTTATAAAGTGCTTTTGGGAAATGGGCCTGAATACTTAGTGTTCCAAATGGCACTACTCTTAAAAACAATAAATGTAACCCTCGGTCTATAATTGTGAAAAAAAAAATGATGAGAAAAGTAAATATTTTTAGAGACTTACTTTCAAATGTCACTATAACAATAAATTATTGATTTCCACATCTAAAACAAATGTTAAATTTACAAGTATTATGTAAATATATAGTAACATAAAATCTAACTTTTCTTTTACAAGCCATTTTATTTTTTAGAATTCTAGAGTTTGAACCCAATTAAGTGTGCTCTGTGTGTCTTCCCAGTCTGCCCTTAGCACAGCTCACAATGTGAGTTCTGTTCTTTTTGCTATCAGGGGAAACCACACAGGAACCTAGAGAATACTGCCTGCTGGAAAAAAAATGAGCTCATTTCTTCATAAAGTCTCTGGCTGTGGCCACATAGAACACAGCATCCGTTTATAGATTCTCCTAATTGGCTCTAGGCCATTGTCTGGGCTTGTACTTCTTTACTGGCAAGTGCAGCTCATTTTTATTTATGTTCTCCAATAGAGTCAGCTACCAATATGTACAGATACGGATTATGGAAAATTATCTAGGCAGGTAAAAAGAATTGAAATTTGAGACAGTTCAGTGGCTTAGCAGGGAGAAGGAGACAGACCCAAACTACCTTGAAGAAGGAGTATTTTGTGAAAATGAACAAAGCCCCATGTTCTCTTTTGAATAATAAAAACACTCATCCACATGCCGAGGCGACACAAGGATTTTATTATCAATTGTCACACACAGTAGTTTTATTAGTACCTGTTCAAGACTAAGCTAATTTAAAAGCACTTGAAACCCAAGGCAGATGTTTTTAAATGGGGGAAAAAAAAGTTTGAAAAGCTCTGCATCATATACTACCTACTATAAATAAAATAAGGCTCAGCTCCCCCTCAATCTTGAAACACATTCACTTCCACGAGTACCATTCTCCAGAGAAACAATGTTCCCTGTTCTGTCAGAACTTTATGGAATACATTCTCTTCTTTTCTAATATTAACCACCTAGTCCATTTAATGTTATAGTATATTTCCTCCCACACTCCATTTCTAGAAGAGGTCTAATTTAATTTATTTCAAAACTTAAGAAAATATAACTATTTTGAAAAACTGGTAGTGCTCATTAAGGCTCAACATAAACATACACCAAGGTGTAGACTTTTCACTCCTAAGTGTACACCAGTAAAAAGGCTACACATACTCACCAAATGTTCATAGCAACACAATTCATATAGCACTAAAGAGAAACTATCTTAATGCATGTAACCAAATCAAATAGAATGGATAGAATGAACAAACAATAGAATTATACTACAATGAGAAAGAATAATCTACAATTTTATGAAACAGAATGTTGAGAAAAATATGCTAGGCATTATTTCATTCTATGAAGCTTTAGTACCTTATTCTTACAGGTATATCACTTGAGCAAAATAAATGGTAAATTATATATAACATGAACCTATTTTACTCCCTTTTTATACTGTACAAAACAGTCAAAATTAAACTATATTGCTAGAAATCTGAGCTGAATTACTAGTCGCATAACACAAGAAAGTTTTCAGAATATGTATAAACTCTATGGCTCTTAAAAGTCAGCCACCAAACAGTTAGTTTGCTTCACAAACTAGACTGTACATTTCCCAAGACAGGAACCATTTCTCTTGTGTCTATTCACAGCACTGATACACAGAAAAACACCCGTCTGAGTTCAGCTTACTGTTCAGAGAGAGTAATAGTGATAGATAAGCAAGGAAAACAGGGGTGAAAATTTGGAAGGTCTTGAATAACAGGTTACCGAGTTCAGATGTCATCCTCTGAGTAATGGTAAGTTGGAAGGTATTTGAGCAAGGAGATAACATGAAAATATGATTTTAGGCATGCATACTACACTAGTGTCAGGGAAATTAGTGCTAGCAGATTGGTGAATAGGCTTCAGAGTAAGCCAATAAAGGCCTGAACTAGGATGATGTGGCCACCAGTGCAAAACTGTGAAGGGTATATGAGAAAGATCCAAACCTATCAAACTTGGAAATTGATATGGGTCAAGAGAGTTCCAAGGGTCTAAGTGATTCTGAGTTCTAAAGACTGAATGACAATTTAATAAAGGAAAATCTTCCAGGTCATTGGTATGGGAAGACAATGAAAAAAGATTCATTTATTATTATTCATAAAAGATCTCACCTCTCTAACTCAAATTCTATTGCTAATTTGAAAGGACAATTTACAAGGATATTTATGGATGCAGAGCAACCATTTCAATGATAGTATTCTTTTACATTTTCTCTCTCATAATAGGTTAAGTATTCCTTTAAAAAAGAAATAAAAATACAAAAAAAACCCAAAATTTTATTCAACAGTTGAAATTAAAATTACACTTATACAAAATATTTAATGCAAAATTAAATATCAAACCTAATTAGAAAGTTTTCTTATAGGATACTTATTAAGATGGCTAAATACCTAGATGCCCTTGCTAAAAAACTGAGGAATAGTCAAATAAAAGACGTAAAAAGCCATTAAATATGGAATGAGTTTTGCTCCTACCTTTAAAGTTGTCTGTAATCAGACAAGGAACCATAATCATAAGTGAATGAACTTTTGTCAATTGGACTTCTCAGGCAATTAATTGGTTTTCCAGTCTTAAAAGATTTTTTTTTTTTTGCTTTCTTTTGGGTTAAAAAAAACTTTTGTAATTTCTCAAGGAAAAGAATAAGAATCCACAGCAGGCTTTCAACTTAGGTAACCTCCAAAAGTTAGTCTAAATGATAAGACTATTTTCATGTGTCATAATGTGTTGAATTAAGATGATAATAACTAGTACAGGAAGTCATAAAATTTGGTTTTGAGGGTACAGATAACTTTGGGTAAATTATTAAACCTCTTTGGGCAACAATTTAATCATTTGTAAAAAAGTGTGTGGATTAGAAAAGTAGTTCTAAGCTGTCTAATAATAATAATAATAATAATAATAATAATGTGTGTGTGTGTGTGTGTGTGTATCTGTCTCTGCTTCCCAGGTCAGGCACACACCAGGTCCGAGTTAGGGCTCAGGGGTGCACCTCTGTAATAAGAAGCATTTGTGGTGCTGATGCAGATGGACCCACAGACCTTTCTGTGAAAAATAATGGGCCAAAACTGTGAGGCTCTCTCCCTTTTGCAGATTTAATACTTGGATTCAGTCAGTGCCTCAGCCTACTCATCCTTCCCTGTTTGTGGTAGAACAGATCACATTATTAGATTTATCCTCCTTCATGTCTGAAAGGCAAAAAATTACTAGGGTTTCCCTTAGACCTGCATTTTTTGTGAATAATATAGATAACCTCAGAGAGCCCAAGGAGAGTTTCCTTTTCAAAACTGTTTTCAGATGGGGCACCTTCTACCTTGTAGTTCATCTTCCCTGCAATTTCTGTAATTCAAACAAATCTTATAAACCACAGTTGATCTTAAAGGAATCTCTTAAAGGAATCACCTTGTACATTGTCTGAAAAAAAGAGATTTAAGCTCGTAAGATAGAATAATATGACATAAATGAAAATCTAATGGTACCCTCAAAATAAGATTTTTAACAAGCAAACTATAAGGCCTACGAAAGAAAAACATGTGTGAGATTTACTTTTAATTTTTATATAATTCTATTTCATTGTTTTTCAACAATAAAGAGAAAAATTACATTTAAAATATTTTGTTATTTATTTGAGTGATTGCTATTAATTCTAAAAAGTGGTTTTAATTTTCTTTGAAAGGTAAAGTAAATTTTGGTAGATTATCTGAGCCTGTGAGTTAAAACATGCAAATGTTTCCAGTCATAATGATAATTGACATTCCAGCAGATGATATTTGCTTTGAGAACATTAAAGTTCTCTGAGGAAATATGGGTATAAACATTCAAAATTAAACTTCAAGATAATTAATTATATTAATTCTGAATGAATAAACCTCCAAAAATAAAAACTGTAAATGCTAGGAAAAGCAACATATGGCATTCATTTGTGCTGCCCAAATACAAATACTGTCTGGAAGAACCATGGGCAGATATCAGAGGGTTGTTGTCCAGCATTCTAGCTTGAATCAGATAAGGCTAGCAGGTTACGAACCAGGTTCTTTTCCTTACAAAATGGGTTATTTGGGGCCAGTAACTGAAGCTAACTGAGACTCATATCTATGAAATAGGGACAACTTTAAGCACATTTCTACATCTCTCTGTATTGAATTATCCAATGTAAAATGATGGTAGTTAAGGGTCTCTTTTAATTAAAATGTTCTACTATCTAAATTGTGCTTGAAAACTTCTTAATATTCTCTTCACATTTGCTAAATGTGAAATATTTCTAGTCATATAAACCTCAAAATGAATTGTGAGGTTTTAGTTTTAGAAACTAACAATAAAGGCACTTTTTTTTTGGTTTTAGTTATTTGTTCACTTAATTATATTTTTGTTCTTGTTTTCCTTTCATAACATTCTGTAATTTTTATCTAAGTTACAAATTTAAGGATCCTTTAAGGTATCTATAACTTTGATATATAAAAAAACGTTTGACTAAAGTATCACAATTATAAAAAAATAATGGACATATTCTGTAGCAATATCTGTAAGAAACCAACTGGTTTATGTGAATTTATAAAAACAAATTAGATATAACTAACATCAATCACTTATACAATAATTCAAAACTAGATTTTTTGAGCATATGCTAATACTTGGGTTAGCAATGCCAAAGGAGTATAAACTCTGAAGTTTCTCTGTTTAATCTCATCTTCCCACCTAGACTTTGTTCTATTAAAATAAATCTACTCTAGATACTACTGATTCCTAGAGAATCAGTTACTTAATATTTGCTAGCTTTTTATAATTGATGAATGAACCAATGAACGATGTATGATAGTCCTCAACAATCAATAGGACTTAATCATTCAACTGAATATTCTAGAGAATCATAGAAAAGAGACCATGTTACATCTCTACAATATGAGTTTTTACTGGAAAATGAGCATCCTTCTATGGATAGGATAGCACAATGATTTGGGGCAGGAATACTTTCCGAGTTAGATGAGAAAAAGTTAAAACCCAAGTGGTCCTCCCCAAATTGTTAAGTGAGCAAGTAATCTCATCTCCTTGAAGTTCATTTTCTTTACTTGCAAAATTGGTAGAATGCATTTTCTCTTATGCTTTTATAGATAGATATTAATGTCATTACTACTATAGCTACATCTATTAAGAATCATCATTTACAGGATTCACAGCCTTTCCCCAGTGGTTGATGTCACTCTGACAGGTAGAAGGAAGATAATTCCTTTTCTTTATCTTGTGGATATCTTTTAAGACACAGAGGTCTGTTTGCCAGGTAACTCATTCTTACTTTTTACTGCTAGCACCAGGATTAATAATATCTTCCTTTCCTTACAGCATATGAATATTTATCTTTCTCTATGATTCCAAGCTCGACATCCTTCATGACACAAGAAACTTTAGCCCACATTAACTTTCCCTCCTCTGGCCTCCCACCACTATAATACTGTATACCTTAGATTTTGTTGATGTGGATTTTACCTCTATAAGTATACAATGAGCTCCTTAAGTGCAGGTGCTATGCTTAACAATTATATATACATATTTTTTTGTTTCCTGTCCTCCCAGTGCTTCCACTTTTAATATTAATTTCTTCGTTTATGTTTCATGAATTGTTCCTTTCTGTTTCCTTTCAAACAAATGTACATCTGTAATGGCAGTAACTATGCCATCTACTCAGGCATGTGAACCTAATCTAACAGGAAGCTGGTATAGGTACATGCTTTGTTTGAGGGATAACTGTGGCTGGCCACTGGGATGAAAACTCTATTCTACCTAAGAAGGACATGAAGAGAAAGGAAACAAGTTCACCTTGCTTCCTTCTCTGGCACACTTGAGTCTACAAGCAGACTTGTGGCTAATATATGCATCTGGCTGCTCTTCCTGATCTGCCAAGTTGGGGCTTCAGAGTGAGGTAGCATAGGCATGGCCACAGCAAAGACGAGAGTGCATGTTCCCCTAAAAGATCCTAAAATGTAAAAGTAGAAAAGAAACAAAGCAAAAGAGAAAGAGAGGTCACTATACCAGCCAAATTTAATGTTTCTGCCTGCCATTTTTGAGTGAAGGCTGTCAATTTTCATCCTGTCCATAGATCCTCACTCATTATTCTCCTGAGAGTAAAAGTCTAAATCCTTCTAGAACAAAATAGATATCCTGGGTCAGTCCTTATTTCAAATAACTATCATTGTAACTTGATAACTATAACTATATTTGCCAGGTAACATATCCTAAAAGGAGTTTGAAAATATCATTACTGAAATGATGTCAAATCTTTTTCTTTTTCTTTTTTTTTTTTTGGCTTTTGGCATGGGCTCTGTGGTTTTGATGATTAAATTTCATCTGTGACATCCTACATATTTATATAGAGATATATATTTAAATATATGCTTTATTTTAGTTTGATATTTGTGTGACTCTAATTTATATATTCATTATAATAGTTCCATATATAATCCACTTATATATTAAAATAAATCATATACTTTATAATTTATATTTAAACTTATGCATAATTGTATAATGTATAATATTATGCAACAAATGTATAGTTTAATTACTTATGTCTAAATTGGAGAAATCTTTAGTCAACACATATGAATATTTGCAATATGCTAGATATTTTGTAAGATACTGAATATATTCATGATGGATTACAAGTAGCATTTGAGATATTTTTATTATGCAGAGCTTAATGATACATTGTTTCATTCAACCCAGATTTTGACAGTTGTATTTAAGTCAGCATGGAAAAGTTTGTAGCTTGATGAGAACTTCACTATTGAATAATTTCTCACCTGACTAATATTAACTAAATATTTCAGGGTATAAAATAAGTTGAGATAATAAATATTTATAAATAATTTTATTCAATTTGCTAGCTGTTCTTCAAATTCAATAAAAGACAAAATAATCATGCTTTCCTCTAACTCTGAAAAATGAATTACCCTCAGATTACCTTATTTTTGGTTGCCTTATTTGCTAAAGACTTAAAAAAGATGCTCTTTCCTTTTTGTGAAAAGTAAATTTTTCATAAGCATATGCAATAAAAAGATACAGATGCATGGAATAAACCTCTAATTCATATTTCCAATATCATTTTGTTGAATACATGTGAAGAATTATTTTTATGCAATACACTACCCCACAAAGCTGAGATTGGGTCAAATTTTTATTTTTCAAAATATATCTTTCAGTTTATTTACATTGTCATTTCATTGTATATTGAAAACATGAAAAGCCATGAACTTTGGAAAAATATATATATAAAATATATATGTCTATGAAAATAATAGCAACCATACTTTGAACAAATATTGAATATTGAAAATACAGTATTTCTAAGCTTCAAAAACCTTATCAGAGGTCACTTATTAGATATTATTGTTACAAATCAATAAATTTAGGCTACAAAGTTAAGTGACCTAATGTTGGAACTCAAATACTTCCACTTCAGTGTTTCATTTTTAATATCAGTTATGACTTCATATTTTAAATCTAAAGTTATATTTCTATAAAGACAGGCTCAATAATTTCTAATCTAAACACTGTTGTTATCTAATTTTGTTTTCTTATTCACCACATAAGGAAAGCAGGCTAGGGGTGTGTCTCAGTAGCACTTATCTTGAATGGGCAAGGTCCTGGGTTTGACCCCCAGGACCCCAGCACTGCAAAATAAAAATAAAAAATGAAAAGAAAAAAAAAACAACCAGAGGAAAACAAAGACTTAGGACAGCGATATTAGATACATAAGATGTAAGGAAAAATGAAGTCAATTTCATGAAAGCCACCCAATACTGTATTACTTCTATACTTAGGTGAATTTATCACAGTCCTGGTCATGTGCTAGGCATATGGTAGGATGCTTTATAAATATGTTCTGAATGATCTGTTGATCAAGATTTATTTCAGCAGCATTGAAAAAGAAAGTATGTTTATGAAAATAAATGTATAACTATAAAATAAATGCCTTATTGAATGACATATGTTGAGACTATGCCTCTGTAACTGATCTTTACTGATGGGCTGGATGAGACATAAAAGGGTAAGACCTTTCTCTTTGCTCATATGATTTTCAATTTGACATTCTTCCCCTCTCCCTTCTTGCTACTCCTACTCAATGAACTCAAGATCTCAGAGAATAACATAAATCCCTAATGAGAGAACAATACATGGAACCATCAAAATGACTGATTATTAGGTATAACACTCTTCTAAGTGGTGAGAACAATCATAATAGGAAAACAAAAATAAAACATGTAAACGTACAAATTTAGAAGACTGTGGAATGATTTTTTGATTAGGACATTCATACATTATCAAAATACATGCTCTTCTGAATTTTATTACTAATGAAAAGTAAAGTTAATTAAGTAATATGGAAGTATTTACAGTACCATGATTCCATCTTCTTCCATTAACAACTTGTCCCCATTAACAACTTGTCCCATTACACATCAGATTAACTGGTCACTCAGAGAAAAACATGTTAACTATGACCAATGGAGGCTTCAGCGCACTTTGGTAAGCTGGTTTCTAGACTACAGAAGAGCTACCAAAGGTGCTAAAAGATTGCACAACTCTTTTGACTACATGTTTTCTGAAATGAAATGGAATCTGGTTGAACTGATATTCAAAAGCATTATAGTTATTAGAAAAAAAAAAACAAATTAACGTATATGTTCCCTAATATAGCACACTGTGAAGAATTAACCTTACTACATAGGTTTTACTAGCAATTTGTTGATTTCTACACCTAGTAATATAAAATTAAACCAATACTATTTTAAAGCATTTTTCTTTAATAATTATAATAGCCAAGTTAAGGAAAGAAAAAAATCTATATTACATTTGGGGTATGTGTTATAACATTTTGAGAAACCAGTAATAGTTTTGCCTGAACCCAGAAGACAGAGTAAGTTTCAACAGACTTAAGTCATTCAAATGTACTTGATATTCAGAAAAATGCAATTATAGTTATAAAAGAAATAATAACTCCATTTTTATAGGAAATATAGAAAATTTGCATAGAAATTCATTTCAAAAATATACTTAGGAATTTCTAAATATGAATTCATGATAATTCAAAGTGAACTGGTTTCTACACTTTGGGCATTAATTCAGTTTTTTATTACACGACTAACCTTTCAATGTTCTACATTGTGGGCTTCATGAGATCATTCCCTGAATAAAACACAACTAAAAATTACCTCAGTCTACATTTTTCTTAAGTAGTAGCATTGAAAAACTAGCTAAACTAACAGTTGCTCAGATGATATAAACATTTCATTGTCTTCTACAAGCTGCTTAGATCAATATAAACAGTGAAATTCATCTCTAGTCTTTCAAATCATGTTTCTTTACAATGATGTTAGCTTAGTCATCACTCTGAAGTGCAAAAATATATATAATGTGAAAATCATTCTCTTTCCCATGATGTAACCATAAGGTCTTTGTATTTAAATAATGATAAAATATTGAGGAAACAGAGACATTTCTAAGGAATATCTTGAAGAAATTGCAAATCAGTATGTTTTATAAAATTTAAAATTAACTGTTCCTTTGATATTATTCAGAATTATAGCCATGTAGAACCCACATGAATTGTTATGGGTTGAACTGTGTCTCTTCTCAAAAAATATGCCATACCCCTAATCCTTAGTTAGGTCTTAATTTAATAAGACTGATAGTCTTAGGAAAAGGAGAAAATTGACCATGAGGCAGATGTGCACAGAGGGAAGATAATGTGAAGACACACAGGAAAGATAGGCTCATGGATGCATAACTTCAATCATGGCTAAGAGCACCAAGGAATGCCAGAGGAGAGAAGGGGCAAGAAGGATTCCCTCCTGGAACCATCAGAGAGAGGATGGCCCTGATAACACTTTTTGATTTCAGACTTGAAATTTCAGTCCAGCCTCCAGAACTGTGAAACAATAAATGTTCACTGTTTTAAACCACCTAGTTTGGGGTCCTTTGATATTGCAGCCCTAGGAAACTAAACACGAGGACCTCAGAGAATTTATGGTCCCATAAACCAAAGAGCTGAGCTAAAAATAAATAAATAAAGTGTCCTGCTGCCCAAAATGACACAGCTCCCTTAACCAGGGATGCAGGAACAAGTCTGGGTTTTCTGAATTCAAATTTAGGTTCTCTTTTTTCCCCTTAGAGAATGACAGATGGAAAATTCACAATTTTGAAAGGTTCATCAGAAGTTAATTCCTTTAAGCTATTTTATTTATACAGACTTTGTTTATATTGAAAATAAATATTTGTACTCTGCTGTTTTGATTCTTTCTAGGAAGCCATGTTCCAGTTTCTAAAGTTCTTTTTTTTTTTTTAAATCTTCAAGATAAATTTGTTACTTATTGACTTAATAATTGATTTTTGTCAAATTATTCCTCTCATTACATGCAAGGTGTTTCAACATGTAAAAGATTAAAATTTATATAAAAACTTGAGAGGAAAATGAAACTACAATGAAAGAGTATCAGTTCTTTAGTTATGTAATATTATTTATTGTAATGTCTGAATTGTAAATTACTAAGGTACCAGTCTTACTAATACATAGAGGCACCATACAACATCTCTTTTTCTATATCACTTGTAATAATTCTTTAACTTGTGAGCCACATCAGGGTAGAGAAAGATTATTGTATGTTTTTGTACCTTTCATATCTAGCACCATGCCTAAGGCAAAAATGATACTCCACAATGGATCAATAATCCATCCATTTAGCAAGTATTCATTTAGCAGTTACTGTGAGCTGGATGATCTATATATGTTAACAATACTGTAATGTAGAAAACATGCAAAAATCCTCTCCACTTTTGATAAAGAAGGTAAATAAACTGTATATATTAGAAGATGACAAATATTAAGAAGAAAAATAAAATAGGGAGTAAGGTTTAGGGCACACAGAAGATTATTGCTATTTTATATAAGGTGGTAAGGAAGGCTATCAAATTCCAGCTTGATATTTGATATTTAAGTAAAGACTTAAAAGAATGCATGTTTGGGAGTGCTATCAGCTTTAAATACTAGTTTCATTTTTTTCATAGCTAAGTCATAAGATGACACTGCTTTTGGAACTTTCCAGGATGGTCCTAGTTTATACATCACTTATCTTAGGATAACTATAAATAGCTCCTCCTTTATCCTTATTTGTGTCTCAGACTAAATGATAAATTATATAGCTTCATTACTTAGATTACCATCTCTACATAAAGACTAATGCTTGTTATACGAATGGGTTAAAAAAAAACAAGTGCATCTCCATCTCATATTTCATCATTTGTTTTTTGTCAAACTGCTTAAGTGCCTAGAGCAGCAATTTTGCCATCAATCCCGAAACTTTGAAACCAAGATTGATTCTGGGTTGAATCTTTTAATATCCTTAAGGTGAAAAGCTCAAAAGATATGATTAGCATCAACAATAACAATTTTCTCTCACTATGTAAGTTTTATTTAGTGTCCCCCTTTGTCTTTCATTTCACCGCTGAGACCAACATCTTTATAGAGGTCCAGATGGTGCAGAGAGATTATGACAATGAAAAGTAGCTCATGCTGAGGGCCTCAAGGAAGAACAAATCACGGCTTGCCTGAAAGACCAATTTCAATTACATACTTAGGATGCCCTTATCAGATGGGGGTCTCACTCTGTACTGTGCTTTGTGCAACTCAAGTTAACCTGTGCGTGATTGCATAGCTGCCCACGAAAAGAGGAGCTACTTGGCCAATTAAAAGGCTTCCTATTTTAAATAAGCTGCACATACCTTATATATATATC